>NC_088352.1:37662500-38262500 GCF_036884655.1 Musa acuminata AAA Group
CAGTTGTGATGGAAATTAGAATGTAAGCGTAAACTGAAATATGATATTCGTACGATAAAACTGATTTACGTCTAAATGTCGATTCGAAAAATACTGAACTTGAAACACGATCGTAAATGCGCAGAAGGCAGTAAGCTATTGAGGAGGTTTGCAGTAAAGATAATATGCTTAAAGTAAATGCAAATTGAGATTTAGAGTGGTTCGGTCAATCTTGACCCACATCCACTTCGGGCTTCCTCCACCGATGAGGTCACAGACGTCCACTAGAGACCTTCCTTCAATAAGCGAAGGCCAACCACCATTTTATAGTTTCACTCCTTTTGATGGGCTTAGGAGACAACCCTTACAGAATTTTCTTTCCTCTCTTAACAGATCAAAACTTGGAAGAAAAGAGGAAGGAGAACTTTTAACTCATACAACACTTTTTGAGCTCTCAAAAACACAGAGTAAGATCAAGATTTCGGTGGTTTTTGGTTACTCTATCATTGCTGAAAGGATGAGGTATTTATAAGCCCTAACCCAGTTTGAATTCTGAGCTCAAAACTGTCAATTCCCAGAATTCCGGGGTCTGGCGGTTGCACCGCCTGACAGAGCTTGGAGACTGAGCCTCTGGGCGATGCCACCTCCTGTCAGGGGCGGTTGCACCTCTTGCTAGAGCTCGGAGACCGAGCTCAGGCGGTTACACCTCTGTTAGAGGCGGTTGCACCACCTAGCCAGAGCTCGAAGATTGAGCCTTGGGCGGTGCCACCGCCGACCCAGGCGGTGCCACCTCTGGCCAAGTAATCTGGGTCCGAATGAGCTGAACCATTCGACCCAATTTGTGTCTTTCAAGGGCCCAATTGCCCCAAGATTAAAATGGGATCACCTCTCATTTCTAACTTAATCATCGTGCTAACTACGATTTTCTTAAGACATTTACTGCAACTTGCTCCGGTGCGTCAATCGCTTCTTTCGGCGAGCTTCCGGCGGACTTCCGGCGAACATCCGATGAACCTTCGACGATGCTCCGGCGGACTTCCGACAAACTCTTGGACTTGCGACGATCCACTTGGCAAGTTCCAACGAGCTTCTTTGGCAAGCTCCTGGACTTCTTAGATTTGTTCTCGCAGAACCTTCGACGACCGTTTGGACTTCCATCGAACTCTCGAACTCCCAACGTGATCATAGTCTTGCCTCCGGCGCAACTCCTGCTGCATGTCTTACATTCATCGTAGTTAATCCTGCACATGTAAAACAAAACTTCGATCGAGACAATTATTCCTAAGCAATTAATCAAGTTGTCCGGCATGTCATTGGTCCCTCGACGCTTCGTTTGATTCTTCGGCGTATCGTCCTCTCTTGCGGCCTATTGCCTAATTGGCCAGTTGACTCCGCAACTCCGATATCCTTGGCGCAATAACCGCTCTTCTTGGCCCGATGCCCAAGTCCACGACCCGAAGCCTTCTATCGATACGTCGACCGATCCACTAGCCCGACGTCCAATCTTTTGACATGTTCCTCCGGCACAACATGATTTTTCCTGCTTTAATTGTTTCATCCTGATCGAAGCATCCTGCGTCACTCAAAACGTAGATTAAAACATAAACATAATTATCAATTGGTTTTATCATCAAAATACGAGATTCAACATAGGATAGGATCCATTAGAGTTAAGATTGACAAGGGACTTTTATAAATAAGAGAGAACCAAAGGGTCATAGGCTAAGCTTCTTGATTGTCACATCTTATTCTCCTCTTCCTTTCCCTTCCTTAAATAGTAAATGCGGAGATTTAGACAATGATTCAAGGAGTGTTTTCATAGTCTCTACCATGTGGATCTCCGCTAAAGAGGAGGACGCTTGACCTCCTTCATCCTCTCACACAGATCTGCAAGAATTTAGGGATATACAATCTCCATAGGTAACACAACTATCTCACACGTGATTTTTAGTTTCATAGATTTTTGCGCACCAATCTTCGCATAACGACGAATACCTTTTTTTAGAAGATTTAAGATTATTATTTTTTGTTCTTCCACTATGCATGTGATGTCGCTCTTATATTTCCCTATATATAGGCTATCATCCTACTCTTGCCTTCGTTAGCTAACAAGCAATACCATTGTCTCAATTGCGATCAATACCTCAATTGCCACTAGCACAGTGCTCGTCGAGATCCCTCCGCCCAACGTGGTGTTAACATCTCAGGATCGCGTAAGGCCCATGAAATTGCCGACCAATGGAGTGCCCCCCTGCTCTCAAACTATAGAATTTAGTACACCATTGCACCCTTGTCCAGGGCTAATTAGATTAAGAGAGGATGAGTTCTTTGAGAAAATATGATAAGAGTGAGATTTGGATATATTCTGTATGGACCTTACAGCACCATGCCCTATATACGGTCTTTGAGATATTAGATAGATAAGGAACTATAGATGCACGATAATTGAGGGTAAATATGTCTAATGCATTAGAACCTCTTATATCATTTAAGGAATATGGTGCAGTAGCCTAATATGTCTATAGTTGATGAGTTGAATGAATTATTATAACGATAATAATTCACGTAATCAGAAGGGGTTTTGATTGGTACAACTCACGGTAAACTCGATATTAGGCTTAGAAGATCACAAATATAAGGTAGACAACACGACAAATAAAGGATTGGATATGAGATATTCAATAAGTCTCCTTAGTCTTTTAATGGATCCAATGGGTGAGACCCAATGAAATATGGAGTTTTAAGTGGTTATTATTTGGAGATCCAATATCCGTTAAACCAGTATATAGGATCTATTAGAGTCAGTAAGAGGGACTTTCTATAAATAAGAGTGGTTCTCCAAGGATCATAGGCTCTCTTTTGGAGAAGCATGTCTCCATCTTCTCCTCTCCATCTCTCTCAACCAATACCTCCCTTGTGTGAGAGGACTGTAAGAGGGCCACTCCCTTCCTTACTCATTACTATTGTCACCATGCTGTATGGTGGAGTGCCATCATGAGGTGACAGTTCATCGCGAGAATGAGGAGCATCACCATTGCCATCCACCATGTGGACTACTGCTAAAGAGGAGTTCATGAGAGCTTCTTCATTCGGTAGGCCAAGATATGCATTTACGAGGATATCTAAGTTCTCTTAGGTGAGAATGTCTCACCCCATGATACAATTTTGTGGTTTAAGTTTTTATGCTCTTGGTAATCTTCTGGCAAGCGGGTTCGAGCTACCTCTTAGACTCCTATTTACATGGGCAAGTGGGTGTCGAGTCGTCGAACCTTTTCTCTCATGGGTCCTAAGTGACATTTATATGATGAGTGATGGTTGACTAATTTAAGTGGATCTATATGATCAACTTAAATTAGATTCAATGCAAAAAGAGATTTAAATCAAGATAATTCTTATGTTGTTTTTCCAAATTAGACCAGGTAACCTAAATTTATCCTATTTCTTAAGTCAAACACATGTTGGACTAATAATTTGAAACTATATCACATTAAATGGGATGACTTGTGTTGTGTGCTAAATCTAAACCTAGGACGGACCCACATTAGGGGCGCCCCACATCCTTTAATTCACAAATAACAAGGACTATGCCCAACAACGATATATGAGACTTTGAGACGTAAAATTTCATGTTCTTTTTATTCATAATAGGAGAGTTGTCATGTGAATAAATTTGGTCATAACATCAATTGTGATTTACGTTCACATAAATGCCAATTCGATACCGATATTCAATTAGCCTGACATGTGACATTCACATCGATTTAATCACAATAATACCACATGTAGTAATTGTAATGTTTGACTGTTTGATAATATGATAGAGCAATGATGACAAATCTACAAACTATTGCGTAAAGCTGTGGCAACTATAATGTTCGACTGCTGGATAATAAGATAAATAATAATCGATAAATTTACAAAATGTCCCGTGAAGTATTTTTCAATTAATTCAAACGATCATAGCAGCTCTCTTATAAAAATATCCTTAGTTTTTTACTAAGCTTCCTTTGGGCAATTGAAGTTTAGAACATCTTTACTTAACAAAATCTATCAAGTTATTTTACTAAAAGTACCGAAAGAATTTTTGTCAAAAACACTCAATAGTCTTGGAGGATAATATGTTGAACCATATGTTATCTTTGATTCTTGAAACTTATGATAAACTCAAATATTAGATTTAAATTGATTATTAACTCTAAAACATTGGACAATTAAAATTTATTATAATAACTTTTTAATCCTATAAATCTCCTTACCTAAACTCATTATGCCACACAAATAATAATTGTAACTATGTTTAACTAATCATCCATTCTCTTATTATTATTATTATTATTATTATTATTATCACAATTATCATCATTCTTATTTGTTACATTATTAATTAGTATCAATGTTATTATATATAATAGAAAATATATTATTGACTAATCATTATTTGCCCGGTTAGATATAAATACTCAAATCGAATAAAAGTGGACAAATTTACCTTTCTAAAGAGCTAACTTGTATAAATATCTTTTGACCTGGATGTTTATACAAGTGGTACCTTCATATATTAATATTTTTAGCTCAAAAGTATCTTGGATAACCTTACCAATCGAATAACATTTTTCCCTGAAAATGTGCACGTAATCTATTTAGTACACCATCCAGAAGGCGGAGCTGTGTCACCGATTGTGAAGTGCGAAGCCAATGGTTGTGGGGATGAAATTTGAAACACGATAAATTTATAATTAAATCACAAAGTTGAGAGATATCCCTTTCTTGTGTTTATTTAATCGTGTCGGCCAATTAGGCAGCATAAATTATATAAGATATCTAAGGAGATATGGCACGAACCCACTTTGGACATTTTTGCGTGCGTCCAACTATCTATATTAATATAAGAAGACCACTAAGTCACGTTAATTATTTACTTGTGTAAGAGTGGATGCTTGTGCTGTTCTTATCAGATCAGCAACGGATTGGTACCGTCTCAGAAACTTTTTGCCGTGACAAACAATGTATATTAATATAAGAAGACCACTAAGTCATGTCAATTGTTTCCGAAGAGTGGATGCAATGTAATGTGTTCTTCTTATCAGAAGAGGAACAGATTGGAGCCGTCTCAGAAATTGGGAATAAAACTCTTAATTAATTATAAAACCATCTGGTGCGTAATTAAGAAATTTTGCGAAAAATCATATACATATTCTTGCAGAGTTTAGTACATATAATGTACTATATCTGTCAACATGCGAGCTTCTAAACAAATGTAGCATCTATTTGCTTTATTCGTCGATTATGATTATCTAAAGTCTATATAATTAGTGGGGTCGGAGCTAAACCTAATCCAACTTAGAGCCTGTGGTAAGCCTTGAAGTTAGTGCTAAAGTGGAACAAAGACTAGTTTGATGCTTAAGTTGAATTTAAAGATTTAAAAATAAATAAAATATTGTGTACTAAGACAATTTGAACGATGAAAGTACATCGACTATTATTTAAGATTATCAAATGCTATCCGATCGTGAGGAGGTCCACTTAGGATTATCGCCAATACAGTCATATTGATGATATAAGGATTTCGATCGATATGTCGGACGAACTAAACATCCATATTAGACTCCTTATCAATATCTTATTTTATATCTAGTAAATCCTTTTTCACGAGAAAGATGTGCTTATTTATTTTGGAACTTTGTAAATTTATACCCAAAAGAAAAAAAAAGAAATGAAATGTATGTATTGTATTGGAATAAATAATCTTATTTAGTGTGGCACTTGAGTTTATGAGTAATATAAAATATTTGGATTGATTTCTTTTTGCGAAAGATGATAATATTATTAAATGGCAAACAACTACACCCGATGACAGCTTGTGTTTTCTTTTAGATACCTATATGTATCCGAACTATTTAATCTTAGTTAGAATATAATATGCTCCGACATAGATTTAAATAGAAAAATAAGTAACGGAGTTTGGTCTTTCTTCAATAAATTAAATAATTAACTAATCCCAATTCAAGTTCGAGTATTCTAAAATTCTAACCTCCTAACTCATTATTAAATGACAATGACATCAACTCGTTCTCGATATCAACATCGATTCCATCAGTTTAATATGGTTCTAATTAGATTTGAATAAAACAGTAAATACTCAAATGAAGTTCGAATATAGATTTAGATTTAGCTTCTTCTTCAAGAATTTCTTTCTTAATTAATGTTACTTTAATTGATATTATTTCACATACCGACATTCGAAAATAATACCACTAGTCGTGAAGGAAATTAATGTATAATTTATGTTAAATCAGATCGAATGAGAGCTTAAACATCGAATTAAATTATTAGAAATATGTATGTGTTGTGAAATGAAAAGATTAACTAAGAAGATGGTCTCGTTTTATTTTATTTATTAAAGATTAAATGAGTCCGATTACATATATATATATGTTTTTAATTAAATTGATATATAGATATTTGATAAACAAATTGATCCACGTTAGATTTGTAAGGACAATATCAATAGATGTCAATCGTGCCGGACCCTATGCCATTAAACGCAATCACTTCTATGGCCTACCAAAACAAATTAGAGCCAAACCGGTCTTTGTCTTGCAATCGAACAAGTTGTGCATGTCCTTTTCTTAGGCACTATTTAGAGGACATGCCGATCGTTGTCGCAGGGGATTAAAATTGCAAGCAATAATTGTTGGGTCGTTGTGATTCGGAAAGACGGAGGCAATAATTACATAAGTCCCAATTTAGATGCCACGTTGATGTTTCTTGGAATCTAATCAAATAATTTAGTGAACACGGTTGTTTATTCGAAGGTGACAGCGGTGAATTCCACAGCTTTTAATACTTTTTTTTATGTTCCATTTTCTCAATGTGACATAATTATATAGAAAATCCGATCCATTATATAGAAAGTTGGGCGAATTAAAAAAAAAACTTTTATTTCGAGATTCTTTTCGGGAAGTATCGTATTTTTAAAATCTTATCTATTTTATTTTTCTTTTATCGATCAATTCATAGAATAATATTTTTAGTAATACCAAGAAAACACTATAACATATTTACTATATTATAATATTTTTGATATTATTAAAATATTGTATTTTTATTTAATATTACTAAAAGTACTATAGCCGGATCGATTCACATGACAGGTGGTTGGTTGCAGAAGATGCTAAAAGGAATCTTCCAATACCCACATCCCAAGTGTTGGGGTGTTGATTCCTCTCGGATTCTTATGTCGCCAACTTTGACTATTCGTTGATTTAAGATTCCACATCCCAATTTCGTTCAACTTTGACTATTCGATTGAAGATGGCAGGTGATCACACCCACACACGAGAAGAATGAAATTTCTATTTATCGTACCTTTTAAAGTCATATCGCATATTTAAATCCACATCAAAGTGTCGTATACATCAAATATTTGATGTAACAAATAGATAATCGATTGAGATGAAAGGATTTGTTTTTCCTCTAAATTTCATATGAGAATTTACTAAGTGGATTTTTTTTTTGGCGAGTAAACTATGTATACATTTAGAATAAAGATTTTGCGCATACGAGTGGAAAGAGACTTGTTAGATGTGAGACCTCTCGATAGGATCATGATTTCTAGAGCAATCATTTCAAGATACTTCCACATCAGTTAGTTTGAGTTACTTTGACTTGAAAGATTAAAATGAAGTTGTTCAACTTTCATAAATTAAGACCACATAAAATTCTCGGGGAAAATGGTATCAAAGTTGATTATTGTGGATCTTTTTCTCATTGATTTTAAATATATTATACTTGAATTAATGATAAACGATACTTGGTTTCTATTCTTATGAGAAAACAATGTGATTTTTTTTATTTAGTTATTCAAAGTCATTTCATTTGAATCTTAAATGTCATTCTAAATTCAAGATTAATTTTTTCTCTAAAAGATATTGTAATTCGCACAAGTTAATCAAGATTTGTTGAAGTTTATATTTGATGTTGATGGTGTTATGAGTATCGTTAATTGATAAATCGGTCCGGTTGGTCCATCGTCGAAGGTGCAAGCATCTTGTGGAAGATTTGGTGATGTGAGACCATATAGGCTGCCTAGTTATGAGTCGTTCTATCGATGAGGACCTACTTCGAGATGATCAAATAAACAAATTAGGATATTCTTCATTGTAAGGTTCCCTCCTAGGGGTTGGATCGTTCGGGTGTCTTCGAGCGACCGATAATATTACATAACAGGTTGGGGAGTTGCCCGACATGACTCCTTTGATGCTTAAGTTAACGAAAGGGAGAAGACAATAGTATAAGCTATATGACTAAGTTAGTGTGTAAAAAGCCCTCCCCCCACCCCCCAGCATGAGTTAATGGATTCGTTGTTATATCTGAACCTGGGCATTTTTATAGACTAGCTTGGGATAAGATTAGGTCAATCGTTTGATTATTTTGGCATTTGATCATGATAAGATAGGACAGTTACTATCAATCATTAATGTGAGACATATTGGGACGTACTATGACACCATTTTCCATTTTGAGACTGATGACTTGAAGCTCTACTTGGGTATTGGCCTTTGTGACATATGAGCTGACATAAGACAACATCGTTCCTATCACATGCCAATTTCATATTTGGAATCTCTTCCTGAACTTTGTCCATTCTTTAAACCACAAACCACTTAAAAGATCATATCATCAAATAATTTAAAAAATAAATTTAATTTATAAATTCTTAGAAAAAAAAAATATATTTTTATTTAGTTTATTTTTTTTCTCAACCTCTCTCGTTAGTTTGCACATCTTTACGATCTTTTTTGAAAAAAAAATAATCTTTATTGATGAATTTGAAAGGAAACGAATCAATTCGTATTTTTCCCTTAAAGGTATAATTTTTTGTCTTATATCTATATTATATGCATAATTTTGTTTTGTCTTTAATCACTCCGCTCGTATAGGATCTAACGTATCCTATACATAACAACAATGATGATAGTAGAAACCGACTACCATAATAATAACATCATAATGCACACCTTTCATGTAACAGTAACCGAATCAATCTACATCAAACAAAAACAAAAATTATAATTAGGATGAATATATGGATTCAAGCTGATTATTATTGTTTCAAATTCAAAAGTATCAAAAAATTTGTAGATATACTCCATCTATATATCCGTGATTTCTTACTTTGGCTTCAATTAGTCCATTAGTTCAAAACAATACATATGATTTATTAACTCTAATATTGCGAAATACTACAAAATATTTATGGGTGAATCTTAGAAAAACTTAATTTTGGACCTTTTCCATGAAGTACTTATTTTTTTTATATTTTCCAAAGGACATCCTTCATTTGTTGTAATCCTTGAAATGTTGTCCTTATGACAAGAAAACTAGACCAATACTTCTTAGTTACACCCTATGGAATAGTTGGTAGGATGAAACAGTCTAATTTTTTAGTTGTTATTTTCGAATAAATTTTAGGAAAGATGTAGAAGTCATCATAATAAACCAGATAACTATTTAAAAATCTTATTTTTATAGATAATATTATTTTTATGGAGTCCATTTATCTCAATTACAGTGTTTTGGTGGAGGTACTATAACTAAGATAAGTCTATTCAAAACATTGTAATTGATACCATAAATTTTACTCATGAGAGACTGAGGATCATTTTAAGGATTATACTAAACAAGAGATGATAGTCCCTCACCAAATGATAGTAAGTCATTTGGGAAATATAAAATAGGAAAGTACTTTTCAAGCAAAAATTAATATTTGTATCATGTACAAGTCGAAAAAATATCTCTTCTTGGGCTTTTCCTGAAAATACTCTCTTGTTTTAATTTTTCTTAGTAGCACCTTCTTTTTTGCCTAATTATCGATTCTAAATTACAGTGTTCTTTTTTTACGACATTATAATTTTTTTGGTATCACTAGAAACATTATAATTCAGCCTAATTGGATAGATTGATCGGAGATCGGTCTATAGAAAAAAGTAATAAAAACAAAACAAAATAGATAGATGATGGATTGTCAAATCAGAGTTATCTTTAGAATTAATTAAAGAAAGGTACACGTTGGAAAACATGAAGAGGGATATCTTTCGAAAAAGCTGAGAAGAAAGGGTTTTTTCCGATAAATCGACCCTTACACAATTTACAATCGAACCTGTTATCTAGTTGATCAGAACCGTGTGTTTGTTCGTCCCGATTCGAGCTCACCTACTCATAGACGGTTAGGATTGAGCCAAATTTGTCAGTTACGTCTCCCGTAGTCTTAGACTACCAAGACTACCCTCAACTATACGGTCCCCCTGTACAGCACAAAGTAACTCCGTCGCAAAGTCCACCCACCACCGGGAACGGTGGGTCTTCCCAAATAGACCACACCACCAATGATGTCTTACATCCGTTGAAAGCCGCTAGCACAGACACAAAAGACGTCCTCCTCCTCTCTCTTTTTCTCCGACTGCTTCCTCCACCTACTCTTTATATACAGGATCCCCCCATCGCCCACCCAAAGTTTCCTCAACCCTTCGCTATTCACATCTCAGTTCTTAGATCCTCCTCCCATCCATGGCATTCGCAACCTCCCTCAAACTCCACAACCCCTTTTCCCCCACCTCCGCTGCCACCGAAAGGCGCGACCTTGATTTCCCCGCCGCCGTCTACCTCACCCGACGGCTGCGCAACCCCCCGCGCACCGTCGCCATGGCCACCGTGCCTACCAACGACGGCGCCCCCCGGATCAACGGCCATCCCCACATCAACGGTCATGCCCACTCCTACGCCCCCGCACTCGCACCCCGCGTCGCCTTCCAGGGCGCCCCTGGCGCCTACTCTGAGTTCGCGGCCAAGACGGCGGTGCCGGGCTGCGCCACCGTGCCCTGCCGCACCTTCGCGGACGCCATCGCGGCCGTGCAGGCTGGCCAAGCTGACCGCGCCATCCTCCCCGTGGAGAGCACCATGGAAGGCACCGCCCTTCGCAACTATGACCTCCTCCTCCGCCACGACCTCGTCATCTCCCAGGAGGTCAACTTGTTCGTCCACTATTGCCTCCTCGCCATGCCCGGCGTCCGCCCCGCCGAGCTCCGCCGCGTCATCAGCCACCCCATGGCCCTTGCTCACTGCGGCCGCGCACTCGCCCAGCTCGGCCTCCACCGTCGCGAGCCCGTCGAGGACACCGCCGGCGCTGTCGAGATGCTCCGATCCCACCGTCTCCTCGACACCGCCGCCATCGCCTCCCCCCGCGCTGCCCTCCTATACGGCCTCGATGTTCTCGCCGACGGCCTCCAGGACGAATCCTGGAACGTCACCCGCTTCCTCCTCCTCTCCCCCAAGTCCTCCACTTCCTCCGCCACTCCCCCCTTGCCGCCTCCCAACCCCAAGACATCCATGGTGATCGCCCACCGAGGCGGCTCGATGGTGGTGCTCCTCAAGGTCCTCTCCGCCTTCTCCAGGAGGAACATCAATCTCACCAAGCTGGAGATCATCAACTCCTCGGCGTCGGAGAACAAGGCACCGGTGATGATACTGGACATCAGGGGGAAGGGCTCGCTGCGGGCGTTCCCTCACGTCCTGTACGTCGACTTCGAGGGGTCAAAGGAGGATCCCAGGGCGAAGGAGGCCATCGACGAGATCTCCCAGTTCTCCGTCTTCGTCAGGATCTTGGGATGCTACGCCGCTAATCCCAACGTCTATGACCTCCAATGATGACACCTCTACCCCATGGCTTCGCCTTACCTTGAGAATCCAAGCTCAGCTCAGCTTGCATGGTATTTTTATGGCCTGGGTAAAACTTCTGCTTCCACTCTCCTTCTTAGTTGTATATAACCACATCCTATTAGCTCGCCTGTACTCGTAATTCTTGCTGAAGTTGAATTAGGAGAGTGGAAAATGATCACGAATTCTGAGATCTACATGAGAATGGAAGTTTGCTTCGTGATGCAGTTGTTCTACTGCTACTCATGTATTAGACTCTAGAAATCAGCAATAAGGAATATCCATCAATCATTCATTGTGTCTGATGCCGCTTGCCACTCTCTTGGAATGGTGTGGTCTGTCGTTGGGCACTGTATCCGACCATCTACCTTTACCGGATGCGAACGTCAATATTATCAGACGTTGAATAGGACACAGTAACCCATCAATCGCTTCCCACCTACCTTTTCTTTTTTGTTTGGAGGACCGACCAAATTTGTTTTCGCTTGGCAGGTTGCATGCCACAAAGTGAAGAGCTGTAGGAATTGAAGTGGAAAGCTCGTTCCTTTTTTTTTTTTGCACGTTACAGTATTTTTAACCTCTACAATCTATCTGAAGAGATGATAGCAAATCTAGAAAGGAAGCAAGATGACCAATGAGCAACAGTCGTAATCTAGTCCCATTTTTAGGCAGGCATTGATCGATGATCATTCCTCAGTAGATCACCTAGCATCGTCTACTGAATCCTTGCTCTGTTTCCCGAACATTGAGGGAAGGGACATCACTGCTGTTCTCTTCAATTCCAGCAGATCCGTAGGCCGTAATGTAACGCAGAGTTAGGAGGCGATGTCCAATGACCATAATTCTTAACTAAACGATAGCAGATTCTTCTCATGAAATGAAGCAATTAACATGTGATCGGAGAAGACCGTATGCACGTACTAAGTCTCCCCTACCAATGTGGTTCCTTCCTCGAGGGACGAGAAATGTGGATAAAATATTTGCAGCTCTCCAATCTCCAGCTTTTTCATTCTTTTTTATGGAGAAGATTGAAGCAACGGTTGAATCTTTGCAACAGGTACCAGCTGTGACGATCATTCATCGCTGTTCAGCTGAAAGCAGCAACCCAACCAACCAAATTGATTCTCCACACCGGAACCACTGATAGAACAAGCACGTGCCATCACGCTCATTCCAGTGTTCCGCCAATGGCAGTGGCGAAGCAGAGACCAACCATGTGGAGGAGGGTTAGGTGGGCATCGGTGGCCCAGCCAACTCCATCCATGGCTTGCTAGATTCCTGACGCCATGGCCTTTTTCGGGAAACGTTATATATATATATATATATATATATATATATATATATATATATATGTATATATATATATATATGTATGTATATATATATATATATATATGTATATATATATATATATGTATGTATATATATATATATATATATATATATGTATATATATATATATGTATATATATATATATATGTATATATATATATATGTATATATATATATATGTATATATATATATATATGTATATATATATATATATATGTGCTGGAAGCTATGGCTGTGTGTGCATCCCCACACCATATCTTTGCAGATGCTGAAACCATCTTCTCAAATTGACAAAAGTTAAATGGAAATGTATTCCTTGATGTGAAAAGTGTTTTAAGTTTCGTTCACAAGAGCAAGGAAATCAAGCAGCGAAAGAGGGAATAGATCTAACATACGTGAAACACTGCAAGTATCATTCAGACGACAAACTCTGCGCACTTATCACAAGGAGACAAAAGATCGGTTGGCACAACACGATCAAAAGCAGCAGCAGCAGCACCGAGACACAGTGGTCGCCGTAGCAGTGACTTTGTGGTTTGTAGCCGGCATCAACAGGTGCTGCGTTCATTCTTCCTGTAAGCAAGTGCATGCACGTCGTAGCAATAGATCAGTGGGGATGTTTGGTCGATTGCACCCATCACAGCACGTCCACCGACAAGAGTACATCACAAGAAATAGAAGGGAAAAAGGAAAACCCCAAGAACAAGCAGTTCAGCAGGGGAATCACGTTGAAGGCACGATGATCACGTACGAATAGGTCTCGCATCTGCTGCTCTTCCTTCTCCAGCAGGTGTTGATTTTAATGGTGTATGTCCGTTAAGTCAATTACGACTACCTCCATCAAGAAACTAAAGTCACAGAAGAAACAAACAATGAAGGGAAGAAACTTGCTTCAAGGAGAAGCACATGTTAATGGAGAACAAGAACAGATTGAACGAGGAAGAGGCGTGGAGTCTGCTATGAAAATACCAAGGAACGAGGTCCGGCGGCTTCTTTCATAATGCCCATCTCGTGGAGCTCTCAAGTGATGTCTGCACATGTCTGGCTCGTGAATAAAGGTGACATTTAAGCAAACGGTTGAGATGCAATTGTAGGACATAAAATATCACCTTTAGTACATTAAATAGTTACCTCAAATATATATATATATATATATATATATATATAATGTATATATATAATAATGTTACTGATATATGTAAAGGATTCAAATATATGTGCATATACACGCAAGTTGAAAGAGTAATTTTTTAAATGTGAAAGTTCTTTTTTTTTTTTTAGAAAGCAGGAGATACTCACATGGTAGGGAGAATTTGATGCTCATAATCCTTTAACTTTCTTTATTTAATCATATACTATTAAAGAAAATAAATATTATGAAAGATTATTGATAATAGATAATAGTTTATGATTATTTTTTATTTAATATTTTTTTAATATAAGAATAATAATGTAAGGAGGATTGTCAATACCTCAACATCATATACTAAACACCTTAACGTCAAGTGACTGAAATCTAACACCATGTGATCATTATCTTAATATTATATGACTAACACCTTAGTATCATATGGTCAATACCTTGACGTCAAATTATTTTATTAAATAGAAATTGATGATTTACTATTATTTTATGTTCCTTGGATTTGATGCTATATGATTATGCATGAAATCAAAGGAAGCATATAATCATTTTAGGTATTAAACATTATCTCAACCTAATAGTCAAATATAGTATTATAAAAAATCCATAGGTATATTCTTAATCCTCCTCTATAGTGAATTATACTATACATATTCCACAATTAACCAAATCCTCTAAACCTTTTATGGGTTCAAGCATCAAAGATGCCTTATTAGGTACACCCCTAGTATAATTCTTTTTTATAAGATCATTTATTGAATCTATTTATCTCTTGACATTGAGTCTATGATAGACTTAGACTTAAACAAGGGTTGGCTCCGAACTCTCTCCACATGGCGAATAATCAAATTCTACTTTAACAAAATATTATTAGAAAGAAAAACTATAAAATAATGTCACAAACTACATACACACGAGCTATCATTGGCGTTGAGCAATTCGAAGTATTGTAGTTGTATTATACCACTCTTTGCGGGGACAAAGTGATAGTTCAATATAACTAATCAACAATAACAGGGTCAAAATGCCCGAAAAGATAGTCCCCCCCCTCTCGAAAATTTTTTTTCTAATATTAACATAACAAAACCCTGGAAGAGGTGGCTCCCAACCTTAACATGATCAAAGCCCTAAAAGGATGGTTCCTGACACCAATTTGATCAAACTCTCGAAGAGGTGACAATACCAATATGATTGAACCTCCTAAAAAGGTAATTTTTGATACTAACATGATTGAACCCCTTGAGAAAGATGGCTTTGTACACCAAAATTGTTAAACCTCCAAATTGGTGGTTCCTGACACCTACATGGTTGAACCTCTCTCTCTTTACACCAAGATGGTTGAATCTTTGAAGAGATGGTTTCTGACAACAACATAATTAAACCATTGAAGAGGTGGTTTTTGATACCAATACAATCAAACTGTCTAATAAGGTGGTATGACAATAAGACAATCAAATCACTTGAAGAGACAACTCCTAACAATGATGCGACCATATTCAACCATATATCGTCCCTCCATAATAATGTGACTAAATCAGTTAAGAAGCACTTCTACAATGATGCGATCAAACTTGTCAAAAACTTTCCTCGACGATAACATAACCATATCCGACCTTGAAGTATTCTTCTATAATGATACAATTGAATTTGACCTTAAAGCATCATTCACAATAGAGTGATTGAAATGGCCCAAAGCGCTTCCTTCGATGGTAACATGACCAAAATGACCTAAAGTGCTCATTCAATAATAACATATTCAAATTGACTCAAAATATTCTTTTTGATAATAGCATGACTGAAATAGTCCAAGGTACTTCCTTTGATATTGCTGAAATAACCTAAAGCCTCCATTCGACGATATCATGACCAAAATGACTTAAAGTGCTCTATTCGATAATATCATGACCAAAATTATCCAAAGTACTCCCTTCAATGATAGTACGGTGAAAAAAGCTCAAAGTGCTCTTCGATGATAGTATACTCAAAAAAGGCTCAAAGTACCCTTTAATGATAGTATGGTCGAAAAAGCTCAAAGTGCCCTTCGATGATAAGATCATCGAACCATTTTTCCAAGGTCAGTTATTAAACGAAAGTCTTATCATATCTTGACTCCACTACATTTGTCGAGGTAAGAAAAAGGAATAAATGATATCAGAATAATGATGTAAGGAGGATCATTGATACCTCAACGTCATGCGTCAAACACTTTAAGACCATATGACTAACATCTAACATCGTGTGGTCTACACCTCATTACCACATTATAATGTGACTCCTTGATATCGGATGACTTAACTTTGCGATAATTGATAGCTAATTATTACTTCATGTTTATCAGATTTGACACTATATGATCATGTATGTAGTCGGAGGCAGTACACAATTATTTCGGGTATTAACCATGACTTCAATCCAATAATGCATCATAAAAGGCTCCTAGGTACGTCCTAAATGGAGTTTCCCTTCTCGTGAATTACACTTTTGTTCAGCACTTACCAAATCCTCGAAACTTTTTTTTGATTAAGCATTAGAGGCGCCTTGTTAAATACATTCAATGTATTTTTTTTAAAGTACACTTATCAAAATCACTTATTTTTTAATATTAATTTTTTTTTTATAAACTCATACTAATGAAGATTAGCTTCTAACTCTCTCAACATACATCTAACCATATTTTTCTATAAAAAAAAATTATATCTTAAATATTATTTGATGAGCCGTTCCTAATAAAGTGGAGGATAATAATAATAATTTTTAGGATAAAATATCAAGTCAATCATAGTCGTTCTGATTATTTTTTTTCTTGATTGGAAAAGCCTTTGAACATTGCTTTTTAAGTAGAAAATTTTTTCGTTGTTGCTTGTTGATCATATCCATCCAACGATTTCCTTCCAAATATTCCTACCAACAAATTTACTTCCAAAAACATTTTGCTCGTATATAAAATAGGTCTTTCACAATATTCCATGCATCAACTCATTCCGATTTGAAATGTGGTCACTATGCATTATGTTTAGGTTGTTGAGAGACCTATACCCACGACAAATTTTTTTTGGTATTCGACATCAAACTAGAAAAGGAATATGACAATTGACATTTAATTGATTCGATTTCCATATCCCCATATAATTACATCAGAATTACATGTCTATTTCCACCATACCTCCATATTTCTATCAGAATTTTGATTGTTGAAATCTTAATTAAGAATTCGATTTTGTCTACACCTCCAAATATCCTAATAACTAAATATCTGAATATGTTAAATACGCATATTTCAGTACAGAAATATGATCTGATTATTTCTTTCCTCCCAATTTTTGCTGTAAAATCCTCTTATTATTCGTCACGTATCTGATTAATCTAATTTTCATATCTATCATCTCTCCATCTTTGATCCATTTCAAATCGGTATCAACTGTCACATCGGATTCATGTTTCTATTGACGGTTGAAGATCAATAGCAACCAAGGTTACACCTGGGAGTGGTATCTGCCAATTAAAACTTGCCACGTACGTCGTTCGTCCACAATCCGGATTGGTTTCCGGTGACCAGTTACTGAGGGCCAAGTGGACCCCGCGTTGCTTCTCCAATCGTCACCCTCGGCAAAGTAAAAAAGCAGATTCGGATCCTCTGCTCTGTACTCGTCAGCGTGTAGTGTAGAGACAAGATCCATGCCACTGATCGGTTGGTGCACCGATCTAAAAGATAGATTCTATGTTAGTGGACGGTCCTTCCCCTGCACCGCAGGAGCGCAGCAAGACGGAGGATGAGAATTCAAGCAAGACAGGGAACAGGTAATCAAAAAAGGCCTTTGGGTTGGACGTGGGCGCCACTAGATGAGATGCTTTTACTGGTGGAAACAAACGGAGCGCGCTCCGTTCCGTGCACTGAACCAACGAAGCCGTCATCTATGTTTTCGCTTGTTGACCTGCCCCCCTTCGGCCGCGATGACTTGTTTTGAATCGGTCTAGGGTTTCGTCGTCGCTCTGCGGATCAGGAACTTCGGGGAACGCAGGTGAGAATTTCCTCGAAAATCATTGGATGATTTGGTTGCGCGCGATACTTTCTTCCGTTAGCTTCTATTTCTTTGTCGTATTTGTAGATCGAGTAAGTTCTTTCCTTGTGAGCCCCCTGTTCGTCGATTATTCGCGTTTTCTTTTGCCTGCGATTGATTTTTTGACCCGGTTGTTCCTGTTCTTTTATGTAACAATATTTTTTCTTCCTCCTTGGCCTCTTATGATCAGTTTTGGCAGTGAGGTTCGCCAGCGGATAATTCCGAAACCTAAAATGTAACGTGTTGCATTTGAGAGTGTTGGTATCCAAATTTATTCTTTTATTACTCATTTACCACGAGATTTTCGTTCTAAGGGAGGTTATTATCCTTGAGGTTGTTACTAGAGATTCTCTTTTCCTAGTGGTTGGTTTGAGATTAACCTACGTAGACTATCGAGCAATGGGCCATATCTTATTGTAAGAAGTATTTTTCTGCCGTTGATTTTTGAACTTGATTGGAGTAGAATGTGCAATGCTTCGTCTGCGGGTTTGTGTTTCCCTCTTAGCTTTTGGTTTCGTTTGTGAGAAGTGTACCAGACGACAGAAAAAGGAGAAAATAGAAAAGAAGAGGCGCCGGGTGTTATAGTTGGATACATAGATAATTATGAAAATTAGAAAATCAGAAGGTGGGAACAATATCCGCATAACTAAGCAATTATCTGAGTTGTGGATGGCTTAAATTACATTTTTTTTTAGGTGCCGCTTGGGCCTGTCAGATGCCATTTGGTGTTGGTATATTGTCACGGAAGACAAAAGGACAATGGGTGCACAAGGCACCATAGCCAGGGTTCAAACCCTCCACCTGTGGGAAAGGGATCATCCGACACACCACCAGACTATCAGCGGACATGCCTTTGGTCATGTGTTCCCTCACTGCATTCTTTCATCATCCACTGTGCATAACAATATTTTGTGACACTACTTCCTTGGAACTTGCCTGTGTTGATGCCATAGTTAGGTGGATGAAGCTTGACATGCCGAACAGATTCTGCTTGACATTTTGTTGAGATTATCATATCACCATCAAGATATGATAATCCATAACTCTGCTGACGTCAGCTGGAATTGTCTGATTTTCTTGGTTTACTTTCTCTTCATCTTAAATTTCTTCTGGGCATTATTATGTGACTTTAAATTTCTATATGGGGCTATAATTCATAATAATTTGTTAGCATAGTGGATACATGATTTTCTCCTTTTTATGTACTTGAATTTCGTAGCCTATGTTCTTTTGCCTTTTCTTTTACATGGCTAGATTGATCTCATGTTGTAGGTGAGGATTTTATTGGTTTAATATTTTAATAAAATTGCATTGTTGTCATGCTTGGCTTTGATATTGTAAATCCTGTATTTATTTTTTTTCCTTTGCAGATTGAGGTGTGATCGTGCTTATTTGCTTTAACCAGAATGTCAAGGTCTATTTTCTGTGGCAACTTGGATTATGATGCTCGCCATTCTGAGCTTGAGCGACTATTTAGCAGATATGGGAAGGTTGACAGGGTGGATATGAAGTCAGGTAACTTGCTATATTATTGTGGTAAGACCCTTCGATTTGATGGCTATCTGAGTTTGCACTCTCTGAGGTTCTTTTCTCAGACAATGTTGTTTTAGTTGTGTTGTGGGAGTAGAAACTCTTTTTAGATTCTAGGATCTTTAAACTATAATCTTTTGGTGGTAAACTAGCACAACCACATGTGTGCATGAGGGAAATCGTGCTCTTTTTGCTTTTAGTTCTGGTTTTGTTAGTTGATCAAGATAGAGTTAATATCATTTACAATTCGGCTTCCCGTGTCAAGTGGGTTTGCATTGAAGTGAACCTCCTTCTCTCTCATGCTCAGACTTCCATTGCAGTTTCCTGGATGTGTTGTACAAAGTATTTAATATGCATATAGGCTTTCAGCAGCATTAATTTTTTTCTCTTGAAATATTTTTTGAATTGAACCTTTGTGCGACTCATGTATGATTGGCCATGCACATAATGACATGTTCAATAGAACTTTTTAATTACATCACAATTTTTTTCCAAAATTTAAAAAAAATGTTGACAGCTGCATATGCTGTCGATTTGATATTTTGGCCAATTTGATCATAAGCACGACAGACCATCACAAAGTTGATAAACTATTAACTGTGATTCCTAAATTGCATATTATGCATTTTTAAAACTTTCCACACAGATTGACTTGATGGCAGGACTTTCATGAACAATTCAACACAGCCTGTGCAGTGTGGCAGGAGTCTACTTTTGAGATTTCCTAGGGTTTTGGAATCAGGATAAGTTTAACAAATCAGTTTGTTTTCGGAAGATGACCCTCCATACTCAGCAATTTTTTTGCTGCAGGAATATATTGGAGAATACATGCTCTTCCTTGCTTGTTGGGCTAAGCATTCGACTTTCCTTCCAATGCCTGAGTTCATATTGCCTCTTTCCAGAGAGCTGATCCATTCTGCAATTCAGTCGCATTTCATTCACATGGAAACATTCTCCACAAGACTATTGCCTTTAGTTTCTTGTGAACTTAGCCCTGCCTTCCATCCCAACCATGTTTCCATCCTGAACCGCCTGGCTGGAGAATGTATGGAGGAGGCCCTCTATGTACCATGGCCTACCACAATTCCTGCCTTTTCCCTGACGTCATTAGTTCAACATTTTACAAGGTCTGTTTCTTATTTTTGTGGTCATTTTCTAACTCTCTAGGTGATAGCTAGAGACCGAATTTCTGAATGGTCTACTGGAGGCCATTATGACTGATCCTGTATGAAAAGAATTATTATGTAAAGGTAATATTCAGTCAGATATCTTCATGATAAATAATTCTATTACCATACTACCAACTATTTTGCAGGGTTTGCTTTTATTTATATGGATGATGAGCGTGATGCTGAAGATGCAATACGTGGAGTTGATCGGTTAGAGTTTGGCAGACATGGGCGGCGGCTTCGTGTCGAGTGGACAAAGGCAGAGTGCTAGCAAAGCCTATATTATTCATTGATGATTAAGTATGCTGAGCTTGTAGGCAATAGTATCTAAGTTAATGGAACTTCTTTTTGCAGCAAGAACGAAACAGCAGAAGGTCTGGTGGTTCAAGAAAACCATCAGCTAACACAAGACCTTCAAAGACTTTGTTTGTCATAAACTTTGACCCAATTGACACCAGGACACGGGATTTGGAGCGGCATTTTGAGCCATATGGAAAAATTTTGAATGTTAGGATTAGAAGGAACTTTGGCTTTGTCCAGTTTGACTTACAGGAGGATGCTACAAAAGCTTTGGAAGCCACCCACATGAGGTAAAGTGACATCATTAGATTCAAATTCATCCATTTTAGCAGTTTAAACCAAAAGAATTTGTATTGATATATCTTTTTGTTCACTTAATATGTTTCTTAAATATCCTTTTTAAAGGTCTCTTGCATGTGTTTGTAATTGGAGCATGGTTTTCTTTCTGCAAATACTGGTAACCTGGACAATATAGCTGTTAAAAATATGTTTATAAATTCGATGCCTTCCTGGCATCATACACAATAGAAGTGGTAAACTATAGACACCATTCATTTTTCACTTACGTCTACTATGATTAAGATGTATACAACCATTGTCACCAAAAGTCATCATGGATTAATTACAACCACCTATGGTTTGAAACCCCTTCACTGTGTAATGTACTGAAGATCATGAAAGTGTTTTCTGGATTCATGTGGCCGACTTTGGGCCAACTTTCTGGATTCATGAAAGATTCATGAAAGTTCTTAATGTTTGCTTCAGTCCATTATGTTCACTTCAATTTGAACATTTGCTTATCGTGTGTAATAATCTCTACCATTTACTATTTCTTTTTTTTTTTTATCAACTATCCCACTAGTAATTGGACTGGCTTTCTAAGCTGACATTGACAACTGCAGCACTTGTAGAGCTTATGTACTCATTTTAGTGAATCTAACATGCAAAATTACTTATCTCAATTAAATAAAACAAAGCTCATGTTTTCCCAAACTCTTTCAATTGCACTTATTTTAGAATGATACGAGGCAGTTCTTCTGAGTTTAACGTCGGATTTTCTTTATGTTCTCATTAATTGGACAACCAGCAAGTTGATGGATCGGGTGATCTCTGTGGAGTATGCTGTCCGTGATGACGATGAAAGAAGAAATGGCTATAGCCCTGACCGTAGAGGCCGGGAAAGGTCAAGAAGCCGTGATCGTGGGCGATCTTTAAGTCCTTATGGCAGACGTGTGGAGAGGGCTAGCCCTGATTATGGTCGTGGTCCCAGTCCATATACCAAGGCCGACGAGAGGGTTAGTCCTAACTATGAAAGAGCTCGGAGTCCTGCTCATGACAGGGACTATAGGTGAGGAGTGCTTAGTACCTAGTCTTTTCAAAATCTCACCAGTTTGAGGTTTGTTTGTTATTTGACACTGTCAAACTATTATTTTGTTGGTGCAGTCGCTCGCCATGAAGGCACCAAAGATCTTGGGACAAAGTTCTGGTACCTGCGAAAGCAAAAAACTGTGATGCAGTGTAGCTTATATTATTTAGATGTTTTGTTCTCTCTGCATTTAGCAGTGTTCACCGTTCCATTCTATGCAAGGACTTTAGCTTTTCTGTTTCTTATTAGAAATTAGGCTTTGGAATGTGCTTCTGCACTTATCTTTATTTTTGACTATTGTAGAACTCTTCAGTTTTATTTCAAGCACATTCCTTAGTTCCACAGGAGGCTTTGACTTGCCAGTAATGGTACGTTAACTTAGTTGCACAGGAGGATTTGACTTTCTAGTTTAGTTGGTATGGCAAATCCGATGCTGCAGGCCCGAATCACAACAAACAAGATTTGTCGCTCTGGTCTTTCACGTAGTTCTACCAGTACAAGGCATTATCGGGAGTTTTCGTTCCTAAGTTTACGATTTAATATAATTATTATTTAATATATATACATCATGTGAAAGTTATAAAAAGGAAGAAAGTTATAAAATGTTATTTAATATATATAGGTCATTTAGGGTTGTCTATCCTATGTTATCCACTCTCAGGTTTTGTATAAAAAGGTAATCATCAATACTGAATCATACTAAAAAAAAGATCTTGGTGATTAACTTGAGTGTTGAAAAGATCAGGTCAAAAAATTTCTCTCATCGGTCTTAGTGCATGTATCACATCGGGAGCTTAACACTTTCTTCTCTGAGTCGTCATCTTAGAGCCACATCGGACACTCCTATGCCCATGAGTTTAGACTATATCAAGTTGATTCAGACGTCGATGATGATTTCCCCTAATAATTTTTTACGTCAGGAGGGCCTGATATCGTAGGAATATTTACCCTTCAATCCCCTCAACGAATACTCCAACGAGAAGGCCCTGCCTCGAACCCATAGCACCTTTACTCAAGAGGGACAGCTTTTATCCTTCCCTCATGTGGATGTGTCCACTTCAATGCAAATATCGACACAGTATTGACATCTATTCAATTACCTAGGCTTTTCACCCTTAAGGACAACCTCAAGCCACTTATCCATCCCAATTAAGGTGTTTTTGAGTCTCACCTGTGTAGACACTAACAAGTTTGATGCATGTTATTGCCTTCCTTCTGGCTCAGTTAACCCAACAAGCAACACCACTATCTCAATCGTGATCAATACCTCAACCAACACTAGCTCTGGCACCCAATGTGGTGCCAACATCTTAAGATCACCCAAAGCTTGTGGAACTACTGGTCAAGGGAGCACCTTGCTCCCCAACTGTGGAATTCAATGGATAACTCCCTAAGGATCTAACTATGGCAAATGGACCATCATCTTGAAGAGATACGACAAGAGTTCGAGCAATCCCAAGTGAAAACGTCAGACGATCCCGATGAGCCAATCTTGACGAACTTTCACCTCATGTCATTGGAGGCCTTTGATGATAATATTGACTCGATAGAGAACATTATCGCCTTCTGCGCCCAGATGTTGCTATACGGTACCTTGGATGCCTTGATGTGCCACACATTCTCAACAATATTAAGAGGTTCGTCATAAGAATGGTACGCTCGCTTGAAGCCTCTCTCAATAGGCTCTTTTGCTCAACTCGCAAAGGATTTCGAGCTCAACTTCTGCGAGAATGTGCCTGAGGCCATCGTTGGTGATGTTTCTCGGACTTAGGTAAAGGGAGGAAGAAGCAGTCTCTGACTTTATCGCTCGATTTACTAACGAGATTTGAGGCATGCAAGAAGTTTATCTATCACTTGTAATACAAGCCTTCATGATGGGGCTTAAGCCCTTTTGCTTTTTCTGATTGTTGGTGGAGAGGCCATCATACCCGAGATACTCCAAATGGCCAACAAATGCATTGCTGCAAAGGCAATCGTCTCGAATAACATGAGAAGATACGCAAAAGGCCAAGACAAGAGCGACCATCATCAACGCAACCCCGAGGTCACCACAACGAAGAAGAAATGATTGACTTGAGCTACCTTGGCTGAGGTTCAAGTCAACTCCTTTGAACATGACTAAAAAAAACCAAAGTCTTTTTACAGATAAAGGGAAAATAACTCTTAAAAAACCCTAAACCAATATAGACATTCCTAGAGAGGAGAAATAAATCTAAGTATTGCCACTTCCACTATGATTATATCCAGGACACAAAGGACTATCACGATTTGTAGGAGCAAATCAAATAACTCATTTGTAGGGGACACTTCAGGAGGTTCGTCCGGAGGCACCAGAAACCCTCACCCAGACCTTAGGGGTTAGTGGAGAGGTAGATCGATGTCATCATTGGTGGACCTGCCTCGAGAGGAGATAGCTCTTCGAGTCACAAGGCCTATGCCCGAGCTACCATCAAAAAGCACCCAAGGTCTAAAGATGACTCAGAAATAACCTTTAAGAAGAGATAGAGTACCTCGATCCAAACCATGATGATACCTTGGTGGGCTCTATAAGGATGGTTAACGCCCAAATGAAGAGAGTTATAATCGACACAAGTAGCTATATCAATATCCTCTACTATGACACTGTTCAAAAACTTGGGCTCTCAGCTAACAATCTTATCCCTATGACTTCTTTACTAACATGGTTCATTGGCAACTCCATCTATCTTCTTGGACTATGAGACTGCACATTTCGTTCAGCGATGAGCCCTACTCCAAAATGATGAGGGCAAAATTTATGATGGTCAACATCCTCTCGATATACAACACATTCATAGGTCGACTCACACTCAATAGGCTAAAGGTGTCGACCCATCATATGTTGATGAAATTTTAAATGAGGATTAGTGTTGGAGAGTTGAGAAACAACCCGAGAGAGTCACACCAGTGCTATCTAATAACAATCTCCCTATTGAAGAGAGCTTGGCTTAAGGCATCATCGATGGACCCTCGTAATTTTGCTAAGTCCCTCCCACATCGAAAGCCAATGAAGTCCCTGATTGAGGCACCCCTAGACAAGGCTCATCCTGATCATATTGTCAAGGACGATGCTACACTTCCTAAGGAGAAGCAAGTGCAACTCATTAATTTTCTCAAAGAGAATATCGATGTGTTTGTATGGTTATTGAGAGTCATATTGAAAATCGACCCAAACGTGGCCTAACACCACTTGAACATCTCTCTCGAGGCTCGATTGATGAAGCAAAAGTCTTGCAAGTTTGCTCATGATTGCTAGCAAGCGATTAGCGATGAAATAGACAAGTTATTAGGAGTATGGTTTATTACTAAGGTGCAGTATCCCTAGTGGCTAGCTAATATTGCATCGATTAAAAAGTCTAGCAAAAATTAAAGGTTGTGTACTGATTATACCGATTTCAACAAGGTGTGTTTGAAGGACAACTGTCCTCTCCCCAAATTGATCAATTGGTTAATGCTACCTTGAGCCATGAGCTTTTTACCTTCATGGATGTAATTTTGGGATATAATAAAAAAAGGATGGCACCACAGAAACACACCTCCTTTATTATCGATCGAGGTATATATTGTTGCTAAGTTATACCATTTCGGTTGAAAAATACAGACGTGACATACCAAAGGATGATGAACAAGATGTTTAAGCATTAGATAGACATCTATGTAGATGACATTATAGAAAAAGAAAAAACAACGAACTCATATTTAGTGGACTTGTCAAGACATTTCAAGTTATGAAAAAGTTTAACATGCGCCTTAACTCATCTAAATGTGCTTTCGAAGTTAGCTTGGGAGAAATCCTCGAATTCATTATTCACTAGAGAGGAATATATGTCAACCCCAAAAAGGTGTGAGCTATATTGATGATCAGCCCACCTCAATTGGTAAATGAAGTACAATAATTAATAGGGCAAATAGCTATGCTTAACTAGTTCCTATCTTGATTCGGTGATAAATATCTATCCTTCTTCCAAGCATTGAAGAATCCAAAGAGTTTCCTATAGATTGATGAGTGTTAGAAAGCATTTAAAGATTTAAAATACCACCTTGCCTAGTTACCACAGCTCTCCTCTACCTCGGGTAAAGCTTTAAGCCTCTATCTCGTCACCACCGAGCAAGCTGTCAGCTTGGTGTTGTGTGAGACAACTTAGGAATTTAGAAGTCTATTTATTATGTCAATCATGTCATAAGTAGACTTGATGAGTGATACCCCCCATCGAGGGACTGACATTTGCGTTAGTACTGGTAGTAAGGAAGCTCCATCTCTTCCAAGCACATGTCATATAGGTGATCACTGACCAACCACTCAAGCAAGCTATTTTATGATTTGATGTCTCGAGGTGGTTGTTAAGGTGATCAGTAGAGCTGGGTGAATTCGACATTTAATACGTACCGAGGACTATTATAAAGGCTCAAGCTTTGATAGATTTTATTTCAGAGTTGACTCTCTCACCCAGCGTCAATGCCGACAATCACACCCCCTCAACATGGACCTTATTCATGGATGGTTCCAGCACCTCAAAAATGAGTAGTGCTAGACTTGTCCTAAAGGACCTGAACAAGTAGTTGTATGAACAAGCTCTCTAGTTCAAATTTAAAATCTCCAACAATGAGGCCAAATACTTCTCGTCGAGGTCACCAACCAAGCCATTCTCGAAGGATTAAAAAAGTGGATCATTAGAACAAATGGTACATAAGAGGATGAAATGCAAAGCATTCTATGGATCTCTCAAATGACACTCAAGAATGACTTGAGAGAATTATCATTTAGCCTTACATTTAGCACCAAAACTATCCTGCCACCCAAGATAGTTTTCTCGAGATCTTAGATTGAGAGCTTTGATAAAGTAACTTCCAAGGGATTTTAAGTTGGGTTTGACTTGATTAGTGAAATTAGAGCCGAAACACACCTACGAGCGCTAAGATACACCTATGACCGAGGAGTTCACCCTCTAGAGGTTGGACTAGGGAACCTGGTTATCTGAAAAGTCAAGGTCAATTAGGAGAGAATGACACTCTAAGTATCAAATATTGGCATGTCAAGCCTAGGGTGTTGATTGTATAATGTATCTTTAAAGTGCTAGTTGCAAATAAAAAAGAAAAAAAATTATTACTAAAAGGATTACATTAACTAGGACAAGCTTCTACATCCAAGATAAAGCCTCAATCTATCAAAATAAAGCATTAGTGGGGCGGATAAAAGGAAAAGTCAAATAGATTGACCCGACAACCAAAAAAGAGATCAAGTTGAATATGACATATCAAGTGGCAAGGTGAGGTGACGAGTTAAGACTATCGTCGAAGGGCATCTTGATCGACATTGAGATGTTCTAGTCCTTGGGGTGACTATGAATTGATCCTCCTCAAGCTCTAGCTTAGGATACCTCGTATTAAAATGAGACAAAATGATTTGGTACCAGAATCGGTATAAGGTGACCCTGTCCTCTCCAAACCCTTCTTGAACTCGACGAATGCCTTATAGTCAGCAATTGCTTTCTTGTGATACTTTGATATCCTATTCCACTCGGCCTCCTTTAATGTGTGAGCCTCCTCATTGGCCGGCATGACCTCCTCGGTAAGCTTCGAGTTGCACATTCGCTAGACCTCCAATGCTTCCCTTAACTAGCGAGCCTTCCTAATAGTCGATGTGACCTCATTGGTAATCTCCGAGTTGTGTATCCTTATCAAGTCTAACTCCTGGGTGAGTCACAATAATTCATCCTCCATGGCTTGATTATCACTCTGAACCTCTTTCAGCTATTTGGTTAGGCTAGCCAGGTGTTGCTCGGCATCTAATTAATATGCTAGCTTAGCCGCCTAAGCCTCCACCTCAGCGACTGTAGAAGGGCTCCTCCCCCCTTCAACTCTTCGACCACTACTTGGACGTCATTAACTATAAGAGACTGCCAGTGAATAATAGTGCTAGTGTTTCAAACATGATCAATAAGAGACGATCAATGAGGGTCGTCACATAGTGGTGGTATTGTGAGTAAAAAAAAAAAAGTCAACAAGGTGAAACTAAAGGAGCTAGCCACCACCTAACTTACCACCACTTAATTTTGGTAGCAAGTGTTAATTAGGACCTCCGAGGGGGAGCAGTAGATCTGCTTCACCATCCCCGAGCACAAGGACTCGTGGTAATATTGCTTCGTAGCCACGCCCTTGTCCCGCACCTTATGCATATCCTTTAAGCCTTCCCACCTTAGTTGCAGTGGCACATCTAGAGTTGAGTCTAATAGATTAGTCAACTGTAAAACTATAAAGGGTAGGGGCTTTCCTTTGCACAAGTCTAACATCAAACTCGGCACGCTCTTCTTTTTCTCCGAGGAAGACCTGGAACTTCAACCTTCGGGTGGTGTAGGCATATTGTGGAAGACCTAGAAGACCTGTAGTGGTTGGAGGCTCCCTTTCCTACGATAACTTTTTGGGTGCATCATCCCTTTGAGGGCGTGAGACCTTCCTTACAAAGATTTTATATTTCTTCATCGATTTATTAGTACTACCGTGACAATCAGACTAAGGTGGGTTTAGTGCCTCTACCGACGGGTTCGTGAGTGGCAACCTAGGCTAAACAGGACTCCACCATGCCTGACGAGAAATCAGGCACCTTCCTCTTTGAAGAGTGCAGATCCATGCCTATAAGAGATCCAAATTACAAGGTTGAGGACTAAAAAAGATGAAGTGAAGCGATGGGAAGTTCAGGTCATACCTCGAGGAGCCGAGTTAAGACTCACATCGATCAGCTATTCTTCATCCATCTTTTGGACTACCTTGGAGGAAGAGAATATGTCCCTCAATTGAAGCACTTGACTCGTCTCCACGTTTGACAAGAAGGGATAAGTATTATTAATGCAATGTGTCAACTCAACAAAGTTGAATTCTCAATCTCAACTTGAACTCACGATGAATAAGCACTCTTTCCAACTTTTGTGGTTGGAAAGGACACCATTAACCTTGAAACCTCCTTGAGTAGCTAGGTCATAGCTACTTATCCCCTTGCATAACAAAAAATTAAGTGACAAGAAGGGTTCGGGTTAGAGTAATATTTGCACATCGACATTCTTCGATGAACACTATTATGTAGTGTCACGAGTTTAGTGTCATTTGAGAAGGGTAGACCACTATCATCAAGTAGAGGGGAAGATGAAGTCCTACCTCGAGAGTGTTGCAAGATAAGCAGAAAGGCCCGAGCATGGTGTCGAAAGGGCATTGACTAGGTCGAGAGACTTGTAGATTAAACTCGGTCAAATTATAATACCTAGTTTGCAAGCGATCCAAGAAAGGCATGCTTACCATTGAGTCATAGTCATATGAACTTTTTAAAAGCTCCAAGTCCTGAAGAACCTTCAGGTTCATAGGAGATGACTTCTCCGATAAAGGGGAGGACACAACCTCCTCCACCCTTTAAATGTCTAAAGACGAAGCACATACCTCGATCAACTAGCAACTAGAGGATCGAGAGAAACTTGTACAAGAAATGAAAAACATCTTGACCTGAGATGGAGCAAAATGACTAATGACTAGTTTGTTGCAGAACTAACACCAAGACAAAGGATTCGAAGACTAACCCACCCATCCAAGAACTAGGGCAAGGTATAAAATGCTCCTAAGGAGGCCCTAGGGGTGAGACTAAAAGCTTCCGGGGAGGCTCTGAAGACTAGGGCCTTTGGAGGCTTAGATGGAAGAATGAATACCACCCTAGAAGAGAGGAAAATTTATAAAGAAGATGCCAATCTCTCTCTTCTCTTATGATCAAAACAAGTGTCCCTTCGGGGCAATTCCCAAAGGACATCGATAATAAAAGAATCCAAAATCGGTGACAAGAAAAGGACTTGAAGCCCACCATGGTGGAAGGATGACTCGAAATCAATGACGATGAGGGGAGACTTGAAGCTCGCCACGATAGGAGGATCCAAAATTTGTCACAACAAAGGAAGGACTTGAAGTCCACTATGGCAAGAGGAGAACTCGAAATCCACCATGACGAAGAGAGGACTTGAAGGCCACACGATAGGAGGATCCAAAATCTATCATGGTAGAGAAAGGACATGAAGCCTGCCATGATGGGATGAGGACTCAAAATCTACCATGACAAAGGCATAGAGCAAAATATACTTGAGGTATGTGAGATGAGAAAACCTGACCCACGCTAAAAGAAATCCACCACAGTGGTGGCATAAGGTGAAATATGCCCAAGACATGTGAGTTGGGAAAATCAAACTCATGCAAAAAAAAAAAAAAAAACACCATCACGGTGGAGGTGCAGAGCGAAATGTGCCCGATGCGAGTGAGTTGGAAAAACTTGATCTATGCCAAGAGAAATCTACCATGGCAAAGGCATAGGGCGAAATGAGCCCAAGGCATGAGTCGAGAAAACTTGGCCCACGTCAAGAGAAATCTGCCATAGTGGAGGCGCAGAGTGGAATGTGCTTGAGGCATGTAATTTAGAAAAACCCGACCTACACCAAGAGAAATCTGCCACGACATAAGCACAAGGCGAAATGTGCCTAGTGGCATGAGTCGGATGAAGGTGCAAGTTAGCAATAGGCCTATCAAATGAATTAAACTTCACACTCCGAGCTTATCTAAACAAGAGCACCAAAGCACGCTTAAGGGAGGGAGGGGAGAGACATGATATGAGATATATTAATAGTTAATCATAATCCGACACGTAAGTGCCACATGGAACCTATCGTAGACAGAGAAAAGTTCATATCATCACCAGTTTGTCTGCTCGCATGGACAAAAGTAAGGCAAGCTATTTAAGGCTATCTCTCCCTACCATCTACGTGGACAAAACATCAAGAGAGGAACGTTGGAGTGATTACAAATTATCCCCTACAAGATCCAAAATAAATGATAATTCTCGACTCTACATTGGAGGCTCTCTTAAAAAGACCTCAATGATTGATTTGAGCGTCAAAGGATCGAGTTAGAAATTTTTTTTCTGACATCAGTCTTAATATAGGGACCACCTTATGAGCCCAACATTTCTTCCTCACCTCAGATATTCCTATATCCTCGGGTTTCGACCACATAGAATTAACATCAATGATGATTTCCCGCTTCAATGCAATATAATCATTTGCATCACATATTTATGTACCCAAATTCTATATGGTAAAGGTAGAATTGTGAGTTTATAAAATTAGCTTATGAACAATTCGCTCTCACGTCCTCAGGTGCTTACAAGTGCTGGCTAATCTCTCTCTTCAATGATGCATCACACATCGAAGTCAAATGAACCTCGAGTCGGGTCCAAATTAAGAGAGCCCAAAGTACGTGTCCGTTGTGAAACAGATGCAGAATCACAGGAAAATGTTTGATTTCATTAGAAGGCACAAAAGCATAAACTTCTAACAGTATTGCATCAAAACCCTACATAAGAAGTACTTGACGCATTCAAACAGACGTAATTTCCAGAAACATCTACCAACGGTCATCCAGAATACATCAGTGACTTGGATTTTCATCTTTTATGGGTCTTTCCTCCTGATGTGGAGTGTTCTTAATAACATCTAAGATTATTTTTTGGCAGATAGAAATATCCAAGATTTAAAGACTGCCGCCACATTCATGCTTTCTTCTCCCTTGCTGGTGCAGGAAGCAACTGTGGCAAAGCAAAGCCAGCAAAAAACGGGGAATCAGAATTTTGCAGAGATTCTCTTGAAAAGTTATGGTTGATTTAGTAAGAGCTACCTGATAACAGGAAATGAGAGAAGTTACGAATCCAAGGGCTCCCGTCACTCGAGGTGTGATCTTCTTTGGGGCCAGTTGAAGCAGCCCAATGGCAACCACAAAATCCATGGAGGCTTTTATCAGAGCTAGCTGCCTTTGATTTAATTGCTTGATCTTGTTGTGGTACTGCTCATCCTGAAATTTCACGAGGAGAACATAGAGCATTTTGAACACAAAAGAAAACACCCAGAGATGGTGTGAATTATGGACAAACATACCTTAGATCTGTCGACTTGCTTCAGCTCCTTCTCTAACTTCGTCACTGCTGAAGATATTCTCCCAAGTTCTCCTAACTAAAGTTGATATAAGGTATAACTATGCTTGAGCAATAGATTATGGAACAAAATACTAACAAATTGCTGATACTCATCATACAACAAAGTTTGCCACGTGTTTTTTCAAAGATTTAAGTCCAAAAAGGTGAACATTCATAGCAACGACACAAACCTCAAGCAAAGTGGTGCATGCTGAAGATCCCATCCAACAATAAAGAGAAATTCTGCCAAGTAGCTCTGCACGCTCTTTATTCTTTGATACAAATGAATAAATCAGTCTTTCTACTTGTTTACATGTAAAAGAGGCCAGAAATTATAATTTCAGAGTTGATTCGGGAAGCACAAACCTTGTATATCCCTGTTCTGCTTGCCCAGACAATTTGATCCAAAAATAAGAATGTTGACAACAATGCATTTTTTGACTGCACAAATCATTTTGTAAGCTAAAAGCGGAAAGGACCTCCTGCAAATATACTGCAGAAAAAATTACTATCTACATACCTTTCCAAGTAAAATGACAGGGAGAGAAGATCCTGGGGATGGTGGAGTTATAAGAGCATGTAGATCGTTAACAAACTGCACATTAAAGAGATGAGGTTGCAAAAACATAAAAGCAGGAACCATTCAATCGTCTATTTCCAACCACAAAAAAGTAAATCTCACCTTAAAAAGTCGAAACACTTTACGTGCCAAGCTAGTTGTTTTATCAACATTCTGTGCGGTGCCAGGCTTTCCATTGCTCAAGAATTTTGAGCCATACTGGATAGCCCTACAAATCTTATCTCTTGCTTCAGCTTTATTCAAATACAAAACCAAGAGCGCAAGCTCTGCTCTTGTAGCATCTAATGTGATAGTCATGGGTCTGATGACCAATGATAGTACCCAATTTCAATCGTCAGTAGAAGGCAGTGTCAAAAGAAGAATCTAAACCAATTCCAACGATATTATAGACAATTTAATCAGATTTAAGATTATGAAATACAAAGAGAAACCTAGCAGACAAAAGTAATGAAGACATGTTTGAATGAAAGAATCCCTTTTATTTTAACAATTATTAAAATACAAATGTATCCGAAATACTTGGCAGATTTTTGTGCACAAGTTTAAAATATTTTTCCTGTTAATGAATGACAATATCTAATCATAGACAAGATGGATACTTTTCATTTTATGAACATGGTAGCATCAAAGGCTTCTAATGATGTTGTTTTATAATTTGGCTTCCATGCTTTACCTTATTGTCCCTGATATATCTATAAAAGGACATACAAAATATTAGTAAGTGTTGATATATTCTGGTACAGTACAATATGTTTTCCTACATACTAGTCATCAGACCAGCATAGGACAGTCATAAAATTGTGATAAATCCATGATGTATACCAATACACATATTTCAGGCTAGAGGCATAGCATATTGTTTGAGGTAGTTGCTTCCTAGTCAAGCAAGCTAGGTCTATCTTTAATGTTTTTCATCTGTAATAAAGCAAATAAATTATTTTATTATTAGGTATATCTAATATGTTGTCATCTGTAATATAGTTTGTTCAAATATGGTGTCCATTCTTCATAGCTATAGGTATATCTATTGCTTTGACTTGAAAGAAGAATTTGTGCCTGGACATAATAAAATAACAGATTTTAGTGTTCAGTTGGTAAATTTCCATCTTGTAACTAGTTCATAGCAAGCAAGTATTTTGTCCTTGGTGGCTTGTTCATGAGTCTAATCTGCTACACTTAACAAGTGTATCAAAAGCAGCTAGCCATACAGCCCTGCAGTAAAACAACTTACAAAGACAGAATTTTAGTTTTCGTTACAAAGTGTCTCACTCCACAGAGACACCTTAAATTGTTTAATGATCATAATAAATTTCTCAACAAAGAGCAACTAAAATTGTATTCAGAAAGTATCATTTAATTTATGATAACATATAGTCTATTATAGATGTAGGAAGAGATCCGATACTATTTTGACAAGCAAAAGACTTCTTTTATGATAACAGAGGAAGAAAAAGAGAAAAGAAAATATAACAATAGTAAGTGAAAAATCGGGAAAAAAGATAATTACACTACTCATTGTGTCTCAAAAAATAAATTCCAGTGATGCGGGTCATACACCTCCACACATTTCATATGTGGATGACGTGATCGTACCATTGGAACTTAAAATATGACCTCACACCATTCATAAGATAATATAATTTTAATTAATTAATTCTATGATTTATTCATATCCCAACTACAATCCCTTTGTAGACCCCAATTACAAGAAAAAATAATAAATAAAAAAAGATTACGATTGTCTCGATGCAATCAATCATCTTTTTTTTTACTTCTCTGAAAAAAAAAATTAGAGACTTGATCTAAAGAAAAATCTCTTTTTTTGATGATATATCTGATTGAAAGACTTTCATCCATCTACAATCTGATTGAATTTGATATCTTCAATCAAATTCAATGTTAAACTACTTGTTCATTAGGATCATCAATCAGACCAATTATTGACTCATTCCTTTTTGTTTGGCTTTCTTGTTTCTTCTTTGGCAATCGTGATAACATATATAGCATTGTAATAAATGTTCTCATGTGAGAAATTTACAAAAGAAATCCTAAAAAATATTATTCAAGAAAAAAAGAATCAAAATGGTTCCACATCAAGTATACTACTAGATTGTGTACTAAATATAGACATAAGGTCTTATACTTGCATCGCCGGCCAGTGATAAACAGTTATGATGGACATGGACTACATCCATGATAATTATCTGTTGCCTGAGTTAACTGGGTATCCTACTAAGCAATCAAATTGATCTACATTCTAAAATCTTTGATTCTAACAAAAATCATATGTATGTTTCTTTTTGTGAGATTCGCCAGAGTTTCCAATTGAGAAGTTTACTCATAAGACATGCTTGATTGGTTCTTCATTTTTATGCCATGTTAGTTAGAATCGCTATTGACAGATGTCATGAAGTTCAGACTTTGTTTTCCTCATTTTTACTATTCCATTGATAATGTGTAAATATCATCAAGACAAACAAATCTTAAGAAATAAACAAAAAATGATTGCCCATTGATGTCTCTTTCCATAATTATCCAACTTCAAATATGTGAATGCTATCTTCATTAATATTGCCTTCATGCTAGATGACAGAGAATCCAAAGCTCTAATACTAAATTCTTGTCTATCTTTTGTTGACCATGCCATGAATCTTCTCCTGATATTGCTAAATTTGCACTTTATGTTGAGATTGGTATTAGTTTTTCTTAGGTTAGAACTGTATTTTCTAGCATGTCTCAGTAGCACAAGTTCAACACTATATCAAATAAACCATCATCAAATGAAACAGTATGATCAGCAAACAACAAGCATCGTGAAAGTTCATGTAAAAAATACCAGGAATTTGATAATCAAGAGTAATAACTAATAACAATATCTCAATCATGCTGTTATCTTGAGACCTGCCGATCAGAGTATCACGTTTGCAAACGAGATGATAAAAAAAAATGGCGCGTAATTATGCTTGGATGGCAGAATCTACAAATGTCATTTTTAGGGCACAAAATGTTGGGAATACACCCCATCGAATTTTAACATGCTTTGACCGTAGCCTAACGATTAGAAACATGGAAGGCATATAAATCGATCGCGCAAGCTGAACAAAAGGCACATGTACGAACATATCATCGGATCATATATCACATCAATCACTGCTAGGGATCCACCCATTACCACCACAAGTACTCGATTCATGAACTATCGATTGTTAAACCGCAAGATGACGACGGAATAAAGCTAGCGATCTAAATATCGCACAAATCGCAATCCATCCATGATGCGCACAGAACGGGGCAACATAAATCATAAATCGGAGAATTGGCAATAAATACAAGACAAATCACATAGAAAAGAAAATTCTCCAGAAACAAATTAATAGTTCCCAGATCTCGTTAACGGTTGATTGAATCTTGCGAGAAGAATGGGGCGAGCGAGAGAGATACCTTGAAAGAAGCGGAAGAGGAAGGAAGAAGAGCTACAGGGATTCGTTGAAAGGGGGCAACACTACCGCCGCCTCCGTATTCTATTAAGTCACTTTGTTTTGGCGATGAGAGAGAGAGAAACGAAACTCTTTCAAAAATAGACTGATGCTTATCTGTCTATTTTATTTAGTCATTTAAACTACCTGATCTACCATTGGAACCACTGCTGGGCCCCAGCAAGATTTAAGTTTGAGCAACTCATCGTCCAATAAGAGGACAGGTACGTCCGTCAATTAAGAAGAAATCTTGAGGAAGCGTGACGTGCCGCAGGCTGGGTGTTGGCCTGCCGTGTCATCAAGTTCCTTCTCTTGGATTTGGTGCGGCTAAAATGAGGCGCCTCATACAGCCATCACCATTTTTATATGACCTGTCACGTAGGCATTTGGGTTGATCGGTGCTCGGTGCGTGGTATAAGACTGCGAGATTTCGATGGCACGTTTTGATGGAATGCTGCTATAGGGGAAGCAATATTTAAGTTTATATGCATCTCCAAATTCACTATCGGAAGGTAAGAAAAGGCAAAGATTAATTTCCCAAAAATCATTACGTTGATCGAAGTGCTAAAACCTAACATTTCATCGATTGGTACGGTTAAATCCATCAATCAAATGTGTCGAGTGTAGGTTAGTTTAGTGAGTAAAGAGCCTGATAATTTAAACTTATCATAGGTTAAATCCATCATGCTTTGATTCGGATGATAATAGCACTATAATCTTAAAAATCTTGTCCTGACATATGAACATCTTCAATACAGACAAAAAATAATAATAATCAAGATGACATGACATTTTATTCATCTCTATTTTTTGCTCGGTGAATGCAAAAGTTTATTGGAGAAAGAACCTTTAGCTTTAGCATATATGATTTGGTAGAAGTCACAATACCATGAAAATGAATGACGGATCATATACAATTTACCTCACAATTACATCCGGCAGTGTTGTGTGCACGCGACGCACGCACACAAAAGTATACATTAGTGTGAGAGCACTGAGAACAACTTGGGTGCATGAAAGATTTATAACTGGATTACATCCGTCATAGCCGAAACCATGTCACTCAATTTGCCTAAACTATGTAAAAGATTTACTCAAAGAAGTGTCCTTTAGAAGAAGTCTTGGTAGTCCTCGAACAAAACCATCACCGAATTCTCATTCTCAATAAAAATGAGAATGGGGACTCATATACAGACATTGCCATGCACCCTATATAAATATGACTAGGGAACAGAGCGAACTTGCTACCTTCTACTGTTCCTACGTCGAGGTTGTTGTTTAGAGACCACACTCAAAATGGTTATAAGCTGGAGGTAAAGATTTTTTCCTGCATGAATCCTTTGGGATATATCAACACTGAGTCGACGCAGATGCCACCCTTTGTGTGTGTACAATCAATTTGCGTCATTGAGAATTCGAGCTTGGTTGACACATTCGAGTTTTCCACAACAAAATCTCCAGCATGGCAGAGGATCCATCTCCCAGGTTCATCTAAATAACGATGAGATGTAGCAATCTGACCCTCTGAAGTTGACAGCTGAAAGTGCACTGGTTTTGTATCCCATCCATGGACATGTTCGAAGCTGCAGATCCGACGGCCAAGTCGCTTGGAGATTCGACCCAGATGGAGCCGGAAGAACAGGCTGTAAGCACCAGCAGGGAAGCAGAAATCTATTTGCCCATCCACCTCGAACCACCAAGTTTGCTGAAGATAAGCAACTGTATGGAATCTGCAAAGAGAAAATTCAAGGTAAGTCATATGCGTTTTCACTTAGAGCAGTATGTTATCAAATGCATCAGGATCACAACACTAGAAAATTAAAGGTAAGTCATATGTGTTTTCAATTTCAATCAGCCTATACCAACACCAACTTGATCAATACATCATCTCATTCTGATTGAGTAAATTCAATTACTGGTGCATAAAGTTAATTAAAATGACAAATATATATCCCAAAGAAAGCAAGACAACTTCAACCCTGTCAAACCCTCAAAAGAGGTGACACTTCTGCAATACATGTAACAAGCCCACGCACATCAACAGAATTATTACCATTGCAAAGAGGCGGTACAAGGCAAAAGAAAAGAGTAGGAAAGTATCAATATGCAACAGCATGGCTGGAAGAAATCTTCTTGCTTTCTAGATAAATGACTAACAAGCTTACTTCAAATCCACACGATTAAGTATGCACTAGTCCTCATCCACATAGTACAAGATGCAATTGCATAAAGATTACCACAGTTTAACAGTTAAAGACAACATCAAAGACAGAAATTTAGGTGCAGCTTATTTCATAGGAACCAATTCACCAATAAAAATATTAATCGTCAGTCCTTATCTTTTTAAATAAATTGGCTTTACGAGTCCATTGTCATTCACCACAACTCAATGACTCAAAAAGACATCCCCTCTCAACCTAATATCAACAACTTTGTGCTCAATTCTCGGCTAACCTCAGCAAATCTTGTCTTTTTTACAATCAGAGGTTGGAAATCTATTATAGAAAGGAGTCCACCATCAGCAATTCTTGTTTTTCCTTCATTTCACTTTGTTTTCTTTAAAATGTACTACAGAAGAAGCAATAATACCAAGACACGAATACAAAGGAAAGACATGGGACGTCCTGAAAAGCCACCAGTAAGCTGTCAAGAATCTGAAGTGCTGGAAGAAGGATGAATGGAACTTTTAAGAAATTTTAAACGAATGGGATATCCCAAAAATGATAGAAAAACGACCACATTTAATCCTTTCTTTGCTCGATGTATTACATGTTCATTTCATATTAATACACATGGTCATTTTCCAACAAATAATGATGTCTGCCTGCAACAGTGTCTGGCATTTCAGTCTAACCATGATGATTAATATACAGGAAGGTGATCTTATAGCTGCATTTGGAAATCGCCTAATATTCCTAACTACCGAAATCAGCTAGGTAAAAATAAACCTAGATAAACCACATAAAGATTGCCCACAAATTCTTTAACAAAAATACATCTGACAGTTCTTCAACAAAGGAGAATGGCCAAAAATCATATATAATCATGTATGCACTATGTGCAAATGCCAAGAATTTCACAAAACCCAGCAAACACAGAATTATAGATATGAGTGAACCAATCATGTAAAATAGGGTTAAACAATCTTCTATTTATAGATGCCTGTTCAGACAAACTTTTGCAACTGTGACAAAGCCAAGCAAGATTGACTTTTTTTTTTCTTGCAAGGCAAAATTGACTGAGGATATCGAAAGAGAGGTTAAGTAGATGATATGTTCGAAGTAATGTTTAGGAAGATCATTTTTGGACTACTCAATTCCACCTTTAAAAAGATTGTTTGATTAGAAAGAAAATAAAGCAAAAACTACATCACATCAAGTAATCAGACAAATTAATTGCCTATCATCCGTTGAAATAAAGAGGAACAGAACCGAATCAAATAACAATTAGCGCCATTCAATTGATGTACCTGGATTCGTCCGTCGAGATATGATTCCAGTATCTTCTGTCATCAATCCCTGTAATAAGCAACGCCTTTGAGGAAATTGACATGCAAACGCCACCCCGGTTCTTTTCAAGCCAGAATTCCTTAAATCCAAAGTAAAAAAAACATAAATTAAGCCCTAAATTAGGAAGAAGATGACCAATTTATTCACTTCCTTCTACAGAATTATACAAGACAAAATCCATTTTAACCCAAAGATCCAAGTGGTCGACCACACAGATACCTACCTAAAACAAAATTTCGTATATCCATAGAATATAATCAAGAAAAAAAAATCTCACCATGGTGCCCCCATCGAGGGGATTCGGCCGGCACAGCCGCGCATAAATCTCCTTCAAGAAAAGGCGCCGCTTTCTGCTACTCGGGCTCTTCCCACCGCAGGCCAATTCCATCAGATGCACGTAGTTCTCCGGGAGCTTCGCCTTCCAGACGAAGTCCGCCGAGGCAGCGCCCCGGAACGTCCGGCTGAGCCGTGCCGCACGGCAGATCTCCGGGGGGTCGAGGTGGAGCAGCACAGCGGCGACGCAGCTTTCCGGCAGGTCCCCGAGCCCCGTCTCGTGGCCCCCCGTCTCCCCATCCGGCCCCGTGATGCTCGACGCCCCGGCGCCCATCGACAGCACCAAGCCACCCAATCCGAGCACGCAAAAGATATCCAATCCGCGGCAACCAAAAAACAAAACAAAAATCAGCGCTCCGTAGACGATGAACAAGGACGAAGCATTCGGCGCCGGTTCCGGATCTGTCAAGACCGCGAAAGGAGGAGGAGGAGGAGGGTATCGAGGGAAGCTCGATCGGGCGGCGAGGGAAGAGAGGCGCAGACGATGGGAGGCGGAGGCCAAGTATAAAGGCGCGATGACGGGGACAGGCGAAATGACACAGATACCCCTGCAGCATTCTGTTGAACGGCGACCCGTCAACATGTCGCGGTGTTTCCGGACCATGACACGTTGGATCGCGTCAGCAGCTACGCCCAATTGTTATTACCGACCGAGTGGCGTAAACAAGTAAGCGCGTTTTCCCCCTTCCCCTTCTGAGAGAGTTTGGTATCGGCCGACACAACAAAATTCACAGTTACTGTATTATTTATTATATATCTCATATTCGAGTCCATTTCCAAAAAATATATATTTTTTCTTTTTTTAAAAAATAAAATATTATTTATTATTAAATGAATTAAAAATATAATTGAATCATGGCAAGGATGCAGAGAAGAATGGGATAGAAAAGGGTTACGTCTTACCTGTCACAACACAATTAATTGGATCCATAAAGTTGATGCTCGATTGAGATACCAGTTTGTACACTTATCGAAAGCCACCTCATGTCTAAAAAGAGGACAAATATGTTAGAATCGCCTTTCCAGTTCTATGATTGAACAATTCAATCAAAGAATAGCTTAAATCTTACTACTGTCGATGGAAATCTTACAAAACCTGCTTCCTCATAATCTCGGTATCTCGATAAGATGAATTTTGAGTGATAGACTAGAGATTCAACGACAGCCTTGCCTCTAAATTGACTAAGTAGACTCGATGCATCCATTCTTTCTTCCAGAATTCTGACGTTGACCAGATCCCTTAGTGAGCGTCGGATGCCACCAAAATAGATCAATTGAATTTTCCAATCTACTTAGTCTGGAGGCAAGACTTTTCCCATTCTAAGGTCAAATAAAATTTGGTATAGCGGACTACCGTTGAATTTTGAATTTATCACCAAACGGCTAATTATAGGTTATTCCTTATATTTAGATCCTATTAACATCACGATCTTTGTACTTAAAAAATTTGTATTATGTTCCTTATAATTTTAAAAATAAAATAAATAATTATATTTATAGTAACGTTATTAGTTGTATTGATAGAAAACACATGTTAAATTAGTATGAAAATGATTAGTAAAAAAAATAGTTTTAATATTTCTTATGTTTCTAACGATTTTATTGATGAAAACGTAATTTTAATATTTTTAAAAAAAAGATATTAGAATTATCCTTTTGTCCATCGTGTCGATCGAGTTACATATTATGTTTTTCATCAATACAACTTATGGTGTTAGGACAAACAAAATTATTTATTTTAATCTCAGAATTATAAAGATTTTAATATAATTTTTTTAAATATAAGAACCATGATGCTAAAGGATAATATAGATAATATATAATTAGTTTTATCGAATGGAAAGAAAGAATGATGATTAGAGGGAGTCTAAAGGAGCAAACAATTTAATTATAATATGAGAGAAAAAAGTGAAACCATGATTTCAACCCATAGATATCAATCCACCTTGAATTATTTGCCAACAGTACAATATGTTGTTAGAAATTAAGGAGCACATCAAATTAATAATTTGATGTTTCCCTCATGTCATTATTAATATACTCCAGCTTACATAAGTTATTTCTCTAGCCACATGCTTGGCACTCCACTTCGTATACTAAACAATATTAGCAATGCTTAATCAATGAGTGAGGACACTATAGGAAAAAGAGTACAAAATTATAATTATTATTATCTCAAATGTAACAAAATGAATCCAACAAAGCACCACCGAAAGGGAAGACAATGAGGCACCAAAAAGTCATGGACAACATAAGCTTCCTTTGTCCCTTCCTTTGATCTTTTTTTAAGTACCCTTTTGAAAGTATGGCGTGCACTTCTTTCTTTACATTACATTTGCTGGTCATAAAAAGAATGCATGGAAGTTGATGGGAAGCAATGGTGCACCAAATGGCCACCACTTCATCTTTTACTGGTTTGCTTCCATCTTTGAGTCTCTTCTTGTTGCTAGTTTTCCGCGTCATTTCCATCTTCTACTGCAAACTTTCTTAGGACATGGTTGACTATGGAGATGTAGTGGCAATTAATGTCATTGTATGCCACCAACAACTACCAACAACTACGAGCTAAAGGAAACCATGGTTGCTTTTTCTTAGTTTCTATGTGGGTGCGCATCGAACAGTGGCTATAAATAAATACAGTTATTAGAATCGAATGGATTTGTCCAATAATTATTAGAGTCAAATGGAGTTGTCAAACAAGTTTCAATATCCTGACGTAAGAGATATTATTGATGTTTGAGATTTGATTGGAATTTATATGTGTTAGAAAATTAAATAGAACCAAGAAGATTTGAGATACTGGAGCAAATATCGACTTACATTAAAAAAAAAAAAATTAAGCTCAAGTGCAGTTTTTAACATGATCTCTTCGACTCTTTAGTTAATCATAAAAATAAAAAATAAAAATTTTAAGTAAAAGTATATTTGACCTCAATTATCATGATCCAATGAGATTTTATAATCAATTTAATAAGAAAAAATATTCTATGATATGAGTAAAATATTTTTTAAAAAAATTACCGACTATGGAAAGTCTTGATTGGGGTGAGCATTTCCTATATCATATCTAAATAAAATTTATGATCGATTAGGTTAAAATTATAACTTCAATTAAATTAAAATTATTTAAATATTTATTTATAATTATTAATAATATTTTTATATCTCTTTTATTTTTTTATATCACTAATAATAATTATTTCTCATATGGATAGTATGTATCTGACTCAACTCTCTTATTTTTTAGAAGCTCGTTTTATACCATGAACAATCTTTTTGTTTACTAAAAATTAGAATTATTTAACTTGTTAGGTGTTAATAATGATTTATATATTAGATTATATGATCCTATCTAATTATATAAGATATATTTTAGATATAATTATATTTAACTAATAAAAAAAATTTAATTATGGTATAATTTCTTAGAAGATAAACTTGATGGAAGAGACACTCTTAATTACTTATCTTAGACCATCTATTTTCGTCTATAAATAAACAAGACATCCTAAGGACCTAAAATATAATACAACATATAGATACGTAATATTATCGAGAGATTATAGATCTTTCCTTAGTCACATGAATCAATCAACGAAAGACTACGTATCTTCTCTCATCTTTTTTTTATCTTTAATCCATTATTCATAGGGGTCCTATGAAAGATAAAAAGAGAAAGAATATAAATCTAATTTTTTTTATATAGATCAACATTACTATATTTTTCGAATCAGTCTAAATAGCATAAAAAGGCTTAGTCTACTTCTATCTTTAATGCAAGCCAAAGTTAGTCAATTAGCTTTTAAGTTTGGATTAAGAGAAGAAAGTATGTAAGCGAGATGTTAAAGAAGAAGTCAATAATCAAACTAGGAGAAGACTATAGAGAATAAAGTAAACAAGAAGAGAATGAACATGGTAATAAATAAGAGCAAGTGGTAAAGTAAAAGATAAGTTAATTCTTTAGACAACAAACAATGGTTGCGAAGCCATTATGCGTTAGTAAGAGTTGTTATGGAGTATAGTGTTCATTAAATTTAGATATATTATTATTTAATTTTAGATTTTGACATTAAATTTTTTTTGCATAAAAGTAGTATAGAAATTATTTTTATGCTTACATTATAATGGTCCTTTTTTGACCTACATAGATTTTTCAAGAATGTATTTAGTACTTTGTATTTGTAGTAGCTAACTTCCAATTTTGTAAACTAGTGTTGAGCTTCTAATAATTTATTAATTAATATTTTTAAGGTTTTATTATAATTTAATAATGAGTTATAGACAAGTATAAAGGATGATTACTCGAGATTATTAATAAATTTTGTCCAAACTCGAATATAAATATAATTAATTATTTAACTATTTATTTCAAACTAAAATACGATCATACATGTTTTATTATTGAGTCAAGTCAATAGGAATGTTATCCTTAAAATGGTTGGATATTGCTTTAGGATGACTCTTTTACGATGAGTCTCTTATTATATTATGAACATGATTAAACTATTGACAGATCCAAGATTAAAAAATATTTTAGATTTTGAACCATAAATGAAAAGCTATTACTTAAAAAGAGAGTGATAATGAGAATGTTTGATTAACCCACAATATTGATCATATAAATATATTCTAAATTCAAATATAATGATATAAATAAAACATATACATATGTCGAAAGGATCAAACCTACAAGTGTAGTTATCTCATGTCAAAAATGATAACAAATAAAATATTTGAGAATTTTACTGTCCATTGTTTTATTCGAACATGACATCCAAACTCTGCATTAAAACCGCAGCCCAGCAATCGCTGCATCTCAAATCTTTCTTGGCAAACATAATATCTCCTCCAAATGCCATGGCACCACGTCCTCCGATGATTCCAACCTCAAACATCCTGTGAGGTTGGTCATCCCATCACCGTCAACGCGGAAATATCTTGTGATTCGACAGTGAAGTCAGAGTCGGTCGGCAAGTGACACGAATCCATCATAGATCCTATCATCATTCTCGTCGCACACTTGACATCGACAAGGGTGCCTTTTGCCCGATTCCAAACACCACCTAACAAGAAGCAGCGGCAGCAGCAAAAAGAGCAACGCAATGGCTGTGCGAACAGTGAGGTAGGGCAGGCCGCACACACGCACGCAGCAAGGAAGGCTGTGCATGACATGATGCTGGTGGCGGAGATGGCATCACGACAACTGGGGCGGCTGCGAGCATTCCGCCTTTTGCATCAGCTTTTCCGGTGCCTTTAGATTGTGAAAGCTGCATCACCGTCACCGTTTCGGAGGTTGAGATGATTTGTCCCAGCAGCCATTGTCGGACGCAGAGGACGTGTTCTCCACTCCGTCTTTGCCTTGTTCTTTGCCTTTGCTACCTCCTTTTTCTTATAATAAGAAAAATTAAAATATTTCATAATGAAATCGAAAGGATACTATCCGTTTGTGTCAACGCAAACACAAACTAAAAAATAAATAGGATGATATATATTCCTTCAAATATTAGAAAAATCATCGATCCTAGTTTGAGTGGCAATCAGTTTGCTATATAATTCTTTTCACAAAATACATGTGAGATGACTCATCACAAACATTAGTTATAAAATATTCCTAGTACTATTCAAAATTTATCGTGAAAAAAGAGACTATCTATTTTTTTTATATCAACCATCATCGTAAAATATATCTGTTATTCGGTTGATAAAATTGCTACAATTCGAAAATATAATAGCAGCATTATCCAATCTTCGTCATAGTTTAATTTAATCCAATCAATAGTCAACTTTCTTCGTATAGCAAAGTAAAAGAAAATCCTAATATGTCACTAAGTTCAGTCGACTTCATTATATCATATCATATCATATCATATCATATATATATATATATATTAATGAATGTTCATTTGAAAGATAATAATAATAATAATATTTTTTATAAAAAAAATTTATGATAAATTATTAAAATCTTTATTAGCTAAACTAATTAATATGATGATTGTAATTGAATATATGATATTCTTTTCAAGACTAAGGTACACTGATTAGATTTGTGGTGTCATGGAAGAGAGAGAAAATTTCTCATGTTGTAGTCCATCTCCAAGACTGGCACAGAAGAAAAAATCTGGTTCAGACTGCTACTGTCTGCGTTTCTTTGGATCAAACGATACAAAGCACGAGAAAGTGACATCAGGTTAAAACTAGATGGATGATGGAGACTCTTCTTCGACCAGGCTTTGGTGTGCAGGGAACAAGAATCAATGGAGGCAGCTACATGCAGATGGAAAATGATGGGACATCACCTTTGCTTCCGAGCTGGTTTTAACATCAAGGTGGTGACTACAGTCTGACAAAAGACCTTTTCGTTTGTCTAACTAGAAAGATTCTTAATTTAAGTTTCACTTTTCTCCATGAGAATGTGAGAGAGAGAGAGAGAGAGAGATAGAGGGAGAAGAGCAGTTGATGGATGTAAAGAATCCACTCGACCATGAGGAAAATTTAAGCTGAGAACATTACAGGTTATATTGGCATATGCATAATATATACATATATATTGTATCATTGCATGGGGACATGAAATATGGCCGATACATTTAGAAGTAATGTGTGCTTAATTGAAAGTAAATGTTTCTGAGCATGATCTCAATGTAGAAGTGACATTATTGTCATTTATTTGCTTGAGGAAGAACCCAAAAGTTTGGAGATTGCAACCAAAACAAAATAGGAGGTGAGCATCTAATCACTTTCAGTGAGTTAGAAGAACAAAACATTAATGAAAACAAAGGTCTACTTCTCATTTCTTTTCCTAAAACAGAATGGCATATGATTCGACGTTAAGCTTGAGCGAAGAATCCTCGGAAAAAAATATTTTTTCACATCAAGAATGTTTTCTTCGTCACTCTATAAATAATATTCTCTTACATATGATTCAAAGTTCTAAACTCACATTAGTTGTTGAATTGACTTGAGTATTGAACTAGTCTTATCAATTATATTTCAATGCTAGTCATATAGACGCCACTCGTAATGCAAGAGACCCTTTAGGATCATCCCAAAAAATCATTTGTCCTCCTCAAAGATCTAGTTCTCGAATTCGATCTACAACCAATTCTGATACTAAGAATAATAAACAAGAAGAATTCCTAGAAAAAAAATTAGTAGACAAGGAAAATAATGCACTCCTTCAGCAAATTGCATCATTAGATCTTAGCTAAGCAACTCATTTAGGCATTTGAAGTGTAGGAATATTGTCATTGGAACAGAACAAAATGGACCCCAAGACAAGAAGGAATTAAGCCATTGATTGGATCCCAAGACAACAAAGGGCTTGGAATGATACTAAGACTCGTTGTATTTTTCTCTCTGATGGCTCTGAGATCATGTCACATGATTGGAATGCATTATTCCATTATTTCAAATATATAATAATATTACAGGAGGTTTATACATCATTTGATGCGTTCATCCCCTCATACCTAATACAAGAGAAGCCAACTAATTTATCTCATTCACCTACCAAGTCATTGCACTTATAACTCAACCTCTTCCAAGCTAACCTCTCTTTCTTGAGAGTAAGAGGTCTTCATAATTTGAAGGCACAAAAGAACTCCTTTGGCAACCTCACAAATGTGTCAAAAGAGTGAGAAGTCTTCATGTAGTCTGATCAAAGACGACCAAGATGTCTTCCTCTTTAGAGGATAGCTGCATCAAGCACAAATCTCTCCATAATGAGGCAAAGTAAAGTTAGGTTAAAGAAGGTAGACTCTTATGGAAGCATCGAGCTTTACGGTTGTGATTATATTAATCTCCATATAGGTATATCTTTCTACAAATGAAGCTATGAAGAAGTTTGAGAACAAATTGTTGTGAGGGTCTTTAATGTTGAGAATTACATGAGAGATTGAGATTTAATGAAGTATATATAGTTTGGGTTTATTAGTCCACAAATTTAACTTAAATTATTCAGATTTTTTTGACCTAATAATTAAAAGAAATCCAATAACAACTCCAGTTTATAGCTCCATAAGTTGATCATTGTATCAACACTCCAATAATTAAAAAATGACTCCAAGATAAGAATGCTGACAATTAAAAGATGACCATATGTGTGTGTGTATATATATATATATATATATATATATATATATATATATATATATATATATATATATATATATATATATATATATATATATATATATATATACATATATATACACACATATATATATACATATATACACACACACATTGTGTAGCCTATTTAAATATTTCTATAAATTAGTTACAATGTACATTTACAAATAAAGGAATGTCTAACCATGTAATGAAAGTAAATTAACAATTCTCATATATATCTTGAACAATAGTATGCTATTTATTTTAAAATATTGGTTAGGGGTAATCTCTGTTGGTAAAAGGTGTGAAAAAAACTAAGTTACTACTAATCTTGAAATTTTGAATATTAATTAATTAGGCCATTGAGTTGCATATTGTTGTTAATTGGTCTTTCAATATTTTTAGTCCTAAAAGAATTTTAAATAAATAAGCCATATTCATGTCCAATATGCTTCTCAATCTTCAGAAGTTCAATTTGGCAGTCACAACTCCATGAGCTTCTCTTAAAGGAGCACATTATTCACACAAAAAATTGCAAGTTCTTGGCATACATTTTAATACGTCTAAATCAGAAAAGCATTCTAGACATTTGCCATTGGTGCAAGTCATAGTGCATGTGGTTGAAGAGATTTGCTACATTGAAGAGGCAAAACAAGATTTTCCAGACGTTGTTGTGAGGTTAATTATGCTGAATCTGGATTAGATCAATGTATAATTCTACCATAATTCCAAATCGGAGAAATGGCCTACTCATGCTAAATGTCATTTGATATCTTTATGCAGTCTTAGGGCTGATTTCTACAACTGGACTTTAGCAAGATGAGGATTCTTCCCTGCTGACCACAAAGGTTTGCAGTCAAAAGCTAATCCCCACAAGTTGTCATTATTTATGTTATCATCTTCAACTCTTCCGGGAGCTTCACCATTATGGCAGTCAGCTTTGATGGGACAAGCCAAAGGTAGCTATTTGTGTGTTGGATTGCATTGGTTCCAATCACTCATTGGAAATCATTCAGCTAAGTTATTTTTGCATATAATGAGATCTCAGAAGAAACACTGAGATCATTGACATTTGCTGCTTATTGTCAACTTATTTAATTCATCTTCGCTGATCAGGCCATGTAAGAAGACTTCAGCTCAAATGAAAATGTCAATGCCGTACATCATAAGCAAAGTTGAACTGCTAGCAAGATGGCCAAGTGACAAACATCCCATCACTTGGAGTGTTGTGAGCTCTTCTCAAGCTAAATAATTTATGATTACTGCCTTTTCACATCAATCTCAAGACTTGACACCACAATGAAACACATGGTGAGTGCTACAAACATAACTTGGTAAATTGAATGATTTGGCACAAATAATTGAATATGGGAAGGTTAGCGCTACATTCATCCTTTTTAAAACTTGATACATGCAGACTAATGTGACAAGAACACGATAAAATTTATTAATATTTTTTATTAGAAAGTATATATATATTCTCTAGACTGAATATTAAAGTTCTACCAACTTAGGCATCATAATGAACAAATAGAAAAAACTCTTTTGTGGGCACCTCGACAAATCGAGATCATAGGATATGATGGATGAGCTACAGTACTATGATATCTATATTTTAATTGATTGTTTTAATATTGATTTTGATAATATAGTATTAAAATATAAGCTACAGTACTGTCACATCCACCTATATCATTAAATATATTATATTAGTATGTACTAGTAGCAATATCTTTTTATATCGATATTACATCTAATTTACTAATTTGATCAGTATTTAAAATCTCAGATTATACATAATCAACAAACAAGTTTTCTCACTACAAAACTATAGTTAGATGCCATTTTGGCTGTCACTATAATTATCCCTTAGCAATCATCAACGACTAGTGAAATTAATGGAGTCTCACGTCTGTAATAGCTTATTTCATGCACCATGAAAATTTTAATACGATCATTATTGAGGATACCAAAACAATTGGCTTACTTCCGAGAAGTAATACTTGGACACTGTGTTTGACTAGATTTGGCTCATTCCAAAAAAGGAAAGTATGAGCCAAATTGAAACATGAATTTGTAATTCCTGATTGAGGTGACTCGAATATGGTATGGTTTGAACAATCGAAATAACTATATGACTTGTATTACATATATATTTCATCGTTTAGGTTCCAATAATTGATTGATCTAACCGATTTAGGCTTTTCTTCTACTAGAAAGTAATCCTAATATGCTATCATATATTTCCTTTATCCTACACAAGTGTTTTACTGTTTAGGTTTTCTTGTCCTTTTTTTTCTCTAAAGTTTCCCTAAAAATTGACCGATCTTATTTTATTGTTTGTTGATTTGAATTAAGAGAAAAAAATTGGATCGATTAAATAGAGAAAAAAAAATAAAAATAAGACAATATTGGAACATCAGAAAAATACTCTGCAATAAATAGTGAAAATAGAGGTGTTCTACAGAACAAATAATAATTCTTACCGGTAAATTATCCCTGCGGAAGTGTATTGAGATTAATCACTGCCGAGATTTAGATCAGAAAAAGGAAAATATTCAAAGTAAACAGAAAAAATAATGAAAAAAGAAAAAGAAAGCTAACCAACAAACACCCTAAGCTTCGGATCCTAACGAGTGCTTCGGATCTTCCGCCAGCACTGGCCTCCTCGCCCGAGCGCCGTCGACCCCGTCGCAAGCACGGGCGCGGTACGGTCCGAAGCATCAACCGTTGTGGTCCGCTGTCTCTCGTCACTGTTCGGCGACAGCGTCCGAGGCGCTCTCTTCTTTTCCGCGGTTCCGCTTGAACCCGATCGACACGCCGAAGAGCCTTGGGCCCTCGCCCCGGCCGGAACTCCCCTCCGCCTCCGCCTCCTTCGCCGCGACCTCGTACTCCCCCTCTTCCTCCTCGTCCCCATTCGACGACCTTCCCGTTTCTGGGGGATGAGATGTCGACGCTCCTCCTTCGTCGGCTGCCTCGCCGTTTCCCCGGCGTGGCGCGTACACGGACATGAGCTGGAGGATGTCGTTGCAGAGGCCCTTCGTCTGGTCGAGCTCCCGGGAGAGCTGCTCGTTCTCCCGCCGCAGCCGCTCGTTCTCCTCCGCGATCTCCGAGGCTCCGCCACTGCCCCCCTCGGCCGCCGCTGGCAGTCGCACGCGGCCAGAGGAAGGGTTCGTGAACAGGACCTGGTCGCCTCCGGAACTCGATGGCGATCCGATACGATTAGTAGGAGCAGCCGCGGGAACCTCCGCGAGGCCGGGCGTGGGCAACAACTTCCGGCGCTGGATTTCGCAGAGGAGCCGCTTCTCGCCTCGGCGGAAGCACTCGTTGGCGAACTCCCATCGATCCGGCACGGTCTTCCGAAACCCCTACCAATTCCAAACCGAAAAAACCCGTTTTTTGACACCGAAGAAAAGGAGAAGTCAATCGAATCGAATCAAAGAGCACGGCGAGCGCACGTAGGTGTTGAGCTGGCGGACGAAGCTGGAGAAGTTGTTGTGCTTGAAGTAGTTGGGGAGGACGTCGAGGGAGAACTCGGCGGGGCGCCACACCACGAAGGCGGAGCCGTCCTCGTTCCATGAGATGACGTCGTCGATGGAGGGATCGTCGACCAGCTGGTACGTCTTTGCCAGGAACGGCGTCGGCACCGTCCGCTGCGGGTCCGGCGCCACCTCGGCCGCCTCCTCACCAGGCGCCCGCGGTGCTCGTGTCCGTGGACCCATGCGAGGGCAAGGATAGCTCGCCAGCCAAAGGTTTTAGTAGGGCAGATGGAACACGGCGGAGGTAAGGTAAAGCGGATGGCGGTGGGAAACGATCGGGTCGAGAGGCTACGTTATTTTCCAGAAGGTTCCGGGAAGATGTACCTATAGTACGAATCGACACGCGTCGGGCGCCTAATGGGAACGAGATACGCTACATCCCGGGAAGGTGCAAATCCAACCGCAAGAGCGACTTAGAATTCCATCAAATTCCACGGCACGAATCTCCACGTGCGCGACCCGGAGGTGGGACTCTCAGCCTCGTCTTGATATGAGAAAGCTTATCCATCCGCCTTGTGCGAAATGTACATCGGAGACGGGTACGACAGTGGAGGATTCATCCTATTGCATTAATGGCAGCGGTCAAATTGATGATGGAGGAGGATGGCGATCATAAGCCTCAACCGCTGCTGCAGAAGCTTTTACTCCTATCTCAACAGATCCGGATACGGCTAACCTGTGCCCTCCATTCCTCCTCCTACTGCGGCGGCGCGCGGTGCCGTTCACGTGCACGCCTCCGAAATATCTTCCAAGAACGGTGGCCAGAAATCTCAAAAGTTGAACGGCGCCCGACTTGGAGACTCCGTGGAAGCTGTCACGTCATCATTCCACGTCGTCTAAAGCCAGGAATTGTACTAAAGTGTTCTCGTGCAGTAGCATCCACATGGAATTGATGCATAGCTTTGAAGTGACTCGGCCCTTTGACATTTGGGCCACTTGGAGAAATCCATGAATGGTGGATGATGAGACGCGAACCAACTTTGTTGACCCAATTTAAGAGCAGAAATATTTACAAAAAATAATTATTTTTTTTCAAAGATAAAAGATTATTATAACCCACAACAATGTCATAATCTTGATCATAATTTTATATATTTTAATCGATAATACAACAGCTTACAACTGAAACAGAAAACATGGGAAATCACGAGAGAATTTGATGGAACAGACCACACGGTATCCGAGATAGGAAAAATAACAATGTAACAATGTTCGGGTGATTGGTTCCCTTTTATGATTAGGCTCTCAAATCTATTTGTCCGAAGAATGTGGCAAATCCAGCAAGAGCATTATAGCATCATGAAACTTTAAATAAAAGACAGTTGATCGATACACCCGTGGCCATTTGTAAGCAAGTTTGGAAACCGAAGAAACCATGTCGACTAAATCCATTTTATTGTTAATATAAGTAAAGATTAGAAGACGAAGCTGTCCGTAAGTTATTTCAATTTCGTGTAGAACAAATTAACTGTCGTAGTCAAAAAGTACTTTGACGATCACCGCAACATCCCAAAATCTCCACTTTTCGTGCTATATCCAACGGCTAAACTTTGTATCTCGAAGAGTCGAAGATCTTTCGATGGATCATATTCACTTGCGTGTGTGATTGGTGTGGACAAGTTGGATTTGAAGTGCTTGTTCCAAAATCAACAGGTCAATGTTTATTTATTTCTTCTCCTCTTAAAAGATGGCTATTTCTACTTGGCCTCTTAGAGTATATATTCATATAATCTTTCTTATTGCCACGACGTGAGATTTAAAGTAGAAAATATAAATTTCTTTCTCATTCATAAAATTTATGACAAGAAAAATTATTTCAAACTTTCTTATCATTCTTTAATGTATAAAAATATATTTTGAGTAAGAGAAATTTTTTTTTTCAAACTATTTAAACTTATATTTGGGGATACTACTAACTGAGGGATTGTGTTAGAAAATCTTTCTTAACTTCGATCTTCATATAGATGATACCTTGAAAACATACTATTTCAACTTCGAAGATACTTTGAATAATCATGTGCCCACAAGTTTGGATTACGTTAGATCGACTAAGACGTCAATAACATTTTCTCTACATAAAAAAAAAATTTAATTTATAAAAAAAAATGTTATTGAGGCTTCACAGAACACACGAAATAAACAATCCATTAACTAAAACTATGTTAATCAAAGAAGAAAGACAGCAAGTTTTGGATTAGATTTGTGAAAGATCATATCACCTAAAAAGGTATATTAAAGACAGCAAGCTTTTCAACTAATACAAAACTAATATTGCTTGAACGGGAGTTTGATCTCATTTAGCTACATCGGTATTTTCTTTTTTATAAATTGATTAAGTAGATTATTCTTTTCCAATTCTATTTTTGATATATGTAACACTTGTAATAATTTTAAAATAATAAAAAATATTAACTCGTATTTTGATTGTCCAACAAATCAATGGCTCAGATCCATTGAGGTCGAGGAGATGAGAAATTCAGCAAGAAGTCATACAAAAAATGTTAGAGAGGTAATCGACAAAGAGACCTTGATGCTTAAATTAGTGAAAATTCAAATGATTCGAGAACGAAAATGATATAACTTTCAGATAGATTCAAACATACACCTGGATGAACTAGGATAATCGTCGAGTAAAAGTTAGCTCACTGAGATGGTAAAATGAAATCATCCATACGAGGCCCATCAGGCGTTATAGTGCAACAATTTTATTGATGTTAGGCACTCTCGATTGGCTTCTTGAGAACGATTTGTTTTTTTTTTGTGAAGTAAACATGCATTAACCAACCCGGATGTGTTAACAGAGATCAGTTGGCACTTCGTAGTTCTTACACAAGTGCTGCAGTATCATGGTTCAGTCCAATTACTTTTTTGTCACTGCGACTAACCATCACCAAATGCTGATACTATCAAGAATATAGATCTTTGAGATTTAATACCACTATGCTAATTCTATCACTCTGTTTGAACTAAGTAAGATGACAAAGGTTCACGAATGAGATGAAAGATAAAATGTTCGGGAGTAGTATCAGTGCTTAACTAGGAATAAAAACCAGACTATTCCTACAAGAACCACTTTCTTGGTAGGAAACATGAAGAACAGATGAATGAAATATGGTAAAGAAGACCTTGATAAGTCAATTGCAAAGATTATATAAAAAAAAAATCAATTAACGAGAAATAAATATGCAGTTAGAATTAATTTGTCACAGGTGTGAAGAAGAATAAGAGGATGAATCAAATTGGAAAAGCTAAATTACATTATTTATGTCAATTCACATCAGATGTAGTAGCAGGACAGGTAGGAGATAGGAATCATGAAATAAAGTAAACAGGAAAGTAGTCTATTGCAGCTGATGTTTCTACCTAAGAACAGTATTTATTTACCTGTGCTTATAATTTGGCAAGGGGCACCTCTAGCAGTCTCATCATAATTAACTGTCATGATGTAAAGAAAGACTGTTACACAAAGATATTAAGATATTTGATGGGAATAAATTGCAAAGAAATTGAATAGCCAACATTGAGTAGGATTGACATAAAAGAAATTTTTTGTTATTATACAATCAACATAAGATCGCCATTTACTACAACCAGATACATAAATAGAGGAGCAATGCAAATATACCACCTCGTTGGTTGCTGTTCCTTATTCACATATTAACTTATTATAATACATAAAGTTTCATAAAATAGAGTTTAAAGACTTGACACTGGCATAATGTAAAAGGTAGAGCGAGATGTAAATAAAAGCTTCCCAGTTTTCTTTGTTCTGAAATCTACTGATGTTACTACCACGTTTCTCCCCTGCCTCAATATGGATGCATTGACTTCCACATCTTCCTGCGAATAGTCATCCATAACGTAAGTTAGAGATGAACCAAGGTTTTTTTCTTTTTAATACGATTCAGGTCAATTAAACCAACCATGACAAGAGTAGATGAGATGAATTTTAAAGCAAATAAAACTTTGGATTCAAACCATCAGTTGCATATTCCATCAGGATGCTGATTAGTAGGCATCTGATAATAATTTGTATAAACTTCCAATCGCAAGTCACATTCTACCTCTCTAATGTCCGATTCTCTCATTAGAATTGGCCCAAAATTCTCATTTGTCTCCGGTGTGACCCTACCTCAAGGATACCCCATCTTTGGTCTATATGAGATCATTCATGTGCTACCTGTTGTGATCAGTACATACCATGCAGTACATAATGTTTCAACCAGCCAACCTGCTGGTTTTGAACATTTTGTTAAATGGAGGTTCTACATTGATCTGCTTCAACAAATGATTCCAGAGGAGGAAGATGAAGGGCCCTAAGAGAGCAGAAGAAGGTAAAACCTAAACCAAAACCTAACTCATTTTAATTTTTCACCTGTTTCTTTCAGCAGATGCAGGTGATGCAGTCAGTATACCGTTCATACCAGTTTGACTACAGATCAACATGCTGCCACTAGTATGGCAATCCATGGAAGAAATAACTCCTGTCCCATGCATGTTAGCTTAGGAGCTTGGAAAGGTAATTTTATGCCATTTGCAATGACTCAAGTGGGCTATTGATCATATGCAATGGAAGTGTCTAAAAGCTCAAGAAGCCTTACAGTGTGAATGGAGCAACCACAATTTAATTTAGCCTCAGCAACTAACAAAAGAAGACAATAGGTAGTACATCACCATCTAATTTGAAGCCCATAACTGGTACTTTATTGTAAGCTAGCCTTTTTGACATAAATTAACATACCAGAAAATCATGCCAGACTTCTAATGGGGAAGAGATGAATACATATAAAGATCAGGTTCCTCCAATTTAGCTACTAATAGTGATGCCATTTGAGCAACAAAGAATTACATTAACCATTTTAGTAGTAATGACTGCAAGCATGCTCGTATGGCAAAGAAACCAATCAAGTTCCTAGATCTTCTAAATTTTCTTTATTCTAACTCCAGATTACAAGTCTGCAAGCTATGTACTACTCCTCATCACCCAAAATCTTATACAACTTTAGAATAGATTGCCAAGTCAACGAAAAAGCAGGGGACTCTTCTGATGCTTTTCATGTGGCACCTAAAAAAAGTGTCCAAGTATACCTTTTCAACATGGTGGTCAGCAAGTCACAAATGTTCAATGAATATATGCTTTCAAGAAGACAACGACAAGTATAAATATATTTAAAAAGAATTACAAAGTTTAGTTGACCAGAAATTAATTAGGAAATAATAACAAATAGAAAAACATATATAAAGTAATTCATATAACTGATGATTTATCATAAAAAATCCATCAAACAAAGCTAACAAAGCACCATATAAGGATCATAGGACAGCAGTATAATCACAGGAAGTAAAAGAAAGCCACAACTCAGAGAGCATCATACACTTTTCTTATCCAATGAGATTAAAATATCCCAACTAATTTTGAAAGGATATTGTAATAATTTGTCTCGATGAGATCATAATCCAAATAAAGCTCTTAGGTACCTTAGAGAAGTGTCACATAACATATCACATCCTCTCCTCAGTTCGAAAGAGATATCACAGATTTCTTTGAGATGTGTGTAAGGTAATAGCAAGTTATCATAATAACAGAGTGCTCATAATAAGCAAGGGAAACACAAAATGTAATCTATATGGATCAGATGATTTTGACTTATTTTTAAAATATGAATTCATGTCAAATTCTTATGATGTAAATGGAAAGAAAAAACGTAGGACATAAAAAGAGTGCACAACATATATGGATCAGTGAATTTGAGATGACAGAAAATGGAGACATGATCCTGACAGAAACATGAAACAGTGTCATAAACCCCATCTAAAAATGTCTGCTAGGCAACTCTGGTTGCATTAATTACTATTGCTCAGTCACCACAACCAAGAAAAAGGGTAAAGAGTGCCTTTTTGATAATCCTTATGAGGTAAAAGGAGACTTTGTGTAAAATCACACCTCTAAAGAGATACAACTGGTGCAACAGCCAATTATTTGCAATACTAAAGAACGTAAAAGTTTGTTGACTATGCTAGAACATAGGTACTCTATAAGACAAATACCATTTAGAAAAGTCATTTTGCAAGAAGTTTTAGAAATTGATTAAGGATAGAAGAAGAATCAAATGGTTTTGTTAAAGAAGTCCTACAGTTTGCCTTTAGAGCACGTTTGTTCTCTTCTTATGTGGAAATCAGAATACAAGGAATATTTCATATTTCATAGGGGTAAATCCAAAAAAATTCCACTAATTTCAAAGGGATTTGTGAATTCAATATTGCCTTTTTTTTCATTTTTGTAAGACTAGACTTTCTTATAAAATCATAGTTCATATCAAACATTCTTGTACAAGGAACATAAGAACCATTAGGGCAAAGATTTCTTCTAATCTCAACTTATTCTTATTGCTCGAATAATGCTACTACTGTGAAAATTTTGTACAGAGACTAAACAAAAACATCAAATCAAACGCACTAATTTCCGATCAAGTAGAATATTTGAACGCAGACGGTTATCAGAACAAAAGACCAACAAGCGGAATCTGACAAAGAAGACCCTTGATGGGCTTGGTTTCTCACATTTAGCCTTGCAGCGGAGAGGTAAGCAGTGCTCGACTCCCCGAGAAAGAAGTCCTTGTCGCCGGCCGCCGTCTTCGCACAAGCCAGGGACACCATCTCTGCCACGGCCGCCACCGCACCTCCATGCAACGTGTTGTATGGATTCTACACGCAACATAAGAAGGAAAAGATAATCAACTGACGAACGAAACGGAGGAGAAACGAGAGGGGAAGGGGCGGGTTTCAACGGTGACGGCAGAGCAGACGGTGAGGGTGCAGGTGACGCGGCCGGGCTCGACGCGGTCGACCTTGAGGATGCTTCGGATGAGGTCGGAGAAGAAATCCTTCTTGTCGGCGGATTCGGGGAGCATCTCGAAGAGGCCGAGATGGCGGAAGAATCCCTTGGTAGCGGCGAGGGGGTCCGGCTTCTGTCGCTGCTCCGGAGGCGCGGTCATCTCTACTCCGACCGTGCTGAACCGTAAGGCGGAGGCGAGGGCTCGCGACGGCCAACGGGAAGAGAAAGGGACGAGGGTTTGCGAATGGGGAGAAGACGATGACGACAACAGGGTTGTGTCTTTTTCGTGATCAATTAGCTGATTTCTCGACAATATTCAATACACCAATGCAACCAAATATGATACCATGGTATCCATGTTAATTTAGGGATTTGGGGATCGAAGAGGCCAGGAAGTCCGTGTGAGAGAATATACTTTAGGCGTCAAAAGAATTAACATAAATTCACTATAAATATATTAGATATTGTTCAATCAGTATCCCTTTTTTTTATTTTATTTTTTTAAATAATATTTTAAATTTAAAAATTAAACTATTTCCTATAATTTTTTTTCTTATAGTGTTTAGATGTTGTTTTTGTCTTATTATAATATTTTAGTCATCATAATAAAAATACTATAAATCTTACATAAAATACTGTAAATGAATCAAATAAAATCAAAATACATTAAAAAATATTATATATATCATAATTCAAATAGATGTTTATAATAGTTTAGAAATAAAAAATATTTTATTATAATATTCTAACCATCATAATAAAAACAGTATAATATTTATGATATTTTTAGTAATATCAATAAAATATTACAAATGTTACTGAAAAATATTGTAAAAGAGTCAAATGAAAATACTATAACGATTGAATATTGATAAACAAAAATTAATGGAAAAACTCTTGAATAATATTTTAGATATTTTTAAAATTAGAGGTATTTACTTATAAATTATAAAATACATACATCCACTATTCACATATTACAAAATCTATCATACACAAGACACACTTATTCATGTCTCTCTTAAGCTTTCCTACTACTGATTACTTTGACTGAAATTCCACTAATTGAACTCTCAATCCTCAATAATATTTTCACTTAAGTGCGGAGAAAATTTATTAAAATTTCTTCGATATCCAAAAATCAATCTTCCGTTACCACTTTTGATGGACTAAAGAATGTGAATCTAACCAGCTTCGAACGATCTAAATTTGATGATCAAGAAAGAGACCCATCATTAATAATAATAATAATAATAATAATAATAAATACGATTAAAATCTATTTTTTTATATATAAAAAGCTAGGCTTAAGCTAGCAAATCCATCAAGGTCTTATCTTATAAACTATTCCAATTATTTACTTGGAGGTTGGGTTGAGATAGATATTATTTGGAACACGCATGTCTTATTAGTTGACTGATCAATGTTTCTTTGGCTGTTCTGTAGCCACAGAGAAGGGAACCGGGCGTTTAATATTGAACACATGAGCAACGTGCTTGTCTACAGGACAAGAAATATCTCTGGGAAATCATGTCTACAATGACGTTGTTATGTGCTGCCTTATCGTTTGTTCGGATTCCTCTCTCCTTTCTTCTTTGTGCGTACGGATTAATTATCTTTAGGGTTTTTATATTTAAAAAAATTATATTATCATCCTTATAGTTATAAAAATAAAACATCTAAATTTGTTTATTATTGATTTTATCAATAGAAACATAAAAATAAATAAATAATAATAATTTTAATATTTTAATTGATGATGATAAATGACGACATCGTTAGGGATCGCAAGTGGTTGTTATAGATAATGAGAATGACAACGAAAAATGAGGATCGCATAGTATTTACATTGACGATCCTTTCAATGCTTAGCAACAGTCAATATCAACACCGACGAAGAACGATGAAAGAATTATTCGACAACTGATGTAGAGCGACTCTCACTTATTGCTATCACTCTTCTCATTCATAATAGTCGCTCGTTACTTCCGACATCGTCATTCGTCATCACCAATTGACTTGTTATTTTTTTTATTTCTATTAGTAAAATCAATGATATTATAGTAAATAAATTTAGATATTATATATATATATATATATATATATATATAATATAAAGTATAAAGTATGTATCCGTCGGTCCGGGTAGGTGAAATGCCACTCAACGAATGGCATGTCTCTGTGGTGCTCCATGACTTTCTTGGTTCTATTCAAGAGGCTACAGCAGAACCGGAAGAAATGTCCCGGTGGGAAGAACCGGTAGGTGACTCCACATGATTTCGTTTCTCTTCTCCGGTGTGCACTCTCAGAGGCTGGCTCTGTTCAGGTTCCAAGAACACGTCTCCAGGTGCTGTCTTTCAACTTTGACGTGTTCTGCTGAGGGGTGGATAGAAGAACATAAATAAACTGACAAAGGTGATGAAAGATTAAGAGATATTAAGCTAAAGATCGTGGATAATGTCATCGTCACATGCCATCTGACAGCCATAAGAGGCTCCAACAAACCATCAAAGTAGAAGAATACACGCATGCCATCTCTCAGTGTTCGATCCAAGTAAGGCACACCTAAAAGAAGGCCAGGAAGAGGCAGATGAAGCCCAAGCACAGGCTCTATAAGAAGGACAGCAAAAGGCAGCAGCATCCTTCATCAGCAGAAAGAAGGTGGAGGAGTAGAGGAAGTCCGAGTAAAACCTCCCATAGGAAGGCCTTTTGCTCAAGTGAGTATTCCATCCAGAGCCTCGTGTGCCATGATGGCATGTGGGGTTGCAGGTGAAATGCTCACTCGGGCAAGATGCATTCCATGGAAGGGTTCCCAGCGCAGGCAGCTTCTTTCTCTTCCCTTCCCAAGCTAGGCTAGTTGCTGGTTTCCTGGTTGACGTGTTTCGTATCTGATGACTCTTCTAGTGCTTTTGGATTGCAGGAGAACTTTCTCATGGTCTGTCTTCTTGCTCAAGTAGACACCGAATGATGCACTGAAAGTGAGAGCATCTCTGGGTTCATGTTCTGATCTACATGTTTCATGTCTCTCTGGATTCCTCTCTTTATCCCTTGTGTATGTTTGATTCCAAGGAGAAGAATCTGCAAGGAAAGCAGTTTCCATGGAAAATACTCTTCTTTTTTTTCTCCCTTTTTTAAAGAGAAAACCTCTCCTTTTTTTTTTCATGAAAACTGTTCTAAATATTTTAGTAAAAAGCTCTGTTTTTGTGTTTAGCAGAAATTTTTCTAGGAAAACTTCTTAAAGAAAAGGTTACTTCTCCTCTATGGATCCATTCCCACTTAAATGAACAAAAACAACAAAGATATCTCAAGTGGGATTTACTTATAAACAGTTCCAAAAAAATATATATAGATATCAGACAGATCTACTCCTCTCATTTCCAAGAAAGTAGTTTAATAGTTCTCATTGAAACTAAAATGAAAGAGATTTGGGGAATCTCTGGAGAGTCCTAAACCTGGTACTATTTGATCCCAATTCAAAGGTACTATAATCAATCTCTATTTGATGAACACATAGTCCTGCAGCATGTGGAGAGTACTGGCACTGTCAGCTGCATGAGAGTGAAAGAGAGAGGTGTCTACTCCTTAGAAAAATTGATGGTTCACTAATGTATCACTTATATTTGTAGTATTCTTTAACTGCAGTTGCTCCCCAGTGAGAGCATCAGGTGATTCAAAATAAATAAGCATGAAAACAAGGACTTCTCTCTGTGAAAAGCTGTGCTCATGGCAATCAACCCCATTCTCAGTCACCTTGACATGTTAACACAAGCAGCTAATTATCCAAAATATTTCTGAAAGCCATTGCTACATGTGAATTAATTATTGGCCACTGTGAATTCATCTAAAAACTCAATGAAAACTAAATCCTGCAGAAGAGAATGTCATCTGATGTTGTCCTTTTTGTCTCAGCCAAAAAAGCATGTTTATCATGCATGGAGTCTGCGAAATAAAGACAGATGAAAATTCCCACATCAATTTGACTTCCTCAGAAACCATGAACGCATGGAAGTGCATAGTAAATAACACAACACACTGCTGGTAGATCTGCAATTGTTTATACCCATCCACAGTGCAAAAGACACTCAACATCATTTCCTCACTGCTGCAGGTGATGCGCAATGATCCATCCACCTAATGGGCAGTCAGTCTATCTTGCAGAGGTCTCTGGCGCTGCACTGCACAGTCCCCTTAAGTCTTTGGACATACTGTATCCTCGGCGACTCATAAAAATATTAGAAGACGAGAAACAGTGGTGCTATTAATGGATTGTCGAGATATGAGGAAGGAATTAGAATCCTATTTTTCATGTTATTTGAAGAAATATGTAAGCATAAAATTATGTAATTATGTTATATCTGAAATATGAAAATAACCTATATGTCATGAAAGGAGTTGATCCTACTAAGATTGATGGATTTTGGGGGAGAGAGTTTTGGGGAGAGAGCTGAGGAGAAAAACTTAACAGAGAGATATGTTTGTACGTGTATACGTGCTAACGTGTCAACGCTATCTCAATCCCTGGAGGTCATGTTCTTTTATAAACGAGAGTAGAGGGTCTACGATAAGATCTTATCTAATTATAAAATGATCATAAAAATCTAACAAAATATTCTCACTCCATGGTGAAAACATGTAAAGATTCATAGTTATTGGATTCAGATAAGAGGATCCCTAAGACTCTCAATAATTGTGATTGAAACTAATATCATCTCATTCAATAATAACCACGGTTAATTCCAGCGTTTTAGAAAAAAAACTATCTTTGTTGGGGGTGTCCCAATCAAATACAAAAACTAAATCAAATTATGGATTAGTTCAGCATAAGAATTTTAAATGATATAAATGATTTTACTCATCTTTGATTTAGTTAATTAGTTCGATCGAACTAGATCGAATCGATTTTAATTTTAAAAAATGTTAGCTTAATGGTGTTCATTGTTAAGACCATTAACTGGTTCATATCAATTTCAATATCATAATTTCATAAGTAATATGAGCTCGATTTGAACACTCCTAATCTAATCTCGATCTCGGTGTTAATGGAAGACTTATAAAATATTCAAATTTAAGCTAAGCAATCGAATGGAAGCATGACTTCTGCACCTGTTCTGGAGATCTCTTATGAAGATTAAAATAGATTAGAAATGCAGATAATTAAGCTAAAGTCTCGAACCTTATTTCCTCTAATTGTTGAAGCTTTTGGGCCAAATTGAGCTATTGTTATATTAGGCTTCAGTTGGGTCTCATGTACACTATATTGACCTCGAAATCTGAACTTGTACACGATGTGTCTCTTTCTCTGCTTCGAGCATATAGAGATCAGTCTAAATGACTGGGCAAGAATAAAGGCTCTGTGAGCTTTTGCTGTTTTCTCTGAGAATTAGAAACATTTAACTTAGTAAGTGCTTTAACAGAATACTTCTATTGATTTATATGTCTTTTATAATTGTTATATTTTTAGTTATTAATACCTGCCCCAAATATTAAAAAAATACAATCATAAGGCTTTAATTATTTTTCTTATACTGAATATATATATATATATATATATATATATATATTATTGATAACAATAGTAAAATAATAAAATCTAATTACTTAGGATCAAATATATAAGAAATTATATGTTTAGTTAAATCAAGAATATTTAAATTATTATTTATTATTATTATTATCATTAACTAGAATCACTTTATACTATCACATCTTAACAGTGAGTCCATAAACTCATCTCAAATGGAGGTCTTAGTTTTGAACAATCCCAATCCAACAAAGGAAAACAGTGGGAAGTAGATATCCCATTCATGCAAAGTTCCCCAGTTTGGGACTCTTTCTTGAACTTTGACATTTATGAAGCTCTATGCAATGGGTCCTCAATCATTGGATCTCCTTAAATTTGAGAAGAACTGACACCAACCACCTACTTCAACTTGTCTATGCATAAAAATAAAAAAGGATTAAAAAGGAGGAAAAAAAACACTTGTATATGCATCCGGCAGATGATGCATATCTCTGACCTAGCAATCTCCAACACCATGATTGCTACCTGTCACCTGCATCTTACACACATCACCGAAAGTGTAGTTAACTAGTTGATTCACACTCTATATATATATATATATATATCTGCACAAAGAGATGGCTATAAGTACAGAAAGTGGGCAAATACTCACCCAAATTTTGGTTTTAAATGCAAGTAATGCAATGATATATATATCTGTGCATTGCAGAAAAATGATCAAACACGAGATTGTCATCTTTGACGATTATCCTTAGCAGCCCGTCTCTGAGAATAGCTGCTGCTGCTTCTTCCTCCTCTTCTTCTCCATCTTTACATCTGCGAGCTGCATGGATAGAGTGCAATGGACTCAGGTAAATGACCCCAAGCGCTAACATAAGTCTTGCCTCCATATTTTTGCTTCGTGGGTTTCATTAAGATGGTGTGTGTCTTTTGTTTCTCTTCTCTCTCTCTCTCTCTCTCTCTCTCTCTCTCTCTCTCTCTCTCATGCTGCGCTGGAGCTTTGTCTTTCATTGATCTCTCTCTCCTTGGCATAAGGTTCCTTCAAAGATTCAAAGATTCCTCTTCTATTTCCAAGTGTAGGGATGTGGCTTTATTGGTGGTCTTGAGGACGACGTGGGGCTGCTGAAGGCCGCGGAGGGCGGATTGGTTTATACCGCCACCATCGGTACCATGGCAGGCAACAGCATCTGCACCGCCACCAGGCCGCAGCAGGCGGTGGAGAGGAAGGTGAGGCTACACAAGAAGGCTCTCGACTGCCCCAGGTGCAACTCCACCAACACCAAGTTCTGCTACTACAACAACTATAGCCTCACCCAGCCCAGGTACTTCTGCGGAGATTGCCGGAGGTACTGGACGCATGGTGGATCACTCAGGAACGTCCCTGTCGGTGGCGGCTCAAGAAAGAACAAGAACAAGAAGCCATTCTCCTCCTCCTCCACCTCATCAACGACCGTCTCTACTTTCAAGAAGTTGACGCCTGCAGGCCTCGTCTCTCCTCCTGTATCCCTCTCCTCCACCCCCGGAGCCCCAAAGCTCTACGAGGGACATGACCTCAACCTGGCGTTTCCTCACCACAGCACCCCCGAGCAGCACAAGTTCCGCAGCTCAGAAAGCGGCAGATCCAGAGACGGAAACAGCAACAGCAGTGATGGCAGGAACACATGCACTGCCGTCGTTGCTGACTCCATAACGGAGCTGCTCAGGAGCGGGATAACTGCAAGAGGACTGATTGCGCCATTCACCCCGACCGTGACGATGGAGTACCCTTGTGGCTCTGGATTGCAGGATCTCGGACGGCCAACGCTGAATCTAACGTTGGTTGGATTCAATGCAAGTGTCGGGGGAGGGAGCAGTAGTGGCCATGGGAGCTTGCAAGGGTTGCAAGAGTGTTCTTGCGGGAAACTGCTGCACCATTTGGAGGACTCGAGCGCGAACCTGTGAAGAAAAAGATTGTGTATGGATTACGACAAAACCAAAAAAAAAAAAAAAGTAACTTCATGCTTCAATTTCCTCTTCTATCTTTGAATCTTTTGATGTTGCTTTCTTCTGCAATGGGTCTGAGATCTTCCAGCCATGAGAACAGAGGTATGACAACACACACACACACACATCCAAAGTTGTTCTCATTCGCATGGCTCCATAACTGTGCAAGCACATCTGCAAGTGGGCAGTGCAACCACTTGGATTATTACCACCATAAAAAGTACATCTCCCTCTTCGCCTCACTGCCTTTTAACCCTTCCACTTCACAGAGGAAACAAAACAAGAGAGGAGGTAGAACCCTCTGCACATAGTAGCCGCAGGAAGGCAGCAGCACAGGGGGGAAAAGTTTTTTACTCACCCAAGGATTCATGCACTTTTCTCAGATCCCTCTCTATCTTCACCTAACAAATGGCACCCAATGTCTCCTTCCCATGCATTTCTCGATGTAAATACATCTTTGAGAATGCAAGAAGAACACAGTGCCAAATGATGAGCTGAGCTATTCATTTTGTGCATCTATTCCTTGTACCACTACCTCTTCACGTACTGTGCATCTTTCACGTGCTTTCCTTGTCTTATTAGGCAACCGAAACTGACCCTAAACATTATTGCATGTACCTCCGTTGTCCTGATTACCCAATGCAAAAGGTAATGGCTTCAAGTGTAGCCGACCTCTCCTTGTTCTTCTCTGCTTGGGTGGTGACAGTACACAGTAAGTCCCACGTTTGGATATTGACAAAGATTTTGATTATATCTAAAAATTTAAGAACGAGATCTTACCATTGTGTTGTAAAGTTGGAATCTTGATTTCCTGAGTCGCAAAGGAGCCACGGTATGTTGAACCTGCCCAAGATTAAAAGATCTTGATTTTTCTTGGAATGAATGAAGAGGCAAAGCATGAAGTAACTCAAAGCATACATTATATTGTCCCAGTTTGTCTGATATCGTCACCATAACAATGCTTTGACATCACCAGCAAAGCCAAATCCAATATCAAAAAGACTTTTCCTGCAGCGAAAAGCAACAGATTAAATCCTTTTTAAAAGATCTATAATTTCAAACAACACGATAAAAGCTTATTCTTATAGCAAAAGTTGAAAGCCAATCCATTCTGCTCGCGGGAACAACAAACTTCTCATTCATCATAAGCATCATGACATCATTTTAACTCGGGTTACTTCTGTACAAAGACAGTATAAGCATCAACTTAAAGAGTTGCTTCTGTACAAAGACATTATAAGCATCAACTTGGTGGCTTATGGGCTGCTCAGTATCACCAGGATCTTTGTAGTACCACCACAAAAGGAATCTGTAATCCAACAATAGCCACTCAGTAACCTGCATTGATCCCAACGATTCGTACTTTGTGCATGTTGGCCAATTTGGCAACGGCCAGAACGATCACTGCAATCGTGTTCAGGAACTGGATGTCGGTAATCAGTCGTGTGCGAAGCTATCAAGTACCTGGAAGAAGAAATTGACAAACCACTCAATTAAAATCAGCTGGTCAAAAAGCAACGGCCCACACAATTGTTCAGATGCAAAATTTCTTAATCGATGTATGCGATCAAACCTTAAGATAATGACCATCTAGTTAGGCAGGAAACAGAGAAATGAGTAGAAAGGTATTTATTTTATTAATCATTTTTTACCTTTCGGTATAAATGACGATGGTTTGAGATTACTCGTAAAGTTCAGCCACTAAATATTCCTTGATGTGAGCTATAGGCACACAATATACTTGAAGTAATCAAACCACGTCAACAAGATGGGCAAAATCAGAAGAATCCAAGATATATATCAAGTAATCTAGCTGTGCGACAAGCGTCTTTAATTGCGCCAGATGAAGAGACAGAACCAAAAAATATCTTATCATGCAAACAATTCCTCATTATTCCAGTTCTTAATCAGAGATATATGCCAACACTTGGAATCTCTCAATGCAAGCTACATCTTTATGAAAATATTTACTCGAGCACATTGTTTTTCACACCATGTGATTCACAAGTTTTGTTAGATCCATAGGTGCACTGGATGCATTATATGCATTCACATGTTTCAATGATTTAAACCATGTCCTTTTCCAAAAGGAGACCTGTAGAAAGTATTCCTGTAAACATAAAAATATATTTCATGGCTCTTAATCCAACTGGTGATGTTGCTCTAAACGGATCTTAGTAGAGTTAATAAATTGATGTAGATGAACCCAAATATTTGAGACATTACAGCTTGTTGCACTTTTATCTTGACTAGAAACAAAGCCATTCATTTTGAAGATCTTGAAGCTCAAAGGTAACTTAGTAGGCGTGCTTAAGTATTTTGTTTCTCTTCCTAAGATTTTTTATATTTATAATTCATTATGAAGTAATAACTTGTAACTATTTAACTCTTAATCCTAGAGTAAGTTCCGTGATTTTAACCTTTCAAAGCAAATTCATCACATCGATGTCATACTTAAGTTTGTAAAAGCATATGTATGATAAGATTTATAACTATCAATCTAAAATCAACCAACAATCATCCCTATCCAACTTTAATGCTTAATAATGCTAAAAAAGTTTTAACTTTTGTAGCAAGGATCTGTCTGGCAATTACCTACTTCTCTATCGTATAACAAACAAATACTTGACTATTGCAGACGAACTCCTCTGTTGCCTTTCTATGATACATGTGCTTAAAGAGGCCAAGAAAGCACATATTTTATAACATGCTTTGTTCACTAATGAAAGAATGCTGCGTCCAACTTGACTACCTAGTATCTGTAAGTCCTATATGAGTCAGCTGTACAACATAATTTGCTAGTGATCATTCATTTCACAAATTGAATATCAAATGAGGGCAAGATTGACAAAAGAATACTTACAGAACCACAGGGACAACGGTCAAAGAACTTCCGATTACGTGTAAGTTGTTTGCCATTGTCCATCTGCTCCCACCATGTCAAGCTATTGTAGATTCCTTGATCATCAGAAAAGGGTGTTCCCTTCTTCCAATGGAAAAAGTGGTAGGTTATCTGGAAAACCCAAATCATCAGAGAACATAAAGGATTCAAAAGATTGAAATACAATCAGCTGGCTAGATATTGTACTGAAACAGAGAAACGAACAATACATCCATTGAACTGTAATGTAAGTGATACTTTGTGTTGCATTTCTCAACGAAATCTGCAGTTTCTGCAGATGAATTGAACACACCGCTGGGTGAAACTCCAAGAGAAAATTCAATAAAGTCCTGTTTCTACTAGTCACCGACTTAGCAGTATAAAAATACTTGAAAGCCAATTAGCTGAAATTCTTGGTACATAAACTACTTGATCATAGAGACAAACACTAAAATATTCACAACTATTAAACTAAGTTGCAGCTCAATCTTACAGTAACCACATTCGTAATCACATATCGATACCCTCAGATTTTCGCATAGTGCGGAGTTTTTAAGGCCTTATGAACCAACACCATATTGTGTTCTAGCTTTATGAAAATACAAAAAAACTATAACTGGATCCTGAAGTCATGGTACGAACCAGCACGAAATCCATAACAACAAATGCATATAGAAATTTTAATGAACCAAAATACAAGATGACAATGACACAGTATCTTGAAAAACAGAATAATGCACTTTTTCCAATTCTGTGAACAAGCTGACAACAGAAAATAACATCCCAAAACCTGACCCAATATTTCATGAGCCACAAACTTAATATAGAATAGTTTTCCAATAGCATAATATAATGAAAAGTAAATGAACACCCTTCTGACTGAATGTTGACAATTTATTATAACACTATAAAATGTTTTTGCAACTTCCATTCCTCGATAAAATATTTTAGAACCTCAGAAACACCATTTTTGAGTTACTTATAGATGCCATATATTTTTTATGCAACTTGTGGTTACATTAGGCCTCAGAAATCAAAGATTAGAAGTCTTAGAATTACAGAGTCCTAAAAATTATTTTATCCCAGATATCAAGACATTAGACAAGTCCAACTTACAAGTTACAAAGGCATATAGATAATCGGACAAGAAGAGAAAAGAATTATATAAATATGACACAACTGTAAGCACAGGGCTCCTATAATAAATGAACGGAACTTGGACAGTAGGCTCAAAACAATTCGATATACAACCAAGGACTTCTCTGTGATCTGAAGATACAGAATTCATCGAAAGAGGAATCAAAAATTTTCACTTAACGATGATTTCTTATTCAGCACTAAAACTCTGTAGGCAAGTTTTTACACCAAAAGATCTACACCAATTAATTCTTCTTAGACATTGCTTCCATTTTCCATTTTTCATTTTTGTCTAAGAAGTAAATAATCAAAGACTGGACACAACATTTTTAATAAATTAGAACTGTTTTTCTCTTTGGTTTCTTAAATGTGGTTCTATTTCTCAAAGTCTCCTAGTAGCAGAACAACTAGCAGCTATTTTAACCTCATGACCATCCAATGGTCCTTGCGAAACTCATGAGCATCTGATCTTCCAAACAACCAAACAAGTTACAACCACCTAACATGTCTTTAAAAACTGAACACGATGGAAACAGTATTCTTACTTATTGATTTTATAACAATAAAAGCAGAAATAGTGTCAAATTGAATGGACAGCATCGAGGTCTATAACTGGTCCAACTCTACATTGCATCGTAACTCGGTTATGGAAACAGAAAAACATCAATTCATCAAGTCAGTGAATAGCATAAACAATTTATTAACATCTGACAATGAAAAAAAAAAAAAAAAATCTTACAATACATCCTTCTGATAATGTGCCAGTCACATAATAACTACATCAGAAAAATGGCAACCCCCGAAAACGAACAAAAAAAAAAGAAAAAGAAGAAACACACATCCCAATTCAAATTGAAGTCCTTAAGCTTAAGAACTGAAGTAGAATCACAATATTACAATATTGTTTCAGAAAGTATGAATATTAAGTGAAAGTGATCCCAAAAATCATTGTTGCATTCACCTGCATTATATTTGCAAGGAACAAAATATTTCAACTTTATCATGCATAAGCAGCTTAATTAAAGCTAAAGACTCCACTTATACCCTGTCAGACTCCTCCATTTAATTAGAAAGCTAAATACTTCTCGGCTTAATTAAGAAGATTTTTCCTTTTTATTACTTTAAAAACAAGTCAAAGATGACACTTTCAAGGCCCCCACCCTCAACAACAACAAGTGAAAAATCGAAGCTAATGTTGTCATGCATAAGCTCTTCTTTTGAGCTTCTAATTCTCATCCTTAGGCTCCCAGTGCAGTAATCATAATAAAGGCAGGATCTCAAGTGAATCCTGTCTCCACAATGTACGACTTCTTTTTAATACCCCAACCTTTTTAAATCCAAAAAAGGAAACCAAGAAAAAGTGCAATTTATGTATTGCGAGGACTGCTTAATTCGGTATTCGTAACTTTTACTCTTTCCAAAACACCAGTTTCTAGTCACAATTATACAAGAGCAGATCCGTTAAAAAGTCCTTAGCCTCCCAATGATCACTCAAAATCTTGACCATCAAACCAAGTTCGTCAAATGCCAACAAGGTTGTTAAGAGAATTAAACTTAATTAAAAGAGAGGATTTAAACATCTCTCATGAGTACATAGGTGAAAACTATTGTAACTTCTATAATTTAATGAGAATGGAAAGGTTACACCATGATTAATATCACCACGAAGAAGGAGGTTATCAAAATAATAAACCACCGGTAAATTAGATAGGTTACATACAATAAAAGTATATGAATATAGTCTTAACAATTGAGTTTTGCAACTCTCATCTATGGTCCTATAAATAGATGAGTTTGTCATGAGAAAAAGAGAGAAAAGAAAAGTGTAAAGACTTATCTACAAGAAATAAAAAATTTAGTTTGCATCTTGTTTCATCTCTCAATTCTTCCTCTCTAACTCTTACTATCTCATCTTTTCTTTTCCCCATCAAAGTGGTATCAGAGCCAAGTCCAAATAACTAATAACATGCAACTTCAAGTGCCTCGCCCTACAAAAAACAACTACGAAAACTGGAGCATATAGATGAAAATCTTGCTTGGATCATAAGATATATGGGAAGTGGTAGAGAGAGGCTATGAGGAGCCTCAAGATGATGTCATCCTTATGGCGAGCCAATGAGATTCCTTGAAGGACAAAAAGAAGAAAAACAAGAAGGTGCTCTTCCTCGTCTACCAAGGGTTGGATGAAGGTAGCTTGGAGAAAGTTGCGACCCGCCAACACCTTCAAAGATGCTTGGGAGATTCTTCAAAACTCTTTCAAATGAGTTGAGAAGGTGAGAAAAATTTGACTTCAATCATTTAGAGCTGAATTTGAAACATTGCAAATAAATGAGTCTGAGACTATTTCGGATTATTTTACAAGAGTTCTTACTATAGTCAATCAACTAAGAAGAAATTGTGAGAATCTAGAAAATGTACGTGTTGCCGAAAACAATCAAGTTGAAAATACTAACCATGTTGAAAAGAAGGAAAAAGATTCTCTTTTGTTGCTAGCACATAAAGAAGACGATATCGTCATGCAAGACAAGTAGTACTTGGACACTGGAGCTAGAAATCATATATGTGGTTACAAAAATCTATTCATGGAGTTAGATGAAACAGTGCATGGATAAGTCTACTTTGGAGACTCCTCAAAAGTGCCAGTGAGAGGCAAAGGTAACGATATTCTTTCAAAGATGGAAGTCATCAATGTCTTTCAAATGTTTATTATGTGCGAAGAACAATATTCTTAGTCTTGGACAACGATTAGAAAATGGTTATGATATTCACATGAAATATAAACAACGTTTTATTAGAAGCAACACAAATTGCTTAATTGCTCAAGTGGAGATGTCAAAGAAAAGATTATTTTTCTTAATCATTAACCATGATGTGGCACAATATTTAAAGACTTGTGTGAAGGACTCCTCATGGCTATGGCGCTTGAGGCTTGGACAATTGAATTTCAATGATCTCAATATGCTATCAACAAAGAAGTTGGTAAATGGTCTTCCCTATATACAACACCCAAGTCAAATATGTGAAGGGTGTGTTTTGGCCAAACAACCAAGAAGAAGTTTTCCATATGAGGCAAATTTTAGAGCAAAGAAACGACTTCAACTTATTCACATAGATGTTTGTGGTCCTATTGCTCCAATAACCTTTGGTAAGCATCACTATATTCTAACTTTTATTGATGATTATACAAGAAAAACTTGGGTTCATTTCTTGAAAGAAAAAGGAGAAGTCTTTAGCATGTTCAAAAACTTGAAAACTTTTGTGGAGAATGAAAGTGACTTCTACATTAAAACCATCCGCTCTGATCGAGATGGTGAATTCACCTCCAAAGCATTTGAAGATTTTTGTGATGAACATGGTATTCGACATAAGCTCACAACAACATATTCTCCACAACAAAATGGTGTGGTAAAGATAAAGAATCAGATGATTCTCAACATGGTAAGAAGCATGATCAAGACCAAAAAAAGCCCAAAGAATTTTAGACTGAAGTGGTGGCTTGTGTTGTCTATATCCTAAATTGGTGCCCTACATCGAGCTTGAAGAACAAGACTCCACAAGATGCATAGACTGGAAGAAAACCAAGCGTCTCACATTTCAAGGTATTTGGGTGCATTAGTTATGCACATGTACCTGATCAAAGAAGAACCAAGTTGGACGACAAGAGCTCCAAACTCATCTTCATTGGGTATAACGCTAAATCCAAGGCTTACAAATTATTTAATCCTAATAATTCAAAGATTGTTATAAGCAAGGATGTAAAGTTCAATGAAGGTGTATGGAATTGGGAAAAAAAACATTGAAGAGTTGCATAAAGACGAACAAAAGCAAACAAAGTTTGAAATTGCTTTGCCATCTACACCACCATCATCGCTAACATCTTCTTCTTCTATACAATCAGTTCTAGAAGATAGCCCAGTACCTCAAAGGACAAGAAGTGTAAGAGATTTATATGAAGTAACAGATGAATTGCATCTTGTTTGTCTCTTTGCAAATAGTGAACCACTTCAATATAAAAATGTCATGAAAGATAAAAGGTGAAAAGATGTTATGGATGAAGAGATCAACTCCATTATGAGAAACAAAACTTGGGAGCCAGCATCATTACATCAAGGATAAAATCCTGTTGGTATGAAGTGGGTTTACAAAATAAAAAAAAAATGCATAAAGCCAAGTTGAGAAGTACAAAGCTAGATTGGTGGTAAAGTATTACAAGCAAAAATCTGGCATGGACTATGATGATGTATTTTCCCCTATTATCTGAATGGAAACTATTAGATTGATTATATCCGTTGTCGCATAAAATAATTAGTTAATTTATCAAATGGACGTTAAATTTGTATTTTTGAATAGTTTTCTTAAAGAAGAAGTATACGTAGAACCAAGGTATACAATACCGTACCGTATCGGTGTTTCGAGATTGGCTCGGTACGGTATGGTACCGATGTACTGAGCGGTACACCCTGGTGTACCGAATAATTTTATATATTTTCTTTATACTGTAGCACTGCTACAATATAGTACTATAGCACTGTAACAATGCTACAGTGTAATACTGTAGCACTGTAGCGGTACCGGGCAGTCCACATACCGATACGTACCGCCTATACCGGACGGTACCATTCGGTACTGCATACCATGCGTAGAACAACCATTATGTTATATTAAAAATAGGTATAAAAAGAAAGTTTTTAAGTTGAAGAAAGCTTTGTATGGGTTAAAGCAAGCACCTAGAGTCTGAAATGTTAGAATTGATGACTACTTCAAGCAAATGGTTATGAACAATGTCCTTATAAAAGTTCTCTTTATAAGAATATGAACAAAAAAGAAGATATCTTACTTCGTTGCATGTATGTAGATGATCTTGTCTTTATAGGAAATAACTCATGTTTGAAGAATTCAAGCAAACAATGGTCCAAGAATTTGAAATGATCGACATTGGGCTCATGTTTTATTTCCTTGGTATCAAAGTGAAGCGAAGTAAAGAATGTATCTTCATTTCACAAGAAGGATATGCAAAGGAGGTTCTCAAAATATTCAAAATGGAAGATTGTAAACCAATTGGCACACCAGTTGAATGTGGCATCAAACTTTCAAGACAAGATGATGGTGATATAATTGATCGAACCTATTTCAAAAGCTTAGTATGAAGCTTGAGATATCTAACTTGCATGAGATCAGATATTCGATATCGAACCGGATTAGTAAACTGATTTATAGAAGAACCAAAGTCAACACACATGAAGGTCGCTAAAAGAATTTTACGCCACATCAAAGGTACCATAACTCATGGTCTACTATATTCATTTTCTAATGATTTTTGACTTGTTGGCTATTCCGATAGTGATTGGGGTGGAGCTCTAAAAGATCGAAAAAGTACAATTAGCTTTGTTTTTTATAAGGGCGACACTATTTTCACTTGGTATTCGAAGAAGCAATACATTGTGGCATTATCTACATGTGAAGTGGAATATATAGCAGCATTATCAGGTATATGCCATGCTTTATAGCTAAGGAAGCTCTTGAATGAAGTCAATTATTCACAAGATCAAGCTACAAAGATAAATGTTGATAACAAGTTGATGATTGCATTGGCCAAGAACCTGGTCTTTCATGAACGAAGCAAGCATATTGACGTTTCACTAAGCCCCTCACTTCGGAGATTATTTTCAAGATGAAGACATTACTTGGAGTGTGTGATAAAAATGAATTAAGTTTAAGGAGGGTGTTAAGAAAATTAAACTTAGTTAAGAGAGATGATTGAAACCTCTCTCATGATCACATGGTTGAAAGCAATTGTAACTTCTAGAATTTAATGAGAATGGAGAGGATACACCATAATAAAGATCACCATGAAGAAGGAAATTATGAAAATAATAAACCACTACTAAATTAGATAGATTACATACAATTAAAGTATATGGATGTAGCCTTAGCAATTGAGTTTTGTAACTCTCATCAATGACCGAGTATCATCATAAGAAAAAAAATAGAAAAGTATAAAGACTTTAGTTTTTCATCTTGTTTTATCCCTCAGTTCTTTCTCTCTAACTTTGTCAATCTCATCTTTTCTTTTCTCCATCAAAGGTAGCGCTCAAGCATATCATAATCCACAACAACTAAAGCAAAGGACTATTATTCTTCCAAAATAATCATCAAAATCACAACTTCCATCATCCTGGTATTCAAACAACTATCGGGAATAATAAAAAAATGAAGGAATAGAGAGATAAAGAGTACGGCGAAGTGGACAAGATTCACGACGGTCCATGCCGTCCCCGGGGTGCAGCTGAAGACGGAGAGGACGAGAATCCAGGAGAAGAAGAGGATGAGGATGTAGGTGGTCCAAACCCCAGGGTACATGAACCACTCCGTGTTCTTGTGCAGATCCGCCGGCGGCACTGCCTGCACGTATAGCTTCGCCATCCACGGCACCGCCTCTTTGCCCTCTTCTCCGATCTCTCACCCTCCGGACATTATATTCGAGCTTATAAAGAGAAGGGTCAGATTCTTCTTGCAGAATTCCTGACAAGCGACGGAACCGACGGAAGAAAGCTTCAGAGAATGCGAGAGAGAGGCAGAGCGAGCAACTCCGGGCAAAGTTGTTACATTTTGGGGGTTGAAGCTTCAAGCTTGAGACAGGGAACACGATTTCACCACATCAGACGGTCGGATCCCTCCATCACATCCATCCACGTAATATTTTCATCAATATTCGCTAATCCAATTTAATCCTACATATTAAGAAAAAAAATTCACATAATTAACTATAAATTTGCAACCTGCATTTTGTAGTGCGTAATCTTAGTGGGCCGGGTTGGACATCTAACAGGATTCCGACCCAATGATAAGTCCATGGTACTCCCAACGAAGGTGCTTTAATTTTCACGCCACAACCCATCAGATGGAGAGATGACGATGGGATAAGCCCGTCATACCAATCAAGACAACGGCTCCTAAAAACATTGAAGTTCGCGCCACAAGCAGATCGTATCGTTCGATATCGTTAAGTGTCATAAGCCCCTCGACTTGCTGTAAGCGACGCGCCAAGAACAGGAGACAGAACTGAAACAGTGGTAACAGAGAGCGGTGCCGAAAGCCAGAGGACGGTGCAGAGATGTCTGTGTGTGCGTGTGTACCAAGAGAGACGAAGCCACCGAAAGGAGGAGAGGGGGCGGGGTGGGGGTGGGTGTGGGGGCGGACAGAGAGATACGGAAGCGTCAGGCCACTCTTTACGCTTTTATTGGCTTTCTGCTTACGCATCCGTCGCATCATATCATCATCATCATCATCATCACCATCATCGCCCTAAATGCACATGATGGGCATGTCGTTCTCTGTCTGCCACTTCCGGCGAGGCCGAACGCCATGGGAACGGTCGAACCGGACCGGAAAGTGAACCGGCTACTACCGACAAATGTCTGTCCCCGCGCGTCTGACACTCGCAGCCCGGCGCCGAGAGTAATGTGGGCTTCGTCGCCGGTGACGTCATCCGGCTTCCGGACAGACACGTGGCTGCCCTTTAAACTCGTCCTGGGTATTTTCGGCTCAAGTCGGTTCAATTTACTTAAACGGTCTAATGGTCATATATTAGGAGGTCAATTCGACTTTACGAAGTCAATCATGTCACACAAATAGAAAGCTAATTTAGTAATCATTATTTCACATCTTTAATTATTTCAATATATTCTCATACATATGATGCAATCATTTGATCAAAAGACTAACTTAGGTATCGAATAAGTCTTATCGAGTATGTTTGGAACATAGTCTTGTAGGATCTTGGCTCTGGATTTTTCTTCACTCGATACATGATGACTTTGAGATAAATGCGGAAGCAAAATGTAGAAACATTGTTTGATGTAATAGCTCTTAGTAGATCAACATATGTTGGTATTGGGTGCACCAATGTAGGTTGGTCCCGAGCCACTTAAACCTACCATCTGCTTATAATCCACTGCACAAGCTTGTGTGCCGGCTGCCCAACTTGCACGCAATATCACAGTCCCAAAACCTTAGCAGTTGCTTCCATTCACACACTGCAGTCCGATCTTAGCATCTCTTCTACTCTTTGAAGGTGACATCCATGAAAGATGAAAGGCTGCGTTGGGCATTTCGTAATCTCTACGGCAGTGCGACTTGCAGTATCAGATAAAAAACTCAGAAAAGACTGTTCATTTGCAATTAAGTACTGAGTTTGGTGTTTTTTTGATCGACAAAGAGATGCATGCTGTTTAACTCCATTCTTCTGGTTCGTAGAAGATACAGTTCTCTTGTGTACTAAAAGAGCCATATTTGAGATCCCAAAGGAACGTATACTTTCTGGGTTTCCATGCCAAACATAAGACAGTAGCTAATTGAGCCTTAGGCATGCTCGGATAAAACACTCGATGCATGACAAGTGCTACGTATGCATGGTTTTGCATGAGGTTAGCTTAACCAATCAAACCTAGTCTTCTATACACACCTTCAGCATTCCTCCAGTAGAGGAATGCATGTCCTAAACTCGATTTTGTTGTGGATGATATTGGTGGTATTACATGCAAAAGAAGCTCTTCCACCTCCTAATATATGCTATATTATTATTCACTTTGACTACAGTGGGGAAAACAGTTTTTCTAAGCAGCACCAGTGTGAGTGTAGAGTGATGCTCTTATTTTATGGTATACAACTTCAGTAAGCTGATGTTCTCTGCCCGAAATTATGAAAACCATATGTTACCGCAATATAACTGCTTGGGAGAGCAAAATGAGCTTAAAATCTTCATTGTTGTACTTCCAAAGAAATATGAATCCTTAGTATTGTAATAGGTGCATGGGATGATATATATCGTGTTTGCTCTTGTTGATGACCACTATTATTTGTAGTTTATGTTTGTCCCGCAGTTGAGTTCTTGCAAATTGGCTATTGAAATACTTGCAGGCCTACTTGATACTTTTTCCATGGAGAAAAGAATGAAAGAACCAAAATCTTCCAAGAGAACAAACAAGTAGCTGCACAACTAGATAGATACAACATCTAAACAGTCACTCACTGCAGGCAACAAACAGTAGGCTCGTTGAGGGACAGAACACTAGGTTTTTGATCAGCAGGAGCCAAGTGGAAAAGAACATCAAGTAAACAAAGGACACAGTTGATGCAGCATTTCAGTCCACAGTGAACTCACATGGGGTTATCTTCTTTTTTGCTCTGGTGTCATCCACAACCAGCAACACACTGCCCCTCTTTTCACCGGCTCTCTTTCTGCAAAAGAAAACTGAGTGAAAACACAAGGAAAGCAGCACTTTCTGAGGCCATTGACCCTGCTGTGAGCGGCCATGATTAAGGGGGAACACTTTCAGAAGCTTAAGGAGACAAAATTATAGGGCTTGATGCCAAGAATAATGGGAACACCTTTGTGCTTGCAGCATCCAGTGGTGGACCCCCACCCTCAAGCTTTTCCCACCCACAAGATGATGATGATGGTGGGTTAGGGTTTCCCCCAGACCACCACATCCATGGAATAATCGTAAGGGCTGACTCAAACAAACTCAGTAGGAAAACCATGAAATATTCCTTTGGTAGGCTCTCAATCATAGGTGAACAAGTATGATCGGATTAGCAACAATAGAATAATCACTTGTGTTGTTGGAATGCCAAGTGAGCCAAGGATAACACCACCACAGGCTCTAGATGTTTACTGTATGAACCATTTCTTTTTCCTCTTTCTCTGTTGTTAGGTTTTTTTCAAGGTTAAAGCTTCTAGTCAAGATTCCTATGTTGTGTGGGTCTTATCATATTAAAGAGAGAGAGGTCATATCTCTTGGTTCTGTGAGGGAAGGGGTGAGTGCCATTGTCCTAGACAGACATTATGCCTTATGATGGATGATCCCTACACTTTATGACTGTGGACCTTGGATTCCATAGCCAGAGAGCTTTAGCTTGTGGTTCAGAGAGAGTGAGAGAAAGAGAGAGAGTGAGAGAGTGTGACAGGTGATCTCTAAAGTTTAGGGTAGTGGCCTGTGGAGGTCCCAGCACAATAGTAGATACAGTTCACTGGCACAAAACAAAAACACTCAGAAATAGGAGAGGAGGGACTGATCTGGTACAGCATATATAATCCATTCTCTTTTTTTAGGGGATTACAACCTTATCTTACACCCATAAAAGTATAAGAATAGGCAGACAATGTCTATAGATTTATATTTTACCTGAAAGAGAGTCCCAGTTCATAAAAGAATTCTGCAACCGGAATGCAAGAATTTATGCACCTTGGTGTCATATATAAAATACACATGTATATGGAGAAAGAAAGACTTTTTGATTCCATCTTGGTTAGGCTTCATCACTATCCTAGCAGTCTAAGGAGATTAAGAACTCTTGAAAGCTGTGTTGAACTAAGAGAATTAAGCCATGATAGTAAAAGCCTCACCTTATATCACCAATTAATTCAAATTATGTCATTCTTATGGATGACTAATATCAAATTATGTAAGTAGGTCTCACATAACTTTACAACTACAATTTTAAACAAAGAACTAAGAGAGATTATTTTATGAGGAAATTATGTGTTTTGCAATATGTATTATTCCCTTTTGGAGCATATTTTACCAACTTATTTATGGAGAAGATATCACATTTACCTCTTCTCTAATCATACTATCTCTCTTAATTATCATCATTAATTAAGAATTTGCCAACTTATTAATGGAGAAGATATCACATTTACCTTTTCTCTGGTGCATGTGTTGTTCGTCTTAATTACCATTAAATAATCAGATAAAAATATACACCCTCTCTCTCCCTTTCACGAGGGAGCCCACTAATATCCCATCGCCAAAAGATCGCCGATCTTTATACCTATAACGCCCCCCAACTGCGATTTTTATTTATTTATCTATTTATTATTATTATTTTTGGCATCTGGAAACCGGTGTCTGGACCGGGCCCGGTCGACCCGACAGCTACTTGAACCGCCTTTCCCTCCCTCGAAGGGAGAGAGAGAGAGAGAGAGAGACAGAGAAGAGAGAGCGCGCGAGAGAGACTGTGAGGGGAGTGGGAGAGCAAAAGCGAGGTTAGCTTTAGGGTTTCTTTTTCTGCTCCTTCTTGGTTCTGTTCTCTTTCCTTGGCATCTCGGACAGAGGAGGTGTTCTCGGAGGCGGCGTCGGCCGAGCAGGGGATGAGGTAGGCGCTCGCGGGTCTGTGGTGGCGGCGACGGCGGTGTGCTCTGGTCTGGTGCGTCGACCGCCAAGATTATGGGTAGGGATCGGCTGTGATCTCTAACTTGTTTGCATTCGGTTCCCGGATTCGGAATCTTTTCGGGTTTGTTTTTACAGACGCCTGCGGTATCTTTTGTTTTCTTGCGTTAGGAACCGATGTAAGCTTCATGGATTCTTTGGGGGTTCGATTTAGGCCTGCTTCTTCCTTGTTATGTTCCCTACCTTATCCCCAAACTGTTGGAATATGACATGAATGGAACATAGTTCTCCGGTAAGAGTCAGTCCTTTTCTTGCTTTTGAGATTGAAGGATTTCTCAGCAGTCGTCTTTATTGACATTTTCTTTTGTTGATGCGTATATGTTGGTTTGGTTCTTGATGGTTGAAAGAGAATATTCTTTGGGTTTTGTTGCCTGTGATGGACGGCTTTCCTCTTATACTGCAGTAGAAAAAAAAAAGAAGCCTTGCCCTTTCTTTTCCCCTTCCTGGTAAAAGTTCTCTCTTTTTTGCCAAAGCAACAGAAAGAAAAACGATTTGTGGTTCTTTAAGGGGCTATAAGTTCTTGTTCTGTTAGTAACGAGCTTCTTGCAATTGAACTACCAGTAGTTTTCCTTGACAAAAGATTTAGATCTAGAAGACTTGTACGTATGTGCTGAAGTTCCTTTTTAGAAAAACTGAAAAGATCTTTCTACGGTATGTTAGGATAAGGGTGCTACCATTTGTGGCGTTTTAACTGGACTACACTTGCTTTCTTCATTTTATTATTGCGTTGGGTATCAATAGTATGATCCAATTCAGTTTTGTGGGACATTTCTTGGTCTAAAGTGCTTGATGTGTGAATTTCTTTAACAATTGGACATATCTCTTGTTCAATTTTCAGGGTTAATTTAGTCTAATTACTCTTCCCCACATATTCTTCCTATATAGTTTAGCTGATGTCTTCCTGGGTTTACTATTTTTTATTTGTGTAAATACATTTTTTTTTGAGTAGTTTCTTATTACTTGTATGCATAGCTTTGTGAAAAATCCAAATGTTCTGATGATCTATGTTTATTAGTTGCAAAAATAATTGTTCTTTTGGAATGCCAACATCTTCTTCTGTTTCTTGTTGTGCAGAATAGTTGTTGGAGAGGTTACAAGTGAAAAGCATTAGTGAATTTGCCACTATTCTTATAGTTGAGATCTAGTTTCAGCGTCTCTTCTAGCCAGCTGAAGTTGTCTCAGGTAGAGCTGAATATCTTTTTGTATTAAGTTGCACACACTCTTTGCCATACTTACATGCATAATAAAAAGATGAGAATATTTCTTGATATTTTTATCTTGTTAAAAGTAGATCAGAAAGTTAAAATTGGAAGGTATGCAAAATTGTTTAGAGGCATTAGAATACATGTTTTAGGCAACATACGTATTTGCAAGTCAAATAGAGAACAAATTTCACATGTCTCATTCTTCCATATGTCAAAAGAAGCCTTAAAAAAATATGAAACATTCATCCATTAAATTGCATATGCTCTGTAGTGGTTAGTGTCTTGCAAAGGCTACTTTTGCTAGTGTCATCTTTTCATAATTAAAAAAAAAAAATCCAAATGTATGTAGTACCACCACATGGACCCTTGTAGTATTATTCTTTTATATATTAAGATAGTATCTAGAATTTGATTACTTTGCTGCTTCTGAAAGCAAAATTGGAAAGTGTGTCTTTGCTTGTACTTCATTTTTTATTGTACTGCTGAAAAATTAAAACCTCTGGTATTTGCATCATACAGACACTGTTACTTCTTAAGTAATGTATCGATGGATGCTGCGGTGTCTTTAATTAATAAGAAGTTTAGTTTATTGCTCAATAATCTCTCCTTTTCAAGGTAAATATATGTCAGTTGGCTGGAAGCAAGATTCTTGCTTGGTTCTTTTATGTTCTTATTCAGTTAAGTGCAGGTTTACTAAATAATATAAACCATTAAATCAATTACTTATCTAAATCAGTAAATGGGATGCTTTCTTAAGTTTGGCTGCTGAACTACAAATAACTACCACCGGAAGTATGCACTAATATTGGTGATTTCTTCGACATTCCAGGCTTAAATTACACCATAAAGAATGGCGCCTTTGATGAAATTAAGCTTCATGAATCAAATATTCCTTTGAAGACATTAAGCTTGTGAAAGAATGAGCCGATTCTCTTGAAATATAAATGTCTAAGAATGACGGAACAAGAGTATGAATTTTAACTGAAGCATAAGACCTGGTGAAAAAACTCAGCTTACATAGAAAATCAAGAAAACTCTTGAATGGATGATTATGTAAAAGAAAGATTTCTGCTATGATTCCTGTCAAGTTAAATAATGTTCAAGCAGATGTGTTAACTTTCAATAACTTAATCATCTCTTGTTTACATGACTTGAACCTTTCCAATAAAGATGCTGGACTTCCTTTTTGTGAATTTATGACATTTGATGTTCTGTCATATTTAAAATATGATGACTCTTTCTCTCCATATGCTTCAAACATTAGGGGACTGTCACACTATGGAAGTAAGACGACAAGTAAAGAAGTTTGCCACCCATGCAAAATTGCTACACAGTGCCCATTCTATATTAAGATCATTATCACATTATTCATTTTGATCTATGGCAAATCATATATTTAAACAAATAACACAAATGTGGAACAGAATGAGGAAAATATATGTGGCCATTAATTTGTCAATTGCTGACTGTACTGAAATGTAAAATCTAAAAATGTTAACAATCCTAAGAACAAATTATTGTGAGCATATTGACCATGCTTGTAACAGGATGAATATAAAAGTCCATTATGAAAACGTGTTATATGCTATTGATGACGATGATGGTTCAGATTTAGATAATTAAGTAAATTAATTCACTTAAACAAATAAGTTAAACCGTAAACAGACGGAGAGATCCAAAAAGTTTATTCTGGAATGCTATATGTATAAACCATTCTCTTACAAAAATTGTGTAGTTTAGTAAGTGATGGCAGTCAAGATATAGTGATATGCCAAATCTTCTTCAACTTTAGAAGTTAAAGATTTTGCACATATTGATCTAGCCACTCCTTATATGTTGTTCATAATTTCAACTATTCTTACTATTGAAGCAAATATGCAGACTTGTCAAGTAGCAGGGAATATTTATTGATGCTAGCACCTGGAGCGTTTTGTTGTGGTGTTTTATAGTAGCATTGAACCTAAAATATATTCCAAACACAACATGGGCATTTAGTGCAGCATGTCAAATCTTCGTAGTCTATGGCTAGGATCATCTAATTGCATTGGTATGCATTAGAAACATAAGATGCACTATTGTGGGAGTGTTAGCTATGTCCAAAATCTTCTAGAATAAGTCCCCTTCTATAAATAAACTTCCATGTTGTGTTTCACCCAAAATAACTTGTAATTGTTTTTGTTCATCATAGAAGTACTCTGTTACCATGGGAACTTAATAATTGTGAACCTTTACAACATAGGAAAGTTCAAACCTCAAGGCAGTACACCTTTAAAAAGTATTTTCTGTAAAAAAAATTGATGCATTTGATCAAAACAAATAGCAAATTAATTGGGCTGTTTTGGTCATTTTAAAAAGATATGTTACATGTGAAAATGAAGTTTATCCGCGGTGGTTAATAGGCATGAACAAAGTCCTGGTATTGCATAAGGCAGGGATGTATTGCCTTGGACAGGAGACATAGGATATCCTTCATTTGTTTGTTGCCATAATGTTTTATTTTATTTTTGTTCCAAGCCTCTTCAATATGTGCCACATAGAACAAGAATAGGTCTATGTTGCATTTTCCTCAACTTAATGCCAATTATTTCTCTTATCGTTTGGAACTCTTATTGTTTACCATGTTGATTATTTCCAAATCACTTGATGAACTCTTTATCATTTCTGATGTTGATCATGATTCATTCTGGCACAGGCCTAGCATATTCCTGATATTTGGATTTTAAATCAAGCCAAGTGCTTAGTCCAGCTAATGGAGAGCGTGACAGGACATTTCCAATGCATAGATACTCATGAAGAAGTGGAGTTTCATGATCAGCATGGAGCATTTGGTTTTACAAGTTCTTCAGGAGATGCTTATTCCTGTTACCAGAACACCAATACAATCCATGAAGCCTATAGAGAGCAGCTAAATAACACCAACACTTTAGGTGGACGAGCTATGGCTCCCCATATATTCTCTTTGGAGTCTTATCATGGTTCCAGTTCTCATAAAAGCAAAATGAATCCTTTTGCAGTAGAAACCCCAGTAACTTGTTCTACTGGTGATTCTAGAGACTTCTGCAACTCATTCCAGAATACATTCTTCACGAGTAGAAATTCCTCATTTGACTTGACAGAGCAACAAAATGCAGCCGCTGTTCAAGCTCAAGTTCAAGTGACACCCAATACCAAATTTCTATCTATTTCTCATCATCCAGAAAATTCAGGTGTGACATACTTGAAGACAGTTAATTGCTCTAGCAACATTTTTAATATGCCAATGATGGAGCACGGGCTGTCATCTGGTATGCGGAATCACTTAGTTCTTACAAATTCAAATCTTCCTTTTCATTGTATGAATATATCGCATAAATTTTGTGCAGATTCTCCATCGTCTAGCAAATTTGCATTACATGATTCCATTCCCAAAGCAAGATCTTCAAATGTTGTCAAAGCTTGCATTTATGGCGCAGAGAAGTTACCTTTGCCTTTGGGTGCTCTATACGGTAGCAAGCCTTCTGGCCTTTTCTCCTCTTTTGCTTCAGAGCATCTAAATGATTTTGTCACTGATCCTTCAGACTTGACACCTGAAAATCCTTTATTATGTCATCCTAAAGATGCTTTAGTGGCTAGCCATTGTCATCAACAATCAGAGCATGTTATTGATGATGTAACAACACAAATGAATGAGAACCTGCTGGGTGCCAGGTCTATACCTGCTGGACCTACTGGCTACAACTTGATTAATGGATCATCTGGGAAGCAAGTTGAGAGTTCCATTTCAGCTGCAGTTAATTCACTGGTCCTAGAAAATGATAAAGAGCAGTCTTCATTATCACCTGTGCAACCACTTTCTGATAATGACCTGTTTGATGGCATGCAGTTAGATATGAGGCCAAAAGACTTTGTGCATGAGTTGTGGGATGATAATACTGGCCATAACAGTTGTTCGAATATGAGTGCTGATTCAGATTGCATCTCAGTGACAGAGATGGGCTTACGTCCTCGTGGTGATAAAGGGCTGTTCTCAGAATCTAGTCTTCAACAATTACTGGATGCTATTGTCGGTGACCACCTAAATAAAGCATCTTCTCATGGTTCTGCTGCCAAATATGTTCATGCCATATCTGGTCCTAATTTGGAGAATCAATTTTCTACTAGTTTGGTTGGACCTTCAGTGTACAGCAATCTGGTTCCATCACTAGGTGTTCCTACCATAAATGGTACATCTGGTGTTCTGTTGCCTTACTGTAACTCTGAAATTGGTCATGGATCTCCAAAACAAGAACTCTCAAACACCACCGTCTGTTCATGGATTGATGATAGCTGCAGTATGAATACTGAGAATTCTGTTCTGAATCAGCCCAAGAAGCCTGAAGAAGCTGCAAAAGTTGTTAAGAAAAGGGCAAGACCTGGTGAAAGTACACGGCCAAGACCAAAAGATCGTCAACAGATACAAGATCGTCTCAAAGAATTGAGGGAGATTGTGCCCAATGGTGCAAAGGTACACTCGGAACTTTGTGATTAACTGAATTTGTTTCTGCATTATTTTTATTCTTTGATTATCATATGTTTTTCTGGGACTTAACAGTGTAGCATTGATGCTCTATTGGACAAAACGATCAAACATATGCTCTTTTTGCAAAGTGTGACAAAGTATGCAGACAAACTCAAACAAGCTGATGAGCCCAAGGTACCAACTAATTTTGTAGCTTCATTCTTGTTTTCGATGTGCTTATTGCAAGCAACATATTTCTTAGTCTGTTTTTCATTTACTCCTTATATCATTATATGAATTTTGTAGATTATTGGTGAGGAGAGTGGTGTTGTTTTAAAAGACAATTCTGGTGGTGTTGGCGGTGGTGGTGCAACCTGGGCATATGAAGTGGCAGGGCAAACAATGGTCTGTCCAATAATAGTTGAGGATCTCACACCCCCTGGCCAGATGCTAGTTGAGGTAAAAATAGCAGGCAGCATAATTTTTTTTACTTCTAGTTCCAAGAACTGAGAATTGGCCACATCATGTGAGTGCAGATGGTTTGTGAAGACCGAGGACTCTTTCTTGAGATAGCAGATATCATACGTGGATTCGGCTTGATAATCTTGAAGGGAATAATGGAGATTCGTGAGCGTAAAATTTGGGCAAGATTCCTGGTTGAGGTAGGTTTCATTTTAAGAATTTTAAACAAATTTCTACATGCTAGATACTATGTTCAGCAGTCAAAGCTGTGTTTCCATTCCACTGTAGGCAAACAGGGAGGTGACGAGGATGGATATATTTTTGTCACTCATCCAACTTTTACAACAAAACAGCTGCTTGAGATCCGGTGATCTAGCGAATAAGGTCATGGATAAAGGAGCTCCAGTGTTCCCTGGATATCATCAATCTCCTATTGTTAGTTCCAGTTAGTGTATCTGACAGGTTGTGATGATCTAATACATGCGTTAGCTCTATAAATGCTTGAAGCTACACATGTGTCGAGTATGGCATCCTGAAATCTTGAAGGTAAAAAGTCCTGCTATCAAGATGGCAAATGATGTGGTCAAACATACCGTTCGATGTGTAGGCAGGTAGTCAACCATGGATACCGCCACTGACGGTTGATAGAGTTTGCAGCTGCCAATGTAATATCTAGGCTTGAAGAGAAGGCATATTCATCAAATCTCATCATGTCATGATGTGTGCATTGGATTGAGATATCTATTGCTTTTAACCATGTAAAGTCTGTCAAGTCGTCGAGACTCTGACCTCCAGTAAGTAATCTAACCTGTTTAAATGATGGAATTGGTTGTTATAATGTGCTTGATGCTGTCTACAGGCTCATTGTTATTCTCCTTAGTAGAATTAAGCTGTGATTTAAAAAAATCTAATGTCATAGATATGGAATGATGTTTCATAAGGATTGGTGCCAAACGGGTGGTATGTACCAATTTAGATGTTAATCGATACACGGATTACTTCTGTTTTAGATAGTCCTGTTCAACCCATAAGATATTTAAAAGAAAGTTTTTCATTTCAATTAGGGTAACTTTCTACATCAAATAGGGTTCATGAACAGTATGCTTTCTTCTTTGTGTGTAGGGAATAGCCCTCTTCTCTCTTCTTTGTGTGTGGGGAATGTAGAACCATGTCATATTGTGCATCTCATCTCTTGTTGTCTTCAATCATGATTGTGTTTCCTAATCTCTTTTCTATGTTTTTCTTCCTCCATCATTATCTTTTCTTTTTATTCCTCTACGCTATTTTCTTTTCATCATTTTTTTTTTCTTCTTTCCTCATCCCTCTTCTTCTTCCTCCTCTTCCGCTATCATCTTCTTCCATCATCATTTATTTATTTTATTTTATTTTTCTTCTTTCAATCATTGATATATTTACCAATTTGATCATGAACTAATACCATTGGTGATTTTGCTCGGGATTACCGAGGAATGAAAGTGGATATTGCATGTACGATGCTATCATTGTCTTCTGTATCCTGTGGTAAACGAAACCCACATCCTTCTAGAAAATCAAAAGAGTTTGAGTGTTCACATCCCTTGTCAACACAGTTGAATCCTTTGTGCCACTTCTCTAAAACAGCATCTGAAATAGTCAAAGAGACTATATCCACATAAGAGCTGAAGAAGGATCGCCGATGTGCAGTAATCGGCGTGTATCGATTATCTTTACTCACATATATATTCTAAGATAGCAGAGGCTCTAATTACTTCGAAGATTGCTCTGATAAAAAGGTTACAGGGTTATGGAACATCAATTAGAATAACATGGTTGCAGATAAGCAGACTGGTAGAGTCACGTTAAAAGGAACATGAATTAGATACTTCACGTGTCTCTTTTTTTTTTTTTTTCGATCGATGTTCGGATCGATATCGATTAGGTCGATTGTCACCCACGATTTCATCATCTTATATCATCATTAAAATTATTTTTTTATTTATTATTTTTATATCATTCGTTGTCACGTGATGTATTGTCCGTCAATAAAATCAATAATGTTAGGATAAATAAGATTAAATATTTCAGTTATAGATATTTTAATATAAATTTTTTAAATTTAGTAATCGAGATGGTAAAGAGATTTAACGTAATTAGCCAGGATTTATATGTAAAATTATAAGATTCCCATTCACTTAAAATGGATATGTCAAGACGTTTTGGGAATTTTATTATAGTTATCAAGAATTAAAGAATATAAATATATATATATATATATATATAATCGAAATTAGTATCGATCGTATATTAGCACTCGAAAAGATGCGAAACAAGCGAAATCGAGAGAACCTTCGGGATTCGAGGTGGAAGGAGAAGAAAGCAGGCAAATAAAGAGCCCTTTCTTTGATTTGGAGCGTCGAACCCCAACTCCCTAATCAAAGAAAACCTAGTGGCATCGATCTCGACGAAGCGAGAAGTAGCAGCCATGGCGGATGGATCCGACGAGAAATTGGCCTACTTCCAGGCCATCACTGGCCTCGACGACCCCGACCTCTGCACCGAGATCCTCTCCGCCCACAACTGGGACCTCGAGCTAGCAATCTCCTCTTTCACCTCCCATGCTGCCCCGTCCTCCTCCTCCTCCATTCCCCCCTCTTCCGCTGCGGCCTCCTCCTCCGCCCCGCCCGCAGTCGCCGCCCCTCCTCCTGGTCTTGCCTGGAAAATCGTCACCCTCCCTTTCTACGTCGTGTCCGGCGGAGTCCACCTTGTCACCGGCGCCGTTGGCCTTGGTTTCTGGATCGCCGGCGGGGTCCTATCCCGGACCCTCGGTCTTCTTGGCATTTCCGCCGCGCCGAGGGATCAGGAGGCCGACCGCCTGATCCCCCTCTCCGCCTCTGCGGCTGAGGCTGCGGACTTCGTCGCGGCCTTTGAGAGGGACTACGGAGGCGCCGCCTCCAGCACAGGGCCCCGTTTCGTCGCAGAGGGGTTCATGGACGCCCTCCATCGATCCCAGCGGGAGTATAAGCTGATGTTCGTGTACCTGCACTCGCCGGAACACCCGGACGTGCCGGCCTTCTGCGAGGGATGCCTGTGTTCACCCGCAGTGGCGGCATTTGTGAACGAGAACTTTGTGGCCTGGGGCGGGAGCATAAGGAGGGAGGAAGGTTTCAAGATGAGCAATAGCCTTAAGGCATCACGGTTCCCCTTCTGTGCCCTGGTCATGCCTTCCACTAACCAGAGGATTGTTCTACTTCAGCAGGTGTGTCAGTCTTTGTGTTGTTCTTTTATTTACTTTGTATGCATTTTTATGCATTTGAGTTTTTCTTGAACTTGATATCTAGACTGGAACAAGATTATGCCACTATAAATTACAGAGGACCTTAGATTGTTGTTGTTAGAGAAAATGACACATTTTGTAGTAGCAGCCCAACCATTTGGCATTACTATAGACTGATCTATATCAAATCGTATGACAAGTGGTTTGGAGTATTTTATAATTATTCTCATGTGCAAAATCTCTATGTACTCACACTTTTGTAAACAAGTAATATATACTCATATTTCATTTTTATGAATGTGAATAATTGAGATAAAATTCAATTGCTCATCTTGGACTAATTTTTCTTTCAAGCACAAAGGTACCTTACTTGTTCTTTACTTTTTGCATGTGGGTGATGTCTAGCTGATGCTTCTAAGGTTCACAATCGACATTAACATTTTTGTCTCTTTCTGCATTCTGTTTACTTGGAATCTTTGCTTATATACATAGTGGATGCCATAATTTCTTAATGACTTTCCAGTTGTCCCTTATACTACGCTCTACAGATCGAGGGATCCAAGTCTCCAGAAGAAATGCTTACGATCCTTCAACGTGTAGTAGAGGAGTGTGCTCCATCATTGGTTGTAGCAAGACTTGATGCAGAAGAACGGCGAAACAATCAGCGATTGCGAGAAGAACAAGATGCCGCATATAGAGCAGCACTTGAAGCTGATCAAGTATGCTGCTTTCTTGGTCTAAGTTGCAGTATGCTTTGTGATGAGATTTCACAAGCAATAATGTTTTACCAAATGGGATATCAATGTAAACCTTGTTCGCATCTAAAAACTGTAAAACTTCTGTTAAACCAGGCCAGAGAGCATCAGAGGAGAGAAGAAGAAGAGAGGTTAAAGAGAGAAGCTGAAGAAGCTGAAAGGAAGTGTAAAGAAGAAGAAGAGGCCTTGGAAAGAGCAGCACGTGAAGCTGCTGAGAAAGAAGCTGCTCTTGTTAGAAGACAGCAAGAGAAAGCAATATCGCTGGGTCCTGAGCCTGACAAAGGGCCTGATGTTACGCAAGTAAGTATCATGGAAGTATTTGATAACTGAATTTGAATATGGTGTTAATTCTTTACCTTGTCTGCTAACTTGTGATACTTTCTCATGTCATATAAAATGACAGTTAAATACTGTCCTGACCTAGTTGTAAGATGCCTTGTGAAATTGTTACCCAATACTGCTGGAATAGTTATGACAGAACTTATCATTTGAAACAATTCTTGTCATTTTTTGCATATAATAATATGCTGCAGCTGACCAGAGAAAAACAAATGTCTTTGTGAATCATAAGTTTGTTTTGCTCTCAAGAAATTTTCTCCTTTTGCTAACAAAATTATATTCTAGATGTCATTGATTACTTGCGTTATACATGTTTCTTATTGACATAATTACCATCACAATGGTCATGAGTTCAAGTCGAACGTGACTGAAATGTCCAGTGGTTCTCACATAATGCTTAATCGAACACGACTGGAATCTCGAGAACCTAAAATTGTAAGTGTAGAAGGAAAATGTAATATCTTTGCTAGTATCTGTGCTTCTTGTTTAATGCACCATGATAAAAAAAAAAAGGGCTTTACTTTTGCCATGTATCTTTCAGAAATTAGGTCACCAATTGGGTAGCAGGTTTCAGAGGAAAGAAGGGGAATATATTACTTATCATTATTTTTAATAGTTATCATTATTTTTACAAGATGCATGGAATATGTAGAAGTTACTGCTAGATTTAGTGGATTTGTCTGCAAGCATTTGATATACGTATATTCAAAATGGTAGCCTGGTATTACTATATGAAAATTCTATATTTGGTGGTTCTGAAAAAAAATTCACATTGTTCGACTAAATGATAAGGTTACAGTCAATGCTAGTATGTAATTTACAAGTATTTGAAAGGATGCTTATTCATGCCAGGCTAGATATGGGGCATCTCAATATTGCTTTTGTATGGGTTTGTTGCTGATGTAAAGTGGTGTGTGTAGTTGGCATGGATCAATGCAACTGATATAACTCACAAAAAGCACCTTGTATGTTATTTTAGTTATTTGGGCTTGTTTGAACAATCATCTGAACTTATAAACTAATTTAAACAAGTCTTTCATTGATGGGAGCATACACAAATCTATACTTTGGAACAGAAATTTCACTCTAGCATAATTGAAATATATGTTTGAATGTACATGAACATTTGCTGGTTTAAGTAGAGAAAATTGGCCAACTTCTAGAACAGAAGTTAACCTCAAAAGTTCTGTCAAAATTAAATTATGTATTTTTAAAAAGAAAGTTTATGAGGATACCTACAGATTGATTTTAGTGTACACATCAATATGCCATGCAGCAAAAGGGAACATAATTAGGTATTTGCATCTAGTGGAGTTAAGTTTAAGGAACTTTGGGAGTTGGTAGGAAGTTAGGTGATAGGTAGTAACACTGGATTGGAGGACAATATAGAGAGTACATATTGGACTTGATCTGAACACCAGCCTGACTCAATCCAGCCAAGGTTCAACAGGCTTCAGATAGTGGGACCTGGGAGGACTTCCAGAGAGATTTGTTCATGTTTCAACAATCATTTTGATTTGGGAAGGCCTATAAATGAAAATCAGCTTCAGAAAAAAGTTTGAATCGAGAGAGAAACAAGGATCCAACATTCCTATTACAAAAGAAAATGGGGCACAGATAAGAGGAAGGCTAAAACATTTGTCTTTCACCAAAATAACAGATTGCTAGACCCTGTTTGCCATTAAATTCCTTAGTCTGTACATGAGGTATTATAAATGAAAATCAGCTTCAGAAAAAAGTTTGAATCGAGAGAGAAACAAGGATCCAACATTCCTATTACAAAAGAAAATGGGGCACAGATAAGAGGAAGGCTAAAACATTTGTCTTTTTCACCAAAATAACAGATTGCTAGACCCTGTTTGCCATTAAATTCCTTAGTCTGTACATGAGGTATTATAAGTATAGCTATTTACAGGCTTATTAGTACTAAAATTTTGTAAACTAACTGGGACTCTATAGTCTAGAAATTTGTAATTTTTTTGTTAGATATACTCTATAAGTATCTAATTATTCACATCAAATCACTTATCCTGGTGTTATAGCAGTTCTTCTCTACAAACCTGATTGACCATAATAAAGCCCCAAATTTGCTGTCTTTTATCTGTATAAAATGTCTGTACCATTTGTACCTGTTTGTCAGTGGTTTTTAGCAGTTATCTATAGCAAAGTAATCATTGAGTTATTTTATAGCATTGCTTGCTCCTTACTATTTATCGTTTAGTACAAGAAAATCTGTGACCGAATTTGGTGAGTAGATTTTTTGTAATTTTTTGTTGGTTGATGATCTTGAAATAACAAAATTTGCATATCCAGTGAAATCTGCATACTGACTCTGGACATATAACAGTCTTTTTTTTTTTTTTTTTTCTGATGTTAGCTGAATTACTTTTTTTATTTAATGATTTTGGCAGCAGAGAGATAGACCATTGTCTCTATATTGTCTCTTATACACGACCTAATTTTTTTGTTTGAGGAGGTTAAGCTTCTAATTTCATTTGCAAAGCTTATCAAATACCATGAATATTCTTTTTTTTGTTTTTTGACACCGTAAAGTTGTATTATATGTTGAACACAAATGATTGTTATTGCATCTAATGAGTATGGCATGCTATTGTTGTATGTTCTCAGCTATGGCTTAGAGTGATACATGGTATATATTGTACTACCAAGTACATTGCATACCAATACGTTGATCCATGCACTCAACTTCCGTTATTTTAATTTTTTTATTGCGTTGCCTGGAGGATCTTCTGGATCCTCTTTCGTAGTTTGTTTTGAACCTCTTTTTGTTTTTGAAAATAGTTTCTTTGGAATTTTGAGTCAACTATGTTGAACTAGAATCTTGATTTCCTTATAAATCAAATGCTGCTGCCAATCTTATATTCCAACTTTCTGCATGCGCATCCATGAATTACTATGAACTGTCCATATCAAGTTATTTTAATGTTAAAATAATGATGTTGATGTTGGATTTAAAATTAGGTCCTCGTTCGATTCCCAACCGGAGAGCGCAAGGAAAGGAGGTTCAATAGCTCAGCAACAGTTAGCTCTTTATATGACTATGTCGATTCGCTGGGGTGCTTGAAAGCTGAAAACTGCACGCTGGTTTCGAACTTTCCCCGTGTTTCCTATGGGTCAGAAAAGCATTCGTTGACGCTGAAGGAAGCAGGTCTGCATCCACAGGCAAGCCTCTTCGTTGAGATCGACTCATGAGAATTAGTCATGAGGTCAGGCCTTTTGAGTACTTACATGCTTCTTGTAGATACTACCTTTGCTTCTGAACGAAGGGGAAAAGAGCGCGAGGGAAGGTCATCTGTGTTTTGTTGAACATGATTCGATGTTCTCCATTCATCTCAAATTTCTTCTCCTTTATTATGATCCTTTTCCTTTCCTTCATGATGATAATTAGGATTCTACAGTTCATGGTCAGTACAATAATGTTGATTGTTAGGCCGTGTGTTTGACTTCATTTAGCTGTTTGCGCTATGTACTTTATAGGAGGTCTAATAAACCGCAGCAGTCATTTTCTTTATCGACTTGGGGAATTGGCTGAAGAGTGTAAGAAACATATGGCTGTGTATTACATCTAGCTTAGTGGTTGAGTCACAATAAATTAACATATAATGGTTTTTAGATGTACATTAATTTTTTTACATAAAAGCATATGCCTCTTCAAAATTTAATAGTATATTATATTAAATGTTTTAGCTTTGCATAAAATCTTTAACTCTTTGGGTGTTCGAAAAATGGAATTGGAATTCGAATCAAATCGATTTAAGGTTTAAAATTTTATAGTTCAATTGAGTTTACTATCCTAAGTTTTCTGGACTTAGTTTTACAAATCTTATTATGTTGACTCAATTGGATCTAGATTTTATTCCATTCCATTCAATTGAATTGAATCGTTCATTTAAAAATATTGATCGATTAATTGGTTTTGAATTGGTTCAATTAGGTAAGTCCGAATCGATTTTGGTTTAGAGTATCTTTACTTTAATCGAGTCGAATAAAAAAAAAAAAGACTCACTCGGTTTGCTAATTGCTATTAATCATGGTTACCAATATTTATGCTAATATTAAAATTTAAATACTTTAATACCTTAATCGAAAACTTAGTTAAAAGAATAAATACAAAAAGAGAACTTAACTCTCGAGGGAGATATATTACTTTTGTTCATAATCGTGAAGGCTACCCAAAAATCCATCTCAAGACACTCACTCTTATGTGGCTTTCGTACTTTAGACTTGAAGACCGCATGTTGGCCAGTGGGGGCTCGCTTTACTTAAACAAATGAACGCATCACATTCTAAAGCTTTGTTTGACATTATCCTATTCTACACAAAGCATAACTCCTCCTCTACTTAATTTTAATTATATACCTCTTGCATCTTCCTCTGTATAAGAAGAGCAAGTGGGCCTTAACAAAATGGAAACATTATTAGATTCTAAAGTTGCATCGTTTTGCTGTGTATGCGTCATTCGTTGACTTATATCAAATATACTCTTACATCTATTCCTTCGGCTGTCGTGTAGAATGACTATGACTCGTTGAGCAGAGGAATCATCCCCACAATCCCACAATAGTATCACCTTTCTTCAGAAGAAGCGATTCGAGAATTAATTATAGAGCTTAAATGACAGAAGAACTCTAACGAAAATAAATATTATTCCAACGAACAATGGGTTGTTAGTCAATTAACAATCTTATTGTCTTCACGTTAAACATGCAACATGAGATATTGCATGTTTAAGATATGCTCCATAGTAGAGAAGATTCTTTCTTTCCCAAGTAGATGACCAAGAAAGATTTGCGTGTTTGTTTCCAAACCAATGTGTTGAATTTTCTTGTGCTCGACAGCCTTAAGCCCTTCCAAAATTGCAATGGCTTCACAACATAGCATATTTCTATTTTTGAAATATCTATAATCAATCAAAATACACAAAATCATCAGATCCTCTCTGATAACAAAATCAGAGCTCCATCCTCGAGATGATTCCAATAATCATCACAATTAAGCTCGAATCTACCAGTGTTAAGTTGAGTTGATCTAATAATAGATCTAACAAATAGCAACCTTAATATAAAGATTGTATTCGATAAAATGATTTCTTATTCATATCCTAATTTTAACTATATTAATTAACTTTATGCACAACATTCGAACATACATACATTCTTATGTTGAAAAGTACATACGGAGGAGGAAAAAACTATACACAAATAATTTGGAATGATTTCAAAATATTGTTAATGATCGAGTAATAAATTATTGATGGAGTCTAAATTGTTCGGATTTGGAGCACAATTAAGAAGCGATGGGGAAATGGTTTGGAAACGATCTCTTGCCATGTATTCATTCTTCTTTCTCACTTTGCCATCATTAATTCTCTTTCTTCTTTCACATGCACCGCATACAGCGAGTGCATAGAAAACCATATTTATTTAGATTTTTTTGGGTCGTCAAATAATTCTTATTTGATGGTTGATCGAGTTTGATCGACTTAAATAAATCATAAAAATACATATAATATTTATATAATATCATATAATATTATTCGGAAGACCGCCTTCCTATTGTATCGCCGGTAGCTAAAAGAGGGAGGGAGGGAGGGAGAGGTCGTTTCCAGCAATTAAACGGCCACCGGAGAGGGATCTCTTTAATTATCCGAAACTAAGAAATAGGAAGGGAGAAAAGGTTCGGCAATTCTACCCAACACCTGTTAGATCTTCCCTTCTCTTTCGGTCCGCCTCCAGCAATTAAACGGCCACCGGAGAGGGATCTCTTTAATTATCCGAAACTAAGAAATAGGAAGGGAGAAAAGGTTCGGCAATTCTACCCAACACCTGTTAGATCTTCCCTTCTCTTTCGGTCCGCCTCCCGCTTCGCCGTTTCTATCCTTTCCGCCCGCCTTCTCCTGCCCCTGATCGAGTTAGGGTTTTTGTTCTCTTCTCCCCTCGCCGTTTCCCGTGAATCCGGCTCCTGCCCCTCGCCTTGTCGATCCGATCCCTGTGATGGTGGTGTGGGCCGCCCTCCTGCTCGGACCCGCCTCGTAGGGGCTTGACCCCTTCGCGATCGGGGGATGGAGACCACGAGCAATCGGCGGGCACCGGGAGCTGTCGCTGGAGAATGAGGGGCCGGCGCCGATCTTCTAGCGGGAGCGGGGTGATGGATCTGGGCTTCGCGGAGACCCCCGCCGTGGCTTGCAGGTGCCGCCTGCGATCTGCCTCTGACTCCTTCTCCGTCGCGTCCGAGGCGTTTTCTGAGAAGGCTGCTACTGTCTCTGTCGGATCTCCTCAAGGCGCCTAAGATAGTTCCTTTTCTCTTTCCTTCCCTTCCTTCTTTTTTCCTTTGCTGTTTTTGTTCTCGCCGTCGTCGTCGTCGTCGTCGTCGTCGTCGTCGTTACAAATGGGACCGGCATCCATCAATGGATTCCCGTTAGAACTTGGGGTCCGAGGCGTTGGTGGCGGCACGTTGGATGCCGAGTGCGTGGAGGTTAATCCCAACGGACGCTATATTCGTGTGAGTTCATTGTGTTTGACGCCCTGTGTTATATTGGTTGTACAATTATTTACCTCAAGTAAGATGTCTTTTTTTCACCATACGAGCTGATTGTAGATACTTGAGACCTTTGTTTTTCCTTATTATTGTAAACTGATTACTATTTCGGTTGATCTCTTCCGACTTATAATTTTTATTAATTTATTGGTTTCCTCTTTGTCTGGCACTGCAGTATAAAGAGATTTTGGGGAGAGGAGCATTCAAGACTGTGTATGTCTCAAAATACTAAACCTGTTTCCATTTATAATTTGCTTGGTTTGTTGCACTTGGAAAAGTTTAAGCATGATAAATGTCTCTGAATTTTGCACATTTATGTTCTCCTGGTGCTGTGTAGGTATAAAGCATTTGATGAGATTGATGGGATAGAAGTTGCATGGAACCAGGTGTGCCTCGATGAAGTGTTGCAATCTCCAGACAACCTGGAACGGTTGTATTCTGAAGTTTATCTGCTCAAGTCCTTAATGCATGAGAATATCATCAAATTTTATGATTCATGGGTTGATCATCAAAATAAGACCATAAACATCATTACCGAGCTTTTCACTTCCGGAAGTCTAAGGCAGTAGGTTTTCTGGTCATTCTATCAGATGCTTGGATTCTTCGGATAAGAAACTCTTGTAAGTCATTTTTTGTTTTAAACTTGTAGATATCGTAAGAAGCATAAGCATGTTGACATGAAGGCAATCAAAAGCTGGGCAAGGCAAATTCTTCGAGGTTTGGAGTATCTTCACAATCACAAGCCTCCTATTCTTCATCGAGATCTGAAATGTGATAACATCTTCGTGAATGGCAATCATGGAGAAGTTAAAATCGGCGATCTTGGGTTGGCAATTGTCATGCAACAACCTAGAGCTCGAAGTGTTATTGGTAAGAAAAATGGTTTGATTTTTTTATCCTTTTGTGCTAAAGAATGAAACTGCACCTGTTTGTATTCTGTGCACAACAATTAGAAAAATCTTAAACTACTCGAAAGCGTGTTGGGAAACAATTCATAGATTTTTGGTCTCATTATTGACATATTCGTCATTAGGATTTAATGGAGAATTTGTCTTGATGATGACCTATATAAGTATTGCCGATTAGCATTTTCATAGTAGCTAAGCAACTTATGGCTTTGTTGTTTTTTTCTTTTTGCCCGTGATTTAGTATTTTACTTTCCATTTATAACTTGTTTCAGCAACTGCATTTGGTTTTCTGCATATATTTGTCTTCTTAGGGTAATTAAATAATGCGTGTTAATACCTATAAAAATCTTAGACTATCTGAAAGCGCGTCGATAAACAATTTGTAGACTTTTGGTCGCATTATCGACATATTTATCATTAGGGTTTAATGGAGAATTTATCTTGATGATGATCTATATTAGCGTTGCCTATTGGCACTTTCATAGTAACTAAGCAACTAATGCCTTTGTATTTATCTTTCTATTACCCATGCTCTAGTTTTTATTACAAAGGATCAGTTTCGAACCCTCAATCTTTGGTAAGTACATCTGGTATTATGACCACCAGCCCAATGTGTTAAGTGCCATGTACTAGTTTTTTCTTTGAATTTATAACTTGTTTCAGGAAATGTATTTGATTTTTTTCCATATATTTGTTTTCTTAGGGTACGTAATTACTGTGTGTTAATACCTGTAGGTACCCCTGAGTTTATGGCCCCAGAGCTTTATGAGGAGGAGTATGATGAATTAGTTGACATTTATTCTTTTGGAATGTGCATGTTGGAGATGATTACACTTGAATACCCATACAGTGAATGCAAAAATCCAGCTCAGATTTATAAGAAAGTCACATCTGTAAGTTGCTAACTATATTAGGCATGTATGCCCAACGAGTTATTAAAAAATTTACAAGCACTTTTTGTTTGATCAAGAATCATTGCATATGTAATATTGTAGGGAATAAAACCTGCTGCACTTGCTAAAGTAAAAGATCCTCAAGCACGGCAGTTTATTGAGAAGTGTTTGGTTTCTGCTGCTAAGAGATTGCCTGCCAAGGAGCTCTTGAAAGATCCATTTCTTCAAATAAATAGCACAAAGGAACCTCCTACAGATCCTATTCATGTGCCCAACAATATACAGAATATGGATAATCCAATTTCAAGGCCTCTATCTATGGAAATTGATTCTGATTACAAGTCAATTCCAACTAGTACTTGCACTGAGAACTTTAATCTAACAGCACTTACCCCGGCGCTGGAATTCCAAAGAACAAATCGAAATAACGAATTTAAATTGAAAGGAGAGAAAATTGATGACAATTCTGTCTCATTAATCTTGCGTATTGCAGACACATACGGTACGTAAACAAAGGTATTGGTGATTTTTTTTGAGTTTTTGTAAAATTGTTAATCCATCTGTTATCCTTCATTCTTGTAGGTAGGGTGAAGAACATACATTTCCTCTTTTACTTGGATTCGGACACAGCACTTGCAGTGGCTGCAGAAATGGTGGAGCAGCTAGATCTGTCTGATTATGATGTTGTCTTCATAGCTGATTTTATTGATTTTTTGATCATGAAATTCGTACCTGGTTGGATACCTTCTACCAATCATTCTTCTAGTGAGAACATCAGCCCATGCAAGCGGTATGATGCTTATGACAATAATGAACTTCACTCTGAGTGTCCTTCAAATACACTAAAGTCGAGTGCTGACTCTGGGAGAAGCTATGACCATGCTGAGTTATCTCAGTTAAACTTGGGAATCTCAGGACAACTTGCAGAAGTTGATGATGGAATATCATACAAGAAGATGTATGAGGCAATGGCAACTGCTGGTTGTAATTTATTATGGAGTGGGGTTGATGGAGCAGATAAAGGTTCTCATATGTCAGCTAATTCAGTTGTTTCTGGAATTACAAAAAGCTTAAGTGAATATACTACTGATGTTGATTCTAAAGGAGATAGAGGTGTTGGGGAAATTGCTGAGGAACTTCCTTTGAGTGGCAATGTGAATAATTTGGAACCTTCTATATATCATGTAGGTGAACATCATAGTAGTTCGTATCTATTGAAGGCCTCTTCTTCACTGTCCCTGACGGATAAAGATCAATGTGAATTGAGGGCGGAGCTTGATTTGATTGAAGCTCAATACCAACGTTGTTTTTATGAGCTATCAAGGATGCGAGAGGAGGCAATGGAGAATGCTAGGAAGAGATGGTTTGCAAGGAAGAGTGGTGGTTAATTGTATCCTACTCTTCCTATTTATCTCAAACTTAATCTTTTTCTATTTTGGTAGGGGTTTTCCTATGGAATATGATGGATACCTTGTCCAAGGAACTTATGGCAACATTTAGTGTTAGTCTGTGATTTTTTATGATGTGGTTGCATATGGTTGGACTCCATGGACTTACAATTTGCCGTGTGTTTTGTTATTCTTTTGCTTCAAATCTGATTTTTTTTTTGGACAATATAGAATCCAGACACATTTGTTTCTTATTTGCACAATTCATCTTTCAACCTACGACTATGTTGAGATATCATCTTCCATGAATTATTGCAAACTAGTCTTTCTATGACTATCATGACATCTATTAATCGAGGGGTTGACCCGAACCTGAAGCAAAGACTTGTTTAGACTTTGTGTTGTCCTTCCTGCTTTTGCCATCCCTGTGGAATTAACCAAACTAGCATCACACATTTAATTTTCATTTGCGCCTACTGACACTGTTAGAACTGCTTCTGCCATCATCAGTGACATGCATAATTTTGTGATGCCTTTTTTATGTCAGAAAAAGAACTATTTAGATAGATCATGTGGAACAAGAGAATATATTTCATTCCATATCTTCTTGAGGGTTCATAAACATCTAAGATTGGGTGTGGCTGCTAAGCCAAAAGAAAATTATTACTGAGCTGAGCTGTAGTTATATAGTCTTCATCCTGATTATGACATTGTCAAGACAAGAGGGCGTTTTTTTCATCCTTTTTTTGTATTAAAATTTATATGGGTATTGTAAATTTGTATTCCAGTTTGTTCATTAGATCAAAGAGACTATACCATTCTGGTCTTTGAACATAAGGTACCAAATTACAGCTTTGCCTGCAGGTTTGTATCCAACTTACTTACTATTGAACCCTCCAATGAATTGCTACCGTAAGATATTTTAATGAAGCCAACTTGTGTTTCTAAATCATTGTAATAGAAACATAATAAAACAAATGCGGAAACGAAATAGCGTACCTCCAGCCATTGTCGCCAAGAATTTCTGCAGAGGTTTCTTCTTGAACTTTGGTTCTTCTCGGCTCAGAACTCTCACTTTAGATGGTGTAGGAAAGCCTTTCGCTTCAAAGAGATTGTTTGAGCCAAGGGACCAAAATCCTCATGTATATATAGATGTTCTCCCATCAAGAACATTTATCATCACCAAATCATAACGTTCAAGAATTAATTCAGATTTGTAACGTTTGGACCATAATGAAGAACTTTAATAATATTAAATATTTAATTTAATAATAACGGTTTCATGTTTAAAGAATAAAAAACTGAAATCATTTAAACCATAATTAATGAAGAAATTCATGATAATCAATTATGAATCTTAATGATAACAGTTATATTATTATTAAATTAGATATTTAATAATAACGGTTACATTCTCCCACTTGGTCCATACGTCTATCTTAATAATTTGAATTAATTTTTCTTGAACAACTTTCTTAAGAAATAAATACACGAATCATAGCGATAAGTCCTCTAAAAGCGAGTATTATCATCCATGTATCACGATGTATTTAGTTTCTTAATCTTAATATGGTAATATTACTTAATGAATAAACCTTATGTTTATTCTTGGTCCAGCAACAATATATTTTCTCAAAATAATATGCGCATGAATGAGAAATTTTCACAATATATATAAGAGTTTCAATATCATTACAAAGTGGAACAAAGTCCCATTTTCTCTACATGATCCTTGAATTTCAGAGGTGGCATGCCTTTAGTCAAAGGATCAGCAATCATCAATTCAGTGCTAATATGTTCAATGATCACTTTCTTTTCCTTTACACGTTCTCTTATGGCTAGATACTTAATGTCGATGTGTTTACTTCGACTTCCACTTTTATTATTTTTAGCCATAAAGACAGCAGCTGAATTGTCACAGAAAATTCTTAATGGCCTAGAAATAGAATCCATGATTCTAAGCCCAGAAATGAAACTCTTAAGCCATACACCATGTGAAGTAGCCTCAAAGCAGGAGACAAACTCAGCTTCCATGGTAGAAGTAGCAGTCAAGGTCTGCTTAGCGCTTCTCCAAGAAATAGCTCCACCGGCCATCATAAAAATATATCCTGATGTTGATTTACGAGAATCAACACAACCGGCGAAGTCTGAATCTGAGTAACCAATCACATCCAGATTGTCTGTATGTCTATACATAAGCATGTAATCTTTGGTTCCTTGTAGATACCTCATCACTTTCTTTGCAGCTCTCTAGTGGTCCATACCTGGATTACTCTGATATCAACCTAGCATCCCCACAATAAATGCAATATCAGGTCTAGTACAGACCTGAGCATACATAAGGCTTCCTACGACAGAAGCATATGGGATGTTTTTCATTGATTCCCTTTCAAAATTGTTCTTTGGGCATTGGTTCAAATTGAACCTATCACCTTTCACAATGGGAGCAACACTTAGTGAACAATCCTTCATCCGAAATCTTTCTAAAAGTTTATCAATATAGGTTTCTTGTGATAGACCTAAAATGCCTCGAGGTCTATCTCTATAGATCTTAATGCCAATGACATAAGATGCTTCACCCATATCCTTCATGTCAAAATTTTTAGAAAGAAATTGTTTCACCTCATGCAGCAAATCCTTATCATTGGTTGCAAGCAAAATATCATCTACGTATAAAACAAGGAAATATATTTTACTCCCACTAACCTTCTGGTATATGCATTGATCCATGAGATTTTCAACAAATCCGAATGAAGAAATCACTTCATGAAATTTAAAATACCATTGGCGGGAGGCTTGTTTTAAGCCGTATATAGACTTCCTAAGCTTGCAAACCAAGTGCTCACCAACACTAGAGGAAAAACCTTCAGGTTGTTTCATATAAACCTCTTCCTCTAGATCTCCATTAAGAAATGCTGTTTTCACATCCATTTGTTGCAACTCAAGGTCAAAATGAGCAACTAATGCTAAAATAATACGTAGAGAATCTTTCTTAGATACAGGAGAAAATGTCTCCGTATAATCGATTCCCTCTTTTTGAGTAAATCCTTTTGCAACAAGTCTTGCCTTGTATCTCTCAATATTGCCTAACGAATCTTTCTTAGTTTTAAAGACCCATTTGCAACCAATGGCCTTTGCTTCATTAGGCAACTCTACAAGATCCCAGACTCCATTGCTCATCATGGAATTCATCTCTTCTTTCATAGCATCATGCCACAAATTTGACTTTTTGCAACTCATGGCTTGTGAAAATGTTTCAGGATCATTTTTGGCTCCAATATTATAGTCAGATTCTTGTAGATATACAACATAATCACTAGGAATTGCTGATCTTTTATTTCTAGTGGATCTTCTTAATGTTGTACCAATGGTTCCTTGAGGAACTTGTGGTTCAACTAGTTGTTCAGGAGCTTGTTGTAATTCCTGAACTGCTTGATCTATTAGAATACTATCAACAACTTGTGGAATTTCAATGATTGGTTGTTCAGCACTAGTTTGTACTTGAGGAGTGCTATGAACTATAATCAATCTATCATTTGATGTGGAAGGTTGAGATTCTATATGATCATGTGTGGAAACTATATTCCTGAAATGATCGCTCCCACTAATCACATCATCCTCAAGAAATTTAGCGTTTCTTGATTCCACAATCTTAGTTGTGTGAGATGGACAATAGAACCTGTAACCTTTGGACTTTTCGGCATATCCAATGAAATACCCACTAACAGTCCTCGGGTCCAATTTCTTCTCTTGTGGATTATATATCCTGACTTCAGACGGACATCCCCAAATGCGCATATGTCGCAAACTCGGTTTCCAACCTTTCCATAGTTCAAATGGTGTCTTTTGGACAGCCTTGGTTGGAACTCGGTTTAATATATACACAGCCGTTTTTAATGCTTCAGTCCACAAGAACTTAGGAAGATTGGAGTTGCTAAGCATACTCCGCACCATGTCCAATAATGTTCGGTTTCTTCTTTCTGCAACACCATTCTGGTTTGGAGAACCAGGCATAGTGTATTGGGCAATAATCCCATGTTCTTGAAGAAACTTAGCAAAAGGACCAGGTGCTTGTCCATTTTCAGTATATCTACCATAATATTCTCCACCCCTATCTGATCTCACAATTTTAATTTGCTTACCACATTGGTTCTCAACTTCAGCCTTAAAGACTTTGAAGGCATCCAATGCTTTATTTTTATTATGAAGCAAATATATATACATATATCGTGAGTAATCATCTATAAAGGAGATGAAGTATTTCTGACCATGTATGTCCATGTCTGGACAACATATATCAGTATGAATTATTTCTAATGAGTCTGAACTCCTATTAGCACCCCTTTTGGACTTATTGGTCTGTTTTCCTTTAATACAGTCCACACAAGTCTTAAAATTAGTAAAATCAAGAGTACTAAGTACCCCATCTTTAACTAATCTTTTAATTCTCTCTATAGAGATATGTCCTAATCTCCGATGCCATAATATAGAGGAGTCCTCATTAATATTACACCTCTTAATGCCAGCGTGAACATGCATTGAACCTTGAGTATTATCATTTTGTAATAAAATACGGTAAAGATCGTCAGACAAAATACCATTCCCAACACAATCAGATTTATATAATAAACGAAATGATGTGTCTTTAAAATTAAAGGAATATCCAAATGGTACGAGTCTGGAAACAGAAATTAAGTTTCGTGAGAAACTTGGTACATAAAAGGTTCTTTCCAATTTTAAAACAAAACCACTACTTAAAGTTAAAATGCATGTTCCAATTGCTTCCACATATGAGCCCATCTTATTTCCTGATAAGATGCTTTGCTCACTTCCCACTGGCTTCCTTAGGTTTTGCATACCCTGCAAAGAGTTTGCAATATGGATTGTTGATCCAGAGTCAATCCACCAGGTATTAATATTAACATTGACCATATTAGATTCATAACATACATATGAGGTTGGTTTACCTTTCTTTTCAAGCCATTGTTGGAATTTCGTACATTCCTTCTTCATGTGTCCCTTTCTTTTACAAAAGAAACACCTTGCTTCTTTCTTGATATCAGCTTGGGGTGGTATTTTACTTTTTCCCTGCTGATAAGCTTTTTGATTGGCTTGATGTTTGTCAGTTTTGTTCTTCCCTCGAGTGGTTACCATCAATGCACTCTCACCCAATTCCATTACTAGCCTCTCTTCTTCTTGAACACACATGGTCATTAATTCATTAATTGACCATTTATCCTTATGTGTATTGTATGAAATTTTAAAAGGGCTATATTGAGGTGGAAGGGTGTTCAGAATATAGTGCACCAGGAAGGATTCTGACATATTAACCTCAAGTTTCTTAAGTTGAGCCGTAATATCTCGCATTTGCATTATGTGCTCACGCACACCCTTTATGTTGGTGAGTTTAAGTGATGAAAATTTCATAATAAGGGTGCTTGCTAGTGCCTTATCCGAAGTGATGAATTGTTCATCGATAGCCTTTAGCAAGTCTCGGACATTTTACAGAACCACGTATGCCAGCAGTTATCTTAGTTTTGATAAACATCACGCTGAGCCGATTGGATCGCTCCCATCGCTCATATAACGCGATCTCAGTTAGAGTGCTGGTATCAGTGACTATAGGTGGTTCGTCTTTTCTAATAGCATAATCAATATCCATCCACCCTAAATGGAGGAGAACCCTCTCCTTCCATATCTTATAATTATTACCACTAAGTTCGGGAATATCACATCGAATATCAGATAAATTAACAGTTTGAGAAACTGCATAAAATCAAACATGCTTATGTCAAAATTTGAAGCTTAATAGACTAAATTACATGTTTTACCAATGTGAAACATGCCAAAAATATGAATCTCATGACATAAAAATTGCCTGTGGGCTAAATTCTTAATTCAAATAGATTCATATGGTCTTTATGATAAAACTATCAAATTATATTCCAATTCATAATCTCTGTGGGTAAATTATGAAAATAATCTGATATTTTATCCTGATTAATTATATTAAATATAATAAAAGATCCTGTGGGATAACAATTATTATACGAAATATAATCAATCACAATATGATGTCTAATTACTTATGTGATCCTTATTTTAACTTTATATATAATTTTAATTAATTAAGGATGCTGTGGCTAATTCTTAATTAATTAAGATTATATGGATCACTAGACATTTTAAACATAAAAAATTTGCTCATAAACATAATTTAATATAACTAAATATGCATACATAATATGAGCATTTTACCGACTAAAAATGTTGAAAATGATATTTCCTCATAATTTTCAACAAAATATATCAACAAGTTTCCAAGAAGAAACCAAAATCAAATCATTTTCATGGCATAAAAATGAAAACTTTTTCATATCAAGGCAGAGGTCATTCGGCTCTGATACCAAATGTAAGAAATTTTGATGAAGCCAACTTGTGTTTCTAAATCATTGTAATAGAAACACAATAAAACAAATGCGGAAACGAAATAGCGTACCTCCAGCCATTGTCGCCAAGAATTTCTGCAGAGGTTTCTTCTTGAACTTTGGTTCTTCTCGGCTCAGAACTCTCACTTTAGATGGTGTAGGAAAGCCTTTCGCTTCAAAGAGATTGTTTGAGCCAAGGGACCAAAATCCTCATGTATATATAGATGTTCTCCCATCAAGAACATTTATCATCACCAAATCATAACGTTCAAGAATTAATTCAGATTTGTAACGTTCGGACCATAATGAAGAACTTTAATAATATTAAATATTTAATTTAATAATAACGGTTTCATGTTTAAAGAATAAAAAACTGAAATCATTTAAACCATAATTAATGAAGAAATTCATGATAATCAATTATGAATCTTAATGATAACAGTTATATTATTATTAAATTAGATATTTAATAATAACGGTTACAGCTACATCTATTTCAGATGTTTGCTATGAAGTTTCCTTCGAGTACTTTTGCTGTTCTTTCATTAGTTACTTTGTGAATTAGAATTCAAAGAATTTTATTTTGAAGGTTATCTAATGATCTTGTAAAACTTTTTTTCTAATTCAGTAGATTTAGTGGTGGTATGTTTGCTATGCAAGTGTAAGACAACCTTATCAGCTGATCCATCATGGTGTCTTATTGACCAACAGTGCATACGAGAATTATCTGCATTCTGGTGGAATCAACCCAATAAAGTGAAGCACCTTCTCTTCTCTTGAGCTGATAAACGAAGACAGGAAAACAGAGATTCTATAGCAATTTCTTGAAAATTTTAATCTTATTCTATCTTTTCTTCTCGATTCAAATCTCACCAAACCATTCAACTTTCTCGATAGTGCCATCCACGCACTTCTCTCTATCCAACAAGTTGTAATGGCCAAATCCCTGCTAAATCTAATAATTTAGATAGAAGAAATAGATGATGTTGTGATAAGATTATGATTAGATGATCATAAATCATAAAAAGCTTAAGCAGTTGAACTAAAGAGACGAAAAGAATAGAAAACAAAATTTAATTAATATATGAACTCTATGATATTTAGTTTTTTTCATTGGGTGATTTCAAGGCATTGAAAACAAAATTTCTCATTTCGTGTCTTTTTTTTTTCCTTCTAAATATCTCCGTCATCTCCATCCAATGGGCATCATCACCTCCTTATCATAAACTTAGTTGATTTTGTTTAAGTCGTACAGCCCTTTATAAGTTCATTTGCAAAAGGATTAGTTTCCCCAAACCATCTTCTTATGATCCCTTAAGAACATACGAAAGAAAAAAAATATGGGTTAATGAAAATGTTTAACTTGGGTTATTATAAATAGTCATTTCGTTAAACACTTGATAGATAATACAAATTATAAACATAAATTTCATAAACTCTAAATGGTTACATGACAAACGATCAAAGGTGGTCCGAGCATAACTCCTCACAAGTGCTCATATAATTCTGCTACGGATCAAGACAATTCTAATACCATCCGTTATGGACTTAACTAGTTTTGTCTAAATCATACATAACCTTAATTTGTAAAGGATTAGTCTCTCCAAAATCTTTTATAGTCTTTCAAAGACTTAAAAAGAGAAGATAAATTAAAAAAAAATATTTAACTTGATATCTTACGAATAATTATTTTAGTAATTACTTGATAAATAATATAAATTATTTTGAATGTTCAGACTTGATTTGACCTCACCATCTACTTGAAAAAGAGATTTAAAAAAAAAAAGAGCATTGGCGATCATTGATATTTAAGGTATTAAAGAAAAGCTAAATAAAAAATTGAAAACTGAGATATCTTCTCGTGAAATCACTTTTTTTTTTTTTTATTCTTTCCATCCAACAAAGATATTGGAGACCAAACTGAGAGCAGAATGAACAACAGTGCACTGAACGTGGAAATGGAGCGGCCGCTTGAGGCTGACGGTTGCACGGTTTGACTTTTCAACACCGTGTTGATTGGCCGACAATTAGGTCGAGAGTCAAATTCTCTGCTAAAATTGGCCCCGTCCCGTCGTCACGGGATCCAACGATCGCATCCTTCACGCGTGGCGACCGCATGAAACCTGCCCCAGAAGAAGTCGCTCGTAGCTCACAGCACAGGCGATGCCGAATCCTCCGAAGCGACGACGAAGCTTCGGAGAAAGCGCCCATTTGAAACCTCCACGACGACAAGGACAGCAAACGCGAATGGCGCGTGACGCGGTCGGCACGTCCGGCTTCGGCCCCACACCTTTGCAGCCTGGCCGAAGAAGCCGATAGAAGACAAGTTGTACCCTCGATCGACGCCTAAACCATCTCTGCAGCATCAACAGAGACTTGGAAGGTCTGGCGATGGAGGAAGAGAAGCACGCAGCTGCGACGGAGTCGGAGGAGTACGAGGACTTGCTGCCGGTGATGGCCGAGAGGCTGGAAGCGGAGCAGTTCGTGTCGGAGCTGTGCGGGGGCTTCCGGTTGCTGGCGGAGCCCGGGAGGGGGGTCATAACGCCGGAGAGCCTGAGGAGGAACGCGGCGGCGCTGGGGATGGCGGGGATGACGGCGGAGGATGCGGCGGCGATGGTGAGGGAAGGGGACATGGACGGGGACGGGGCGCTCGACGAGAAGGAGTTCTGCGTGCTGATGGTGAGGCTGAGCCCGGAGATGATGGCGGACGCCGAGGCGTGGCTGGAGAAGGCGATCGAGAGGGAGGTGTTGAGACCCACGGCGTGATTCTTGGAAGATGTTGGAGATCATAAATCTGCGTTAATAAATGTGGTTAGATGCTGATCATCGATCGGATGCTGTAAAAAAGGCTGCAGCACCTCTTCGACAATCAATGTAGATTTCTCCTATTTGATGGAAAACATGCGACGCAATAAAATGGTCTATAATTTCGCATCACTGATGACAATACTGTGCAATGATTTTGCTGTTTGATTACCTCCTTTCTTTCAGAAAGAACAGTCGATTTTTTTTTCTTTTTTTTCTTTTTTTCCCCTGAAGCAACAATAAGATGCAACTTGAATTTTTCTAGTTTTGTTATTAACTCTTTTTTCCTGCACAGCTAAATGAACACTTAGTTGATTTTATGTAAGTTGCATAGTTAGTACAACTTCCTAGATTGAAGCATAAGCCTTGACATCTCAAAAGCAACGGTTCCAATAAATACACGATAAGTGATATAAAATATAATAAATAAATTTCATAAACTCTTAATTCTGAACAATCGTGTAACAAAAGACACCAAGCCACCAGAGCCAAAAAGACACCTCAAAACACACACCACAAACACCGTCCACACTCAAAGGCAACTCCAACGTTTTGAATTGAATCAAACACCAGGGAAACTGAACCCAGATGTATGAGCAAATCATGCTCACTAGAACATCCATAATGGGCAGAGGAAAAAACTGGAAAATGGCCTCCGTCCAATTGCTTTGGTTCCATGGTTACAATCCTCATCGTTAGTTACATCGTGGTTATCCAGCACATTCCATCACAACCACATCGTGGTTATCCAACCACAACAACACTAGGCTTGTATTCGAGTGTTCCTAGCAGCTCTTCATAACAGGAATTAAACGGGCAAATATAAATGCTACCAGCATTCCAAGAGGTTAAAACAGCTAATACACCGAACAAGTTGCCAGCAAAGAGTCACCCAACATAACAATCATCAGATTTTAAGTAAAGAAACTAATATCTAGCCATGACATTCTATGCAGTATCATATGCATAATATTCAGGATGTCTAAAAACGACAAGTGCAATCAACAACAGAACCAGCACAAAATTTCTTCATTCACATCCCCTGCATGATCTTCAAGTCCTCGATCTTCGACCAGGAGGAGAGCGGCTGTGATCCAGAAAAGCAGATGAGATCAACAAGTTGAGCAATGGAAATATGTCACAGTGGAATTTTAAAAACAACCTACAGAATAAAAAGCTTGAGATACTCTTATCAATATGCCATAAATGTCAATCTCAAATGCCTCCGACTACAAACACTTCATATCTCAACGATTTGTAGTCCTCACCTTCGATAACGACCATACTCCGGACTCCTATCATGCGAAGGACCATTGTATCGGTCATAGACAGGACTCCTTGCACGTCCATAATCAGGACTAGGTCGATCCCTTCGGTATCCTGGGCTGTCAGAGCGTCCATATGCCCTATCATCCTGCTTCCCATAACCACCTCGGCTATCACGCACGTCACCATCATCATCATCCCTAAAGGCGTACTCAACTGTTACCATCCTATCCAATATCTTGCTGCCAAACCAAAAGGTTAAAAAAAAAGGATATAGTCAGCACAATCCTGCAAAAATGCATATTTCAGTTAAAGAAGCTGCAAGAAATTAGCAACTCGGCCCCTCCTTTTTTTGCAGCAGCTCACAGCCGCAAATGACAACAACTTATTGTGATTTTAACAGGGAAAACTAAAGTTCTTAAATGGGTGGCTGAGTTATTTTTTAATTTCATTTAACTGCACTCTGTTAACTTCATCCTGAATTCTGATGCATTGCAAAGTTGATTGTTTGCTAGTACATGGTACATGAATGAAGCATTAACACAAAATTCAGAATTATAGGAGATATGTTTAATAAATTAAGGAAAGAGAGAACAAGGTTTGATTAAAAAATCATTCATAACAATATGTTCTTAATGCACTTCTAAAATAAAAGGCTAAGATTCTCCAACTAATGATTATGAGAACACTAGAAAACATCAACACTGAGGAAAACATATTTACCATGTTGAAAATATGTTCTAACGTAGTGCTGTTTGAGAATGAAAAAGAGATTGTCAGAATTTCACACTTCAAGCCAAAATGTCGCTAACATGAAGACAAATAATCAAAGCATCAACAGTTGCTTCAAAAGTAATTATTGAAATTGCATGTAAAGTATCATGATCAAGTGAAGACATATTTGCAGCAGTCACTGCAATATGAATTAGCAGTCCCTGCAATATCATTTACATATGCAGATAAAAACTGGGCAAACATCCATGAATACCATACACATCATGCTAATTTTACTACTGAGGATGACGAGGGAAACCATAGTCATAAATATCAATTCACACGAAACTGGTGGAAAAAAATTTAGGGCATAAAAGATCAGAGCAGAAAGAACGAACCTAAGGTTGGTGCATTCAAGGGCTTTTGTGGCTTCCTCCTGGGTTTCAAACTGAACAAATGCAAAGTTCCTTCTGATCCGAACATTTAAAATCTTCCCATAAGATTCGAAATGCCTTTCAATGTCCCTGACCCTTGTATGAATTGGGTCAAAATTGATAACAAAAAGAGTTCGCGTAGGCCTCGTGTTTGCTGCTGGCCTGGAACCATCACGATCCCTTGGTCCACGTCCTCCCTGCTGAAAAATTAGACCAGTACAACAACAGATCAGCACAGGTTAGGGTGAGATAATATGAAAATTTTGAAGACACCAAAGTTGTCAGGGTCAGTCAGCTCATAGCGTAAATTGTACTTTCTGGATCAAAACCAATATCTGTCTGACTCATACCACGGGAACAAAAAATTTAGGTACATCGAAACCCTTGCCAAAGCAGGGTATTAATGGGAGCCTTGTGCCTGGGACAATCCTTTGGTGAATTTTTGACTCAACCAGAATTTGACCATCTTTTTCATTTAGTGAGGCATGACAAACAACCCAGTCAGCTTCATAATAGTGCCACAAGACCTTGAAAAATAAAATAATATGCTGGTTGATGCTTTTCAGGTATCCATCAATCGTCATATGCGCATGTATACACACACACACACACACACATCAAATCTATAAATCTTTGATTTATGATGCAACCTTTGTTTATGATCCTATGAAGTCCCTTAAGAGATTCATGATCAAATCATGATCCTGAAACATCAGCAGATAATACATCTATTCAACTGCATTATAAATATATTATGGTTGTATACAGAAAATTTTAGTCAGAAAGCATATTACCTTTGACCACTCGACTGACAGCCTGCGTCTACTATAACCAAAAGGTATACCATCAAGCCTATGAATGGCATCTTCAGCATCACGCTCATCCTCAAAATAAACAAAAGCATATCCTGCCAAAGACAAATATAATTATATTGAGAGCAATAAAATTTTGTTGGTCATTTTCATTTTTCTCTTAACAGTATCACATGCAAAACTGATTTCTTAAGCTTGAGGAAAGCAAGAAATATCAGAAATACTACACCTGCATTTATCTGTAGGTCTGATGAACCTTAAGAATGTGAAAAATGGAGATCTGATATGATGGCAACTAAAACATGATTTCGTATATGTAAAACCAAGGTAAGAAGTCATTGCTGAATATGCTTCCCCCGAATAGAGCAAGCGTTCAATTGGCATGTAATGATGATATCTGAGGGCATGGCATGATGATACAATCTGAAGGCATGGCATGATGATATGATCTGAAGGCATGGCATGATGGTACGATTCTTCAACAATCAAGCTTGGGCAACAACTTTAAGCAAAGCAGATCCTAACATGTGTTTGTTTGATGCAAATGAAGAGTGGCGGTTGCATAATGGAGGAGTTGATGTTCTGAAAGAAAGGTTTCCTTTGACATGGATGGTTTTTGCATGGAACTTGGAGAGCCTAGAAAGAGCTCAGCGTCCTTAGTAGTTCCTGCATCAAAGCAAACTTTTAAATATAGGCATTCTTCACAGAGGTATTACAGTTCTGGTCTTCTCAAGACAAAACACTCTGTGATGTGACATGTAAAGCAACCCATGCTGTGAGTGGATGCAATTTAATAGCATTTTTGTTAAACTTTTGAAACATCTTATCTTTGTGCATTCTGGAAAGATATCAAAGCAACCTCCAGCAATATATTTGGTATGTTTAACAAAGTAATGAAGAATACCGTGTTTAGAATATTTTGTTAAAATTGATAATGTAAGGTTATTAACATTGCAATTGTCCTCCAGAACCAAAACTCATCAAAACTACACAGGGATCCCTTTTTACGATATACTTAATTTTGCTTGTGCCCTGTCAATTATCTACATTGTTAAAAAACAGTGACTCACCTATAACCTTAAAAGCTCATTATCTAAACTAAAGGTAATCAACAGATAAGAATTATATGATCTTGTAATTTATATGTGCATATATTGCTTCGGTTAGATTATATAATGATATCTAAGATACACTGCTGTACGACAGCAACACCTGTATTATCATATATTTGTCAGTTAAATGCTCATTCTTCTACCATAAGATTATGTTAAAATGGTTATTTTATGAAAACATGTGCATTAACTTAAACTTAGATGGTGACACTTGAGCTTTTCACCTGATAACCGATTAGACAAGGAAAACAAAAAGCAATAATCTCTTGGGATTGTTTAATTTATTCGACAACTACGAGCTCTGACTCCAAGCAGATCAATAATAAAAGAACAAAATATGTTGCAGCAACTGTGTTTTAAACTGTCATCTACTTTCCATGTGGAGCAACAAGAATGGCATGTATACTTTTAAGAAAACCAGCAGCTTCTCCCAAAGAAAGAAAATGGTTAGTCACGTCTACAAAATTTTTACCCTAAGATAGGCTTTCTTTTAATCTTTCCAGGAACCTCATAAACCACAATGCTCCTCTGCTAAAAAGGTTCTATAGGAGCATCCAAAAAGATTCACCAAATCTCCTAAAAGCACAGACTAACACCATAAAATAAAAACCAACCATGGTTAACACCGTTTTTCTCCAAGAAGGTTACTTGAGACAAAACTCCACAAAAGAGGGAGGCAGCCACTTAAGCCCTTCCGGCTATTGAACGTGAGCAAAACCAAACAAGAAGAAAGGAAAAAGAGAAGGGGAGGAATCTACCAGACTTCATGTCGATGCGATCTACCCTTCCATACTTGGAGAAAAGCCGATCGAGATCGGAATGGCGAGTATCGCTCTCCAGATTTCCAACGAAAACAGGCCTCATCGTTCCGAACCGATCACGAAGGAAGCAAATCTGCGTGCGAGGTATATTTATAAGAAGCAAGAACCAAACCGATCAACAAAGGTACTCGAACATCAGATTCGACATCGAACGCTGTAAAGAAGAACCCTAACTGAAGGAAAAGAAGACCAGAACAGACGACCGTAGCAAACCCTAATCGTACCCAAGAGATGCGAAGCGACCAGCCAAGGATAAACGAACGCCTTCCGATGAGGGGCGCTAAGCCGTCTTAAATCGTGTAGTGGACCGACTTTGACGCTAATTGGACACAGCCCAAACCCAATTGGGAACTACAGCGGGGACCACTAGTTGGTCAAGCAAGACGTTACGCATCACATCGAACCTGGACGGTCATTGGAGAACAAATGGGGCCACTCGTGGGGACCACTAGCGGCTTCCAGTCACAGCGCAACTACAATTCGTCGCAACGTCAACATCTAAGAATATTAGATTGATAATGACGACGACATAATGCTAATAATTTGTGTAAATTTAATTGCAGGTGTATAAACTGTAATTAAACCCCCCCAAAAAAAAGCTTTTTCTGCTAATTCGCCCATAATAAAAAAAGCATAGTGTTTAATGACCAATCTAAGAATATTAAAAAAGAATCAATTCAACAATTACTAATATAAGAATATTAGACAAATCTAAGAAATATTTTTTGTAAAAACATTATGTTGATATTCATAGTGTTTTTGTTTTTAGCAATACAAGAAAAAACTATAACACAGTAAAAAAAACATAGTGTTTTTGTTTTCAACAACACTACAAAAATACTATAACAGAGTAGAAATATAATATAATATTTTTGTATGTTTTTTAGGTATTGCTGAACATATTATAACATAGTGTAGAAATAATGTAACTTGACTAATTCGTAGTGTGGACCGATTCGTAAGAAAAATAAGAAACCATTTCTCTTTCTTCCGCATTGAACCTCAATGAACACTCAAAAATTTTCTTGAGTTGATTCCATACCATTAAGTGGGATAAAAGATGAACTATTGAGAGAAAGGAAAGCACAGAGCAACTTCATTGGAGTCATATATTAATTTGATATTGCCTGATGTGACAGTGGTTTTGGGTGTTGATAATCTAAATCTCACTTCCAATTCCATTTTGGTGGTACTGTCGATCATAAATATTTATGTGCTGATTTACAAGTTTTTTCATGGGAATCTATTCCCAAACACCAATCATGAACAGCTATTAGCAGAAACTCGTTCTACGTATATGCAACATCTATTATCTTGGTTTGTACTCTTCACTGGTGTTCATGTAGTTTCAGCTTGATCAGTAAAACATAATTCAAGTTCCTCACTGTTTTCTTTTCTTAGTTTTTCATTCGACAGAAGAAGGTGGTCAAAACATATATACATGAAATTTGTAAAAGATTTAAATGATACCATAAAAACCATCCTTATACTTTTGTTAGGTGAAAATTTTTAATATTAAAATTTAAAATCAAACAATTATATATCAAACTTAGCATACGTACCTTTTAATATTATTCAAAAAAAATTTATATGATCTACGAGTATATCTTTATGGAAAGTTATAATAATGCGATCTACAAGAGAATGTCTTCTCATCTATTCTTAACATTCACAAAATCATCATGAGTGATGGATTTAGGAACAGACAAAAGAATATCCATAATTTCTCAATGGTTCACGTAACTAAGGTAAAATAAGAAAATATTTATTATATCTCAATAATATTATGTATCTTCGTCATCTCTATATCCAAATATTTATATATAGTCATATCTATTTATATACTAGAGTAGACGGTAATAATCAGGAGAGTTCCTTTTATTAAGTTCATCTCCTAAAAAATCTTATCGTAATTAAAATTTCTTTCACTTGATCGATAACTATAATTAAAATCTAATCATATACACAGAATCTAATACTAAATACAATAAACTTATTTTCTCACTTGCGAAAGCATGTTAGAGACTAATCCTAAGCTAAAATAATTCAAGAAACACCAATCGTTTAAAAGCACCCATTGCTTTGGCATTCTCTTAGATATTAGATTTTGAGTTGCACCGTAGATGTAAAGGTTTCTAAAGCTCTTTAGTACAATCATATAGAATATAGTTTAAGGTTCATTTTAACTCTTGTAACTTTGATTAAAGTACTTAAGTCCTTATAGTTTACTTATTATTAGAATAACTTATATATTTTAAAAAACGTAGCATATAAGCTCCTCTTATTAAGTCTAAGTTAATAGATGTTAGAGACTACTTACGTAACATACTAACTCATAATAAACTATTAATATAACGATATATATAATTTAAGTTAAAAAAATGTTAAGATTCATTTTAGCCCTTGTGGTTTTAACTATGGATCACTTAAACCCTTATAGTTTACTCATGTCTAAAATAAGCCCCTCCCATCAAGTTTGAGTTAACAGATGTTAGAATCTACTTACATCTGACTTATAATAAATTATTAATATAATGACATATATAATTTAAGTTTAAAAAAGGGTTAAGGTCCATCTTGTCAAAGAAGAGAAAGTGGTGGAGGTCGTAACGATGGACAAAGGCGAAGAGACAAAGATAGGAGAGACGGAGGCGGAGGTAAGGGAAAGTTGGACCATCACGTTGTAGACGCGATGGGTGAGGACACAAGAGAGGACAAAGTGAGAGGCGATGGGGACGAAAATGCCCAAGAGGAGAATGAGCGACGAGGAAACCATAAAAACTTTAATGGTCCATGACAAAAACTATATGAATGAAATAAACCTTCATCTTTTTTAAACTTAAAATATATATCATTATATTAATGATTTATTGTGAGTTAGTATGTCATTTTGAAAATGTTATGTTTTTAAAAATATAAGTATTATTTTAGCACGAATAAATCATAAAAATTTAAATAATCAAAATTATAAGAATTAAAATGGATCTTTTAAACTCTTTCGAATATAACGGAACCAATGACATGAAGTCAAACTGTAGGTTTCCTCCCAGTGTTACCTTTCTTTCAAGCCCTCGGGTTGTCAGCGAGCGCTTGAAAGAAAGAGGAGCAAGAGAATCGAATCGGTCTGTCATAAATGCCTTCTATGCTGTTTTAGTTCATCTACTGCTCAATTCTGAAGTCTGAGCCAATGCAATGAGCGACAGAAGTTGCAATCTGAATTCTACATCTGGAGGTTGTTGGAGTAGATCTTTCATAAAATGTTGTTCTAAATATGTAGGACAATCTACGTAAGTCCGACAAATTGATACCTGGCTCCAGCTAAACTTGCCTGTGCTTCCTCAGGAAGATCGAACCTTTCATCAACACTCTGTTCTCGTACTCGAATTCAGGAAATGCTTATCATCATCACATCGTTTGGGAATTTTGTTCGATGATGCTCGAGTAGTATCTTTACGGGCAGAGAGAAGGAAGTCACCGCGCCCCTCTCCACTCTGGTCGACACCGATGCCTTGCTTTCGGCCCATGCGAATGAATGCGCCGCGTCCCATCCCACGAAGGTGCGGGATCCTCTCTTTCTCTTCGTACCTTTCTTCCTTCCGTTCCTTTTCCTTGGGGCCTATTTTGTACTCTCACTGCTATTGCAACTTCGTTCCATACTCTCGCTAGTTGCTATTTTGCGTTAATGCGGTTCATTTTCTGAGAGTTTGGGAGGAAAAGGGGTTCTTTTGGGAGGTATAGTTACTATTCTGCTCTCTGTTTTGTACTGCTGTAACCCCTGCAGTTCCGGGAAGCTGTTCCAGTTTGCGTGGGTAGAGTATGATCGAACCCTTGCCCACGGGATAAATGATTTACTTTTTCGTATGTTCTTATGAAAAGATCGTTTCTTTTGGCTGTTTGATTCTCTTATTGCTCATGCTTTCATCGGATTACTTGGATTGGCTTGGCAAGGTAGAGTATTGAAAGGAGAATGATCGTTACCATCTGTTTTAATCTGAGGGTCGTTGTTGCTTCTTCTGTGTTGTTCGTTTTGCGTCGTAAGACTTTGATGGATGTATACAGAGTATCGCGATCACAGAGTACATTAATGGTTCCTATTTGGAATCCATCTCTCTGTATGCTTCTTTGTTTTTTTTTTTTTGCTTCCTAATGCTTGATCCAAAAGACATTTTGGATCAAGTTGGGAGGGAGAAAAGGCATTTTGACAACTCTCAGTTAGCTTATTCTTGATTGATCCTACAGTGTAATTCAATCAAGGTTTGATCGTTTTTATCAACTTTGAGCTTCCAGACGAGACTTACTGTGTTTGCTACGTACTTGAAGAGCTCTTGTTGTTTGATTGAATGCTTCTCTGAGATGGCCTGTATAGATTTTACAATGTTCCATTTGTTTTTGATTGATCCTACTGTGTAATTTCACCACGTTTTGGTTTTCTTTTCTCATTTGAATTTCCAGATGATACTTTTATGTATGCTTCGTCGATCGATCACTTACTGTTTGATTAAATGCTTCTCTGGTAACAGCCAAGTATAGTCATTAAAAACATTTAATATATGGAGGAAAAGCTATTCCCAGCTTGGTCTTGGTCCGTGGAGCGGTGCCTGAAGGAGTACAATGTCAAATTGAGCAAGGGTTTAAGCTCCTTTGAAGCTGAGACACGGCGGGAGAGGTATGGGTGGAACGAACTCAAGAAAGAGAAGGGAAAGCCTTTGTGGTTTCTCATCTTAGAACAGTTCGATGATGTGCTTGTCAAGATCCTACTGATTGCAGCCTTTATATCCTTTACGCTAGCCTACCTGGAGGGAAATGAATCTGGCCACACTGGGCTTGAGGTGTATGTGGAACCTGTTGTTATCCTTTTGATTCTTATGCTCAATGCAATTGTGGGTGTCTGGCAGGAGACTAGTGCTGGAAAGGCTCTTGAAGCCCTGAAGAACATGCAGTGTGAATATGCCAAGGTTCGCAGAGATGGACGCTGTGTTCCCGACTTGCCTGCTCGAGAGCTAGTTCCAGGGGATATCGTGGAGTTGAGGGTTGGAGATAAGGTCCCTTCCGACATGAGAATAGCAACTCTGACTATGTCGACTTTGAGGGTTGAGCAGAGTTCATTGACCGGGGAGAGCATGCCTGTGCTCAAAGGAACAAGCCCTGGTTTTGTAGATGATTGTGAATTGCAAGCAAAAGATTGCATGCTGTTTGCAGGAACAACTATTGTCAATGGTAGCTGTATTTGTATAGTCACTAGCATCGGAATGGACACTGAAATAGGAAAGATTCAGACTCAAATCAGTGAAGCTTCACAGGAGGAACAAGACACACCCCTGACAGAGAAGCTCAATGAGTTTGGTGAAAGGCTAACTACTGCAATTGGAACAGTTTGCTTGATAGTTTGGGTCATCAACTATCAAAATTTTATCACTTGGGACAACTCAAATACATCAGTGTGGAATTTTCACTTTTCTTTTGAGAAATGTACCTATCATTTCAAGATAGCAGTGGCACTTGCAGTGGCAGCTATTCCTGAAGGTCTTCCAGCTGTAATCACAACCTGTTTAGCTTTGGGTACAAGGAAGATGGCTCAAAAGCATGCGATAGTTCGGAAGCTTCCAAGCGTGGAGACACTAGGATGTACAACTGTAATATGCTCAGATAAGACTGGAACTCTTACAACCAACCAGATGTCTGTGAATGAATTTCTTACCCTAGGTAAGAAGCTCTACACTACTCGAGTGTTTCGTGTAGATGGTACAACATACAACCCCAAGGATGGAGGAATCATTGGCTGGAGCAAGTGCAACATGGATGATAGCTTGCAGACTTTGGCAGAGATATGTGCTGTTTGCAATGATGCTGGACTTTATCGTGAAGGTTATCTTTTCCGAGCTATCGGTTTGCCTACTGAGGCAGCTCTCAAGGTTTGTGCCTTACCTAATAGTGGCTTCGCTTTTATCATAGAAGCAGGTACCCATATGCATAAATTATATGCTGATGACTACTAATTCAACATTGCTCCTGAACTCATGACGTGATGAATTTTCACATCCTGTTTTCAGATATTTGAATGGAGAGTTGTCAAAGAACCATAATGGAACCGAATGATTAATGATTAGTGAATAAAGCATGTAGTTGATAAATTTCTATGTGCATAGAAGGGATAACTAGTGCAAAGTACATAATAGTTGCATATTGGTTGAGTGCACAGCTTACTGCTTGTGGCAGATCGATGATAAAGAATTGAATGGGGGTCCTTAATTATCGCTTATGCTGCACAGTAAGTTAGGTACCCGATTTTGATGTTATTCTTGACCATCTTTTGCAGATTTCCTCAGTGTTCTCACCTTTAGATAATAAAAAAATTGTTATGCATTTCAAAGAGGCAAAAAGTTGCCACAAATGACTCTTTTCTTACTTTTTACGATTCTGCTCAATTTTCATGTTAGTGTTTGTGTCTCTTATGGTTCCTTATATATTTATTCTTCTGATGCTCAATAAAATGTTTCTGATGTCCTCTCTTTAAGGTACTGGTTGAGAAGATGGGACTTCCAGATGCAAAGGCAAGGAGCAGAATTCATGATGCAGAGTTTGCTTCTGACTTTTCCATCAACCATACTACTGTAAAATTAGGTGAGAAGAAACATGTTTCATCTAAGTTGTTTGACATTGTAATGGTCCCCCAATAAATTTTGTTTTCTTTATCACTTTTTTTTAAGACAGGCTGTTGTGAATGGTGGATAAAGAGATCAAAAAGGATTGCAGCATTGGAGTTTGACCGAGTGCGTAAGTCTATGAGTGTTATTGTCCGTGAATCAACTGGAAGTAACCGTCTTCTTGTGAAGGTGCTTAATATTTCTGATTTACTTACATTGCAATTTGATTATTGTAACATTCTATATTCCAAAATTAAGGCATAGTTTTAACTTTTTGTGCCCATTAGTTAATGAAGCATCTCTTTTTGTGTTAAAAGGATGTAATCCTCCACTCATTGAGAAGTGAATTGTTGAGTACATAGAAATGCAAAGTTCAGGTAAAGGTGGAGCCCTCATATGTATCTAATGCATAGAAAAAATTATACACTACAAATACACAGCCAATACACAACCAACACAAACAATTAGGTCTGAGATTGCAGTTGTATTTAATTATCGATTGTGCCATCGCCATCACCTGAATTAGTGTTCCCATCAAATGACTCAGTAGTTTTTCACAAGAAGTTTGTCAGTTTCACTAGATCAACAACAGCATGAGATAATTTTTATTGAAGCATACAGTGTTGCTGAAACTGCTTGATCTAGTTTATTGTATTTGACATTTATGTAGAGGTATTTATCTTGATGGTAATATTTAACAGCATCTGATATTGTCCTCTTTGCATTCATTTGGTTGTCATTGTCAGGGTGCTTTCGAAAGTGTTTTAGAGAGGAGTTCTCATGTTCAGCTTCCAGATGGATCATTTGCTCTACTGGATGAAGCATGTAAACAAATAATAATGTCGAATGTACATGAGATGAGTTCGAAGGGATTAAGATGTTTGGGATTTGCATTTAAAGACGACTTGGGAGAGTTCTCTGACTACAATTCAGAAACTCATCCTGCTCACAAGTGGTTGCTTGATCCTGTTAACTACTCTGAAATTGAAAGTAATCTAATTTTTGTTGGAGTTGTTGGTCTGAGGGTAAAGTTCTTGATTTATTCCTTATCATTTGTTGTAGTCTTCACTGTTGCTTTTTTAACTACTCTGAATTGCAAATATTTTTCTGTGGACTGATAATTGTGATCTTTCAAATTTGAGTAGGACCCTCCTCGTGATGAAGTTCATAAGGCCATTGAAGATTGTAACTGTGCGGGTATTAAAGTTATGGTCATTACTGGTGATAACAAGTCCACAGCAGAGGCAGTATGCCAGGAAATTGGGTTGTTTCTGGACAAAACAAGCCTCAAAGGAAAAAGTTTTACTGGCAAAGAGTTCACGGCTCTTCCAGTTAGCAAACAAATAGAAATTTTGTCAAAGCCTGGAGGTATAGTTTTCTCACGTGCCGAGCCTAGGCATAAGCAAGATATTGTGCGGCTACTGAAGGACATGGGTGAGATAGTTGCAATGACTGGAGATGGTGTCAATGATGCACCTGCACTAAAGCTAGCTGATATTGGTATCTCTATGGGTATAACAGGAACCGAGGTAAATGAAGCATGTTATTCTTTGATGCCTTAAATTTAAGCAACTTCTCCTTATGAAAGTAGTGGAACATTATGAGCCTTGTAAATAATATTTCAAATTTATTTGAGATGACAAGCTAGTGTTTAAGGTGCAATGTGCACAATCTAGAAGTTAGGTGTTCCAATTCTGTTGGTGTCAAGCCTTCTTGTTATGTAATGTTTACATGGAAGGAGTAAGATTAAAGAAAACATTATCAAATCATCCATCTGAAAATAAATATTGTAATATTGTTCTTTAGAGATTACTTTGGAGATGAACTTGTAATGTATCAGTTCTTAAGCTTTTTCTGCTCTTAGGCATATTCCTAACTAGTACCAACTTCTCTATCTTGGTAATCATGAAGTACTGTTTAGAAATTTTGAAATATTCTTCTGTACCTTAAAAAGGTCTTTTTACTGATTATACTCTCAAGCTTATGTTTGGACTAGGATTAGGAGTTCCACCACTATTTACTGAAATACAATTGATCTAAAATGACAGTTTCTAGTTTGTATCTGTTTCAGGTAGCAAAGCAAGCTGCTGATATGGTTTTGGCAGATGATAATTTCAGTACGATTGTCTCAGCTGTTGCAGAAGGTCGTGCTATATACAACAACATGAAATCTTTTATCAGGTATCTTTCTGAGCATCTTTCAGTTTGCTAACTTTCTATGGGCTCTGCTCATTTTATACAAATTTTTTGTTTAGGTATATGATTTCATCTAATGTGGGAGAAGTGATATCCATTTTTCTGACTGCTGCACTTGGCATACCTGAATGCCTAATACCGGTTCAGCTTCTTTGGGTCAATCTGGTCACAGATGGGCCTCCTGCAACAGCTCTGGGTTTTAACCCTGCTGATGTTGATATTATGCAGAAACCACCCCGCAAGAGCAATGATGCTCTTATCAATTCTTGGGTTCTTTTCCGTTATATGGTAAGTACAATGCTTCATGTTTAAGCTTTTCTGTAGTTTCCTTTAAATGATGAAATCTGCACTCTTGATTGAAGAACCACATCCACAGATTTAAAATTTAACCGAGTAAGTTCCCTAAATAATGTGTGTTCAAAACAATGAAATACTAGGTTTAACATGAGACAGTGCCATTTAAGTTTTACTGAGTTTTGGACAATCTCTTGAAACATAGATGTTTAAAAGTAGAGGAAATTACTGTATATTATTCTCATCTTAACATGTGTTGCTGTTAGTTTGTTCTTATGATTTTCTAAGTACTATTGCTTTTCAAGATAAATCATGATAGTTTCTTATCATAGACATTTAAGCACTGAGGTAGAAAGCTTGGAAATAAGTCATTAGCTGTCACTTCCATTTTCATCAATCAATTACTTGTGGTGTACAAATTGGTCATGGATTAATGTCTGTTTTTCCTTAATCAGGTGATCGGTTCATATGTTGGCTTAGCAACTGTTGGTGTCTTTGTCATGTGGTACACGCAGCCATCCTTCATGGGTATAGATCTTGCAAGTGACGGCCACACAATCATCTCCTTGGCTGAACTCCGCTCATGGGGACAATGCTCCTCATGGACCGATTTCTTGCCTAATCCGTTCTTGGCTGGTGATCGTGAAATATCTTTGGCAGATCCCTGTGACTACTTCACTGTTGGGAAAGTTAAGGCAATGACCTTATCACTATCTGTTTTAGTAGCAATTGAGATGTTCAATTCTCTCAATGCCCTTTCAGAAGACAATAGCTTAATTCAGATGCCACCATGGAGGAATCCTTGGCTCCTTCTTGCGATGCTGGTTTCATTTGGCCTGCATTTTGTCATTCTTTATGTCCCCTTTTTGGCAAGTATTTTTGGCATTGTTCCGTTGAGCCTGAACGAGTGGCTTCTGGTTATCTTAGTTTCTGCACCTGTGGTGCTAATTGATGAAGTTCTGAAGTACATCAGCAGGAAGCAGTGCTGGATTGATGATCATAAGCAGAAGATGGCATAGATTGTTGCTTTGAACTTGAAGGTCCAAGGTTTGAGAGATTGTTGCTAGTCTTACAGATATCGATAAAGTTGTATAGTAGGATTTTTATTGGAAATCGACCAGTATTAGTCCTTTGGAAACCATCAGATGAAAAAATTTCATTTCTCAATGTCTTTGTATTGCCTTCTATCACATACGGATACATCTATAGCTGAAAGTTTGTATGATGATCAATGTGTTGTATTCCTCAATTGAACTTTTATGGTCTATATTGGTGTTAAGCTACTGGCAAGTTGTTGTGGTGAGACCAAGTGGTATGTACTCATACAGGTGACTAATGTAGGAACTACTTGTTTCAGGCTATCAAGTTTTTCTATCAGATAGAAAACTTAGTTTCTCACTTCATCTCTGCTCGTGGAAGAAATTAGTAGATAAAATAAAAGAAATCTTCAGCTAATTGCAGAAAATGCACCAACCATTTCTAAGCATATATCTACCAATACTCTTTCATTATGATCATTGACCATGTTTTCGTTAAGTTCATATAATTTCTCTTATTGATCATGAAACCTTTTATCGTGTAATTGTTTATATCTTATAAAGTTTATGTTTATAATTTATATTGTTTATCAAGTGTTTGCTGAAATAGTTATTTGTCTTCTCTTTTGTAAATTCCTAATAGCTCATAAGAGGTTTCGAGGAGATTAACCTTTTACGAATAGAAACATAAGAGTACAACATAATTTAGATAAAACCAATTAAGTCCGTAATATATTGGTAGAAGAAAATCTAACACTTAGGGTCACCTTCGGATGTATTAATTATGCTCGTGAGTATAAGTTTCATGAGAATCCACTCTCAATGAAATAAAAATGAGAGAATAAATAAAGACGAAGATATTTTCTATTATCATATAAGGCAGCGATGGGTATAATACTCCTCACCCATTTTCATTTTTGTCCTTGTCCCACTCTTATCTATATTATTATATTATATTATATTTAATAATATATATATATATATATATATATATATATATATATGAGAATTAAATCTAATACTTTTAAATATTAATCATTAAATTTATCTTATTTTTAATTTGTAATATATTTTAAAAATAAAATAATATTTTATCAAAAATTTTGATGCTTTTATTATGTAGGATTAATTACATATTATCCATTATAATTAGTTATCTTTAATATTTTTAATCTTTAAATTTTTAAAATTATATTGAGATTAGTATACTTACAAAAGTGAATCATGATTTCTATACATGATTTAATATTTTATTTTTATAGATACAATGATCTTAATATAATTTTTAAAAATATAGAGATCAAAATATTAAAAGTAATTATAATTTATAAGTACAGCGATCGAAATATCAAGGTATACATGTAATAGCCAAACAGGCACGTGAGGAGAATCGGGTGGCGGCCAACTGGGTCGACGAAGCATTGCTGTTTCCGGAAGACTCAAGAGGGACGTTTCTGTAATTAGAGTGAGACAAACCCTCGTCAATTGGAACTCTCCTCACCCCACCGCCTTCGCCTTCGCCTTCGCCTTCGCCTTCTTCGCCGCCCCTTTCTCTCGTCGTGTTCCTTCCAGTTGGAACCCGAGGGATTAGAGGCGAAAGGAAGAGTTCCGATGGCGGATCCAGGAATACACGGTGGAGATGACGTTGACCACCGCCAGGATTCCGGTAACAGGCGACTCTACAACCCCTACCAGGACCTCCAGATCCCTTACCGAACCCTCTACGACCTCCCGACCTCGCCGGAGTTTCTCTTCCAGGAGGAGTCCCTCGCCCAGCGCCGTTCCTGGGGCGAGAATCTCACCTACTACACAGGAATTGGCTACCTCTCCGGCTCCGTCGCGGGAGCCTCCCTCGGCCTCCGCCGCGCCCTTCGCTCCGCCGAGCCCGGCGACACGCTCAAGATCCGGATCAACCGGATCCTGAACTCCTGTGGCCAGGATGGCCGCCGCATCGGTAACCGGGTCGGCGTCATCGGCCTCATGTACGCCGGTCTCGAGAGCGGGATGGTTGCCGCGAGGGATACGGACGACTGGGTCAACAGCGTCCTGGCCGGGCTCGGCACCGGAGCCCTCTTTAAGGCCGCCAATGGGCCTCGATCGGCGGCCATCGCCGGTGCCATTGGCGGCTTGATGGTCGGCGCTGCTGTAGCTGGGAAACAGGTCTTGAAGAGATACGTGCCGATATAGCATTTGGTTTGGATCTCTGTCTCTTCCCCCTTCTTTTTCTTTCTTCCTTCAATATTTCTCATGCCAAATTTTGACCTTGCACGTAACAGTGGAACGGCGGGAGGGTATTAGAAATTTGTGGCAATAAGTTTCTTAGCACCAAATTGATCGACATATTATATCTTGTGAAAATAGCTGCTCGCATTTGGATTGACGAGTAGCATACATCTGCTTGTTGGATTTTGAATATAAGAATGGAGATCCCATTGGCACTTATTGCTGTTCATGGAAGAGAGAGGGGAAGTGGGGAACAATTTGATTTTGATTAGTAGGTTCTCCTTTTGCTTCTGGTACTCCATACCTTTTGTGAAACTAGTTAGATTCTTATCTTGCAATGGAATAGTGTTCATGTTGTATGTTGTCTTGCTCAACTGTAGAAAATTATGTTGCATTATGTTGTTGCACTTTAGAAAATTATAAATAAACCCTTTTTAGGTATCAATGGATTATCTGATGCATATCAGTCTGGAAGGACATCTTTTAATCATGCTGAACCTAATTGAATTAGCTTTACGGCTACTCAAGACATTCTTGGAATGAACTTTACGGGTGACAAGATGTAGTCTTGTGTGAGGATAGTTTGGGTGCTCTTCTGTTGATAGAGATATGCATTATCGGAATTTGGTACTGAAGGCATCTCGTACTTGATAAAATTTATTTCTGTAGAAATAATTGATTGCTCTTTTTTTTAATTATTGATTATAGGTGACACTTGAGACATTTGTTGTGTCATATTTTGCTTCCAATGAAAGCTACATCATAAGGAACAAAAGCCTACGTATTTTCTCTCCATAGCTTCTTGTTATGGATGTTATATTTCCTTTTAATTTTAGTTTTCGTTTTCCACTCATCTGTTTGTAGTTCCCGTTCATGCGGCCTGTGTTTCTTTGTAGTAACTTTGTCGGCATCCATCTGAATCGTATTTTTGGTTGATTGTCCTGGAAAGTGAATCACCTGGGATCGTTTTTAAGAGTTCAACCGTTGCAAGAATCAAGTTGCAAAGATGGTGCATAGACCATCCTACCACTTGAACCTTGTAATAATGGTGGCAACTTGTTTTTGTGCGCATCAATACCCATTGGGAAACATTGGTTGGTAGTCATTCACATTAGTTAGGCTTCCTTACCTTTTAATTTAATCGCTGCACATTCTGTTTGATCATCACTGTGTTGGGCAGTAACTTTGTTGCTGCTTCAGAAAAGCATTGTTGAAGGTTGTTCTTCGAGTTATGTTACTGGGTTCTTTAGAAGGATGGCATCGAACGACTATGTATTTTTCCTCAAAGCTAGCAAGTGTGTAACACAAGCGCTGTCTCTTGTCTGGACATGATATTTTCTTTAGTTACACGTCCATGGCAGCATTAGAGGAGAGAATAGTGTGACCACTCCTTTTTTTTTTTTCTCTCTAATTATTTTTGTAGAGTTTCAAAGATTGTGAAAGTGAAAGTAAGTTTGAACTAATTGTTAAGGGCGGTTTTGACGTTCATGGGGTGGGTTGCATCAAACTAGTTTTTATGGTTTTTTTATTTTTATTTTTAAACGAGCTTGTAGTCACGGAGGTCGATCCTTTTGTGTTAGGACATGGTTGACAGTTCAAATTATTTGAGGTTTCTTTTGTTTTGTTTTTCTTAATGTGATTGTAGCAAGGATCATCATTATGGTGATCTGATCGGATCGGCACGTATCAGTCAATATCGGTGTGCGATGTGTCGACCAGTCAGTCAATACCAGGAGAGGAAAAGTAAAAGAGGAAGGAGCGGTGTGCTATGTGTCCACGGTACATCGGTGAGGAAGAAGAAGGAAAAGAGGAAGAAGGAAGAGAAGAAAAAAAAAAAAGAGGAAGGAAGGAAGGAAGAAGAAAAATGGTGGAGGAAGAGGAAAAATAAGACGCCCACTCGGTATGGTATTATGCGGTGAGGTCATGTGATCACTCACTGAATCGGTTCAAGTTTGGAGTGGTATATATCATCCGTTTCGAACTGGTGATTTACTGGAACTGCAACCACCATAATGCACGACCAGCTCAGATTTCCTCGATGGTCGGGGGCTCTCAGCAAGACTTCCATTTAAGCTGCGGCGGAGAGAGAGAGAGTGAGGTCTTATTTTTCTACGTAGTAATAAAAGTTCAAAAAAAACTAATTGATGAGAAAGTTGTAGCGATACGAGCCAACGTTGGCAACACAAGTGTTTGGGCACCAACAACACAAACAGACGAGTGAAGCATGGAACCACCAAAACGTTTTGACCACATTTGGAATAGCAGATGGAACAGCCAATGGATTATAAGAATGCATGACCATTTATTTATTTGGCCAGCTCTCTAAACGGAGACGCCTCTATGTATTTCTATATTGTGTAAATCGAACAGAGAATCAGATACAAACCACTCCATTTGGAAAATTTTTGCTGCTTCTAAATGAAAAATGAACTCCAAATTCTTTCTTCACCATTTAATCACATACTGTGAGTGCTCTACTGCCCCCCCTTAAGGGGCTCAAATGTTCAGAGTCTCTGCCTCATCATCCCCCTCCATCATATCAGTCCAAACTTGTGGCACTGCAGAAGAAAGCACCCCCAGTGTAGTGTGATATGAAAGGGTCAGATTTGCTTGGCAAAATTTAGCCAAAGAAAATAATAATAATATAAAAAAAAGCTGCAATGATAATTCAATATCACATTTTTACTAATTGATAAAACATGTATTACTTACTTGATTTGTGGCTGTCAGAAATCACCATGAGCCGCTTTTGCAAGACTGAGGCCATGAACAGGAAAATAGAACACATTCCAAACATGAGTGTGATAGGGAAAGCATTTACCTGCATAAAACCCAAAGTAAATCACTTGTGAAAAATGCAGTGTGTTTTGTATTCTTTTTTTGCATATGTATCGATGATGCTTATAAATACAGCATCGTCAATCAGCGACTTCCTTCTTATAATAGAGCTATCACATAGCCATTTCAACTTCATTACATAATAATCACGAGGTAGAAAGTTTCGATGCTTACGTTGTAGAGTACCACACAGACAAAGATGTTGAGGGGAATGCGAAAGAAGTTCATGATCGTGCTCCTGGCCTCCTCGGGTATGTACTGGGATCTCATCTTCATAATGGATGGCCAAAATATGCCAACACAGGCTTCGAAGACACAAAACCCAAGGAGCTGGATGCAGCCTCCAAAAGATATGCTGTCACCTTGCTCAGAAGGTGCTACCAAGAACTGTTTCACAGTAGCGTTGAAGTAATACTCATTAGCCAAAAGAAAACTTTCAAAAGTACTACATCTTAATAACAGGCTTACATTACAGACAATTGGAAGCAGCAGAGTGACAGCAGAGATCGCAAACACTATCTGCATATAACTTTCAACTTTAAGAGTTGCATGGGTCATCAGCCTGGATGCTATAGAGCTCCCCAACATCGAAGACAGCATGAACGTTGCAAAAATAAAGCCTTGAGGTATATCCTCATCGTTTGGGCTCAAAGCAGGGGTCCACAAAAAGACAAAAGTGTACATGGAACCTTCAAAGAGTGATTGTATTGCACCCAGCAAAGCAATTTTCTCATCTGTTATCAACACAACAATTAGAGCAACTGATGGCCCTAAAATTAAAAAAGGTATTCTGGTGTTGTCAACAGAAGTTAAATCACACTTACCGGAAGCAATGGCTGCGGCAGCACCATTGAACTGTGTGATCAAGTCTTTGCTTTCAGAAGGATCTCCATAATTTTCACTCCATGATGACAAGATAACAGCCATGCCAAAGGTAAGGAAGCATGCAGCAGCATCGAATGGAGCCACAGGATGAAATTCCAGGTTATCAATCAATAAACTAGCTAAAAGTCCAGAAACAATGGCAATAAGACCATTGCCAAGAAAGATAGCCTTTGAGAAAATTACTGACAACCACTGTGGGTCAAACCCTCTCTGTGGAAGGGGCAACGACCAATTCATCAGAACAAGGAATAGGAAACTAATGTCATATGAGCTTGTAGCCTACTGATCAAGCAGACCCAATGGTTTAGCAGTTCTAATTCTCATTATGTAATGACAATTTATTCTTTTACGCAAAAAAAAAAAGAATATTAATTACACCCTATGATAATAAATTTAGTCAGATCAGTAACTTGGCTACAGAAAAGAGTATTTTATCCTAGTTTTAAGCTACCAATTATACAAAATACAATAGGCAATGTTTTAATACATGGAACAAAAACTGCAGGAGATCTGATACATAAAACATAAAGTGAAAACTTCTGGGGATTAGTAGACAGATGAAACTGCACAATAAATGAATTTATAGAATTGCTTCTATCATTACTCTTGTCGATGAATATTCATATCTGTGACTCTGTCACAAGTGCACACCCACCGAAACATAAACAAACATAATCATATAATCATTCCATATAGGGCTTAGACATAGCTGAGCCACATACCCAAAGAAATGAGTATTTATGCATTCCCCAACAGTTGAACTCTAAGGAATGGACTCGGCTTATCTTGAGGCTCCAAGAAAGTACAAGTACTATCATTCCATGGAGGCCTTGCCGGCTGTTAAATGAAGCCGTGGCCCTCGTGGCTCTCATCAGCACAGCACCTTTTACAGAGCTTTCAGGCCAAAAGTCATCATTTGTTGATCATAAACCATGATTCAAGATGGTCTTGATACACAATGTATATTAAATCTTGATTAAGAAAGAAGGTGCAGATAAAGGGGGTGAATGACGAGCTAGCAAATTGAAGAAGCAAAACCTACATATAAAAGAACCTAGGAAATATCGAACAAGTCAAAGAGCTGCTAGAGTTGGGATGTTTTATAGCAGAGACAAAGAGTGTCACAGTTATTTCATATTAATTCCTACAAGATCAACATCTCATCTCAGTCCAGCAGCTTAACCCTTTAAGCCATGAACAAAATCTCATTGTTCTATATAACCGAAGTGGTCACAGCCTCAAAGTTCTAGTAGTGGTTGGTCATCCTCACCTTATTATGTTCTGCAACAAGCCATGATTCAAATGCTGAGAAAAGCAGAGACGTAGAGATTCCTCCCAGTATCCGGCCTATCAATAAAGACGTGTATTCTGGACAATGCTTAGTCAGACAGCTGACAATGTACGTGATGCAGTAGGTGACACAAGCTCTCTTACGACCCCTGCACTCAGTTTCAAAAACCGCAGACGCCTCTCAGAAAGAACTCGAGCAATTTAATCGATCGACGAGGAAAGACTCACTGTTTATCGGCCAAAGATCCCACAATCGTCCCAAACAACATGGAAGATCCAAACCCCGCAATGAAGAGCCGGCCGATCTCTCCCTTGTTGAAACCATACTGGCTGTAGAGGTAGTAGACGTACGGACCCTGCAACCAGTCACCGGCTGGAAACCAACCCAAACACGCAATTCAATCAGATCCTTCAGTGACAAGATCCACGATGACAAAAATGATGTCTGGTCACTTTTCGAGACTCGGATCTATTCAGAATAGCGTCCCTTTCTCGATCATACGAACCTACTTCAACTCCGGCATTCAAAACAAACATCAAGAAACGGAAAAATCAAGATTCCAAGAAACCAAGTCGCCGAGCTACCAGAAAACGGGAATAACCCTAGAATTCATCCGTTCAAATCCGGCATTCAAATCAAACATCAAGAAACGGAAAAATTAAGATTCCAAGAAACCAAGTCGCCGAGCTACTAGAAAACGGGAACAACCCTAGAATTCATCGGTTCAAACCCGGCATTCAAATCAAACATCAAGAAACAGAAAAATCAAAAAATCAAACAGCAAGAAACAGAAAAATGAAGATCCAAAGAAACCAAGTCGCCGAGGTACCAGAAAACGGGAACAACCCTTAGAATTCATCGGTTCAAACCCGGCATTCACATCAAACATCAAGAAACAGAAAAATCAAGATCCCAAGAAACCAAGTGACCGAGCTACTAGAAAACGGGAATAACTCTAGAATCCATCGGGTCGGGCAAAAGACGGCTCCGATGTGCCTACGAACGCGCGAATCGATTTGGATAAAGGCGAGATCCAAAGCGGAAGGGAAGGACGAACCCATCATGAGGGAGTAGACGAACAGGTAGTTGTTCTTGAACGTGTCGAAAGCAGTGGAGATGGCGACGCGGTCCTTCCTCGTCTTCCTGAGCTCCATCGCCGCGACCGCCGCCGCCAGCCCGCCGAACACCAGGTAGTAGAACACCTCCATCGCTCCCCCCGCCCCCCCCCCCCCCTCTGCTTCAGAGCTCGATCGGGCAAGAAGGAGAGAGATCAGCGATGTGGTCGGTTGGGCTCGACGCACTCGGCTTATATGGTTTCGCTGGCGAACCGTCGGCCACCACGTGGCGGTCACGTGGGGTCCAACGTCGTCAACACCAACGGATTGCAGGTGATACGTGGGACTGACCAAAGAGATGTACGAGATATTATTTCGTTATGTTGGTTTATTCGTTGTGGTCAAAACTTAGGTTGCATTAAGTTATAATTGATGTGGAATTAATTGCAATGAGGAATTTAATTTTGGAGCTCGATTTGAAGGATTCATTAATAAGTCTACGTTTGATGAGAATAATTGGATTGAGCTTTTTAATGCATACATAACATGTGAATTGTGATATTTCTTTCATTCTATTTTAATATAAAAATAGATTTAATATTTCTAGAAATATTCTTCCCGCCAATTCATGAACACACACGTTTGGTTGATTGAATTGGCATCATACATGAATTTTGATTGGGTTGTAATATTAGTGGTATCATAGGAGAATGAATACTAAAAAGGAGTAATAATAAGAAAAATACATAGATAACTATGTATCAGCTTAAAGATACATTCTCTTCGAAAGAAAAATATGGTCTTTCACCGCTCACCGTAGAAAATATTATAGTGCTTAGATCTCATGTTATAATTAGCATATCAATTGAAGCATAAATAATATGTATATATTACCTTCACTTTATGATATGATTTGTGATATTTATGCTTAATAAATATGATAAATAATAATATGTTCATATTTTTGACTTTTAAGATTGAATTATATGTATTTTAAAAATATAATTCTTAGTGTTATATAAATTATTGACTAAGTATACATAAGTGTTTATATTAAGCATAGTACAAATAAGTGTGTTAACAGACTTGAAAATGAGATTAAGTTATAGTAATAAGCATAAACTAGAAATGATGATTGAATTATAATCGATTTTAAGTGAATATTGAAGCTTGAATATAATTAAAATAAGAAAGATTATGTTTTAAATCTTATGTATCTACAGAATAATAAGACACTTACGAGTAATAAAAAATTAAATGAGAATACAAATGAAAGAGAAGTATTAAATTAAATGTTGAAATATATAAGTGAGATTGAAAAATGAGTTTAGATCAAAAATATCATCTTTGTCCAAACTAAATCAAAATTAATTAAAATTGCTATGACATTAAAATTATATTAATAAAAAAATTAAAAAATGCCTAATGGAATTAAACCCTATATCTTAAGGTAATCTTTTCAGCGCTTCTATCTTAATTTTGACCTCATCCTTTTTACCCAGCTAATAAGCTAATAATCTATAACCCTTTATCTCCTTCTTAAGCCATTCTCTTAGCTTCTATCAAGGTCATAAAACCTCAACTCTAAGGAAGACTGAGATAAACAAACTCAATTCTTTCCTTACTATACTTAGGGTTTCGATCTTATGAATTATAGGTTGATCTTCCTTTTATTTACTTCGAGTAATCTAGACTTTGAATTTATCTATATTTTTTAGATATATTTTGGATTATTCTCTTACGGTTTTAAGGCCTCTAATATGATCTTAATTTGATATTAGTGTATAGAGTTATTACTGTTTTAATATGAGATACTCCGAATCTTTTTTTTTTAGAATGAGTTTTGTCGTAGTTAAATTAATCCATTTAGGGATATGATTAGATTATAACCTTTTCATATATTTTAAAAGTTTTCCTCGAAATTTTATGAGATTTGAAATTGAGTGAAAATCACCTCTATACACCAGGATACAAGATTTATAAATTCAAATAGTTTTAACCCAATTTTAGTAGAACATAATAAGTATTGGTAATTGAATTATGAGAGTATATAGCCTCCAAATGATTTGGTTTAAAGCTAAATTTTGGTGTGTATTTAGTTCTATATGTTTTGTAGTATTTTATAAAATTTTATGATAATTCAAGGTCGTTTGGTCAGTTAGAATAGTGAAAAAAAAATTCTTCATTGAATTATATGATGGTTTGATTAATGCTAGTTCATTTGATTGATTATATAATAAATTATTAGAAAATTTTATGGTGGAATCTAGGTTAATTATAGTTTATTTTATGAATAATTTTATCAAACTTTTTCTATGAATTATTATAAATTGAAAATCAAGATGTAAGGTTCTTAATTAATATATTTCATGACTATATGCTCTCAATTTAATAGATATATCGCTCCCTAGTATACTCGATTATTAAAGAACATGATCTTTCCTTAATATTTTTATTTTTAAGTTTAATCAAGTAAATATACATTTAATTTACTATAAAATAGTGATCATATGAATTATCATATGCATAATATATTTTAGAAAATATATTTCGAATGATATAATTATCATGAGCTAAATGAAAATATATGTATTGTGTATATATCAAAATATATGAACTATGATAAAAATATCTTACATACATGCATATATGATGATGTGTAGTGTGAGAGTGCATGTGTTTTCTATGACATACGGTGTGGGAGTGTACAGATATATTAAGATATGTAATACACACACACATATATATATATATATATATATATATAATATGACATGCGGCATAAGAGTGTACATATGTATTATGACATGCGGTGTGAGAGTGCATAAATGTATTATAACGTGCTGTCACGACCTTAGCTGGAATTGTCTAAGACGTGAGGCACCCTTGCGGCCAAAGACGCGAACTTAGCTTGCGTTGCCTAAGTCGCGAGTCACCCTTGTGGCAAAGACGCGAACTTAGCTTGCGTTGCCTAAGTCGCGCTTCGCCCTTGCGATCTTGTTCCGCAAGGATCAGCCCACTTTGTAACCTCTCGCAGGTCCCGAAGGACCTGTAAAAAAGAAAGAAGTTAGTTCGAAAGAACGAGCAACGGACAAGTCCCGAAGTCTCGCGAAAAGGGAAGATTTACAAGCAATTCGACGAACACCTTGTGTGCACAAGAGAAAAGAGGGAGAGGGAGAAAAACAAGGCTTTCAAGGATGAACGAACAGTTGCAAGCCCACAAACATCCGCTCACCTGGTCCCGGGCACAAAACCAAGTTCCCGTAAAGGTCACGTGCGAACTTGCGAAAGAGAGTTCAACGCCCGGTATATAACCGAAGCCCCATCCAGCCCTGTGCCACCCGGGGGGTTCTTGGGGTCTGAGATGGCTGACATTTTGGTGAGCGGAGGTAGCTCTCCGCTCACCTCCTGCGGCACGCGAAAACGGAGCTGTTTTGGGCTGTTTTGGGGCTGTTTTGCTCGGTTCGGTGAGCGGTCGCTTTGCAACGCTGCAACTTGTTCGAACTTACATATTTACAAGCAAAATGACCCAAAACCATGAGAAAACATGCTGTCAAGCAGCTGTACATGCAGGTGTGAGCGACGAACTGTTCGTTGAACGGAGTTGTTGCGGGTGCGCGACGACCGTTCGTGACATTCTCCCCCACATAAACTGTCGACGCCCTCGTCGACGCTTGTTGGTAGTTGTTGATGACTTCTTCTTCATGTCGCAGGGCGTCTTCAGGCTCCCAACTGGCTTCAGTTCGGGGTGTTAGGATCGGAGCGGCACTAAGAGGGGGGGGTGAATTAGTGCAGCGGATTAAAACTTCGATTTTAATAAAATCTTTCGTACGTTAAGAACGAAACTTGAGAAATTTAACTTGAAGGCGTATTCTTAAAGTTGCGCAGCAAGAGTAATAAGGAACTAAAGCAGTAAGAAGATTTGCAGTAATGTAAATGACAATAATAAAAAGCAAACCAGAGATTACGTCGATTTTTAGAGTGGTTCGGTCAAATGACCTACTCCACTTGCGAGGCCCCTCTTCGATGAGGCTCCCACCTTCCACTAGCAAGTCCCTTGAAATGGAAGGGTAAACACCCCTCTTACAACCTTTTACAAGCAGCTCAACCTCTTACAAATTTTCAATAAGAAAGAAGGAGGAGAACTCTCTAGCAAATTGAAAACAAGACTTGCTAAGACTTTCTAAGACTTTTCTCTCAATCAAAATGCTTCTCAAAAAGTTGTAACCTCAGCTGAGATTTGAGGGGTATTTATAGGCCTCAAGAGGATTCAAATTTTGGGCTCCAAAATTTGAATTCTCTTAGGGTTCCCGGTGCTGGCGGTTCCACCGCCCAGCCAGGCGGTTCCACCGCTTGGCTTTCCGATTCATTGGTTTGGCTTATTTTTCGCCCAAACCAAATCTGACTTTGGGCCCAGTTGGCCCCTAACGAGGATATAGGATTATCTCTTAATCCTAATCCTAATTACAGGTGAACTACATAACACAAAAAAAACATCCTAAGCAAGTTTTTTAACCGCGAACGTCGAGTCTTGTTCCGGCGAGCTTTCCGACGAACTTCTTCCGACGGACTCCCTGCAAGCTCCCAATCTTTGTGATGACTTTAACGAGTAGCCGAGCCTTCTTGGTGATCTCCGCGAGCCTCCGACGATTTCTTCGGCGAACTTCCGACACGTTCCCGATTTCTTCTCGGACGGTTCCGGCAGCATCTCCGATGATTCTTCGGTCTCTTAAACGTCCATCGAGCTCGACTCCGGTATCCTTGCTTTATGTTTTCTGATTATCGTAGTTAATCCTGCACACTTAACTCAATAATATGGATTAGATCAATTAACCCACCAATTGATTATATCATCAAAATCCGAGATTCAACAATCTCCCCCTTTTTGATGATGATAATCAATTGATGACGGAGTTAAACATAACTCCCCCTATCTATATGCCATATTATGAGAAGATAAAAAAAAACACTTGAATTCCATCCCATTGGATTCAAGCATAACCCGATAAGTTCTAATCGTGGAACTTTATCGTTATCCTCATTAAACAATAGTGAGTACGAAACTTCGATGAAAATCATAAGTTAAATGATACGGGACGAGTTTTGCTACGATAAAAGATAAAGATTTTCAATATAAATTTCATGATATCAATCTTGTGATATTTTCAAGGATTTGCAAGTCATATAAGACAATCATATCACACAAGTTTTTGTAATTCATATTAGCCATGCTATCGTTCTGGTGTAAGTCATCACTTCTCCCCCTTTGTCATCAACAAAAAGAGACAAGCCAGCTAATTGATGATCATAGAAAAAGGTTTAGCATTTATCAAAGTTCTTCATTCAAATTTGCCAGAAATAGTTTATCCAAAAGACATCATCATCTATGCAGATTAAGACAATAGTTATCTAAAGGAAAGATCAGTTATCGTACAATCGATGACAAACATGAACTTGTTTTTTTTTTAAAAGCAAACAGGACAGAATAAAAAGATACATCAATTTAATCCTTAGGAGGTAATCCACAGTGCTGATACATGATATCTATTTTTTCATTCATCTGTTGTAGTGTCTTCAAAATTTCAACTTGTTGATTCTGAATTTGTTCTTGCTGTGATTTGATCTGAGATAGCTCCGCCATAATGATATCTTCAGAGGAGGAAACAGGAGCTGAAGGTGCTGCTCCAAAGGGACTAGGAGGAGGAGATTCATTTCCCATAAGAATTGGTGTTTCGGGTTGTTCTATTGGTGTAGGAATTGGATCCGTCCTTCTAGGCTGCCTAACCCATATGCCATTACTAAAAGTGCACCTAAGTTTTTTTAGCAGGTTTTTATTTATTATGTTATATCGATCATTTTGAATAGATGCTTCATCGGGTGGAATGCAAATGTCATAGGCATGAAGAATTCTAGTGATTAACCTCCCATATGGCAATATAGTATCCTTAGTCATAATTTCCTGCATGTGTTGGCGAATCAAGTACCCGAAACAATTATGCTGACCGGTCATAATCCAATACATGGTTCCTATCTCTAATTGACTTACTTCGTCAAGATGAAATTGTTTGGGGAATATGATGCTCGTGATAATGTGATGAAGAATTTTAGAGTTGAAAGGCATTAAGTGTTCACAGCTCTTGGGTAGGAAGTCAAGGTTTGGATTTGCAAAAATTGTTTTCACGGCTTCGGAATAGGTTGCTCCTATTTTTTTGACGTCCCATTTACCTTTAAAATAGCATCCCCTATCTTTTTCAGTTATGCCAATTAGCTCACAAATGGTGCTGTCAAAAATTCTAATGGGTGTTCCTAGAATGTAAGTGCTTAGGCTATCATTGTCTTCATATAGGTTGGTATAGAACAATCTCACTAACCGTGGATAGATTGGTTCATCTATTTGTAGTAGAGGTAGAGCTTCTAGTTGAGCAAACCACTTAATGGGATCTAAGTCCTCTAGTTCATCCAAATCAATGTATTTTCCCTTATGGACACATCGTGTTTCAAATTTTGGAAAGCTAAGGGCTACCTCTTTTGATCTAAAAAGGTCATGGTTATATGAATCTCCTTCAATCCTTATTCCTTTTGATCTCTTTGGAGCCATTTTCTAGACAAGATGATGATTAGATTGTGAAAAATAAGCAAGAGAAAGAGAAAAGAAAGGAGGGATTTCAAGAGTTACCTTGTGGAGATTATGTTGAGAGATGGAAAGCTTGGACCACCAAGAATCCTTCTCCAATGTTTCTAAGAGTTAGAATGAGGGTTAGAGGGAATGGGAGAGGGTTTTGGAGAGGTCTTTCTTCGGGTTGGGGGCGGTGTCACCGCCGGCCCTAACCCCTCGGGTTAAAAGGATGACTCGGTCGGTGTCACCACCAAACTGGTCGGTGTCACCGCCTGGCGCCCGAGCGCCAATCGGTGCAACCGCCGGATCTGGCGATGCCACCGCTGGCATCACGCGGAGGAAAGAAAGAAAAAAAATTTTCTTCCTTCCTTTTGTTTAGCTTCTTCCCTCAAGATCATAATTTATACTTTAATGGATCATTTTGAATTGAAGAAGAAGGAAGAAATCAAATTCATAAACGAAGGGAAAAGAACGAGTCCTTTTTGTGAAGTTCATTTTATGACAATTTAGCATGCCTAATTCCCTTCGGATGAATTCAAATTGGTCTTCATTCAAAGCTTTTGTAAATATATCTGCTAATTGATGCTTTGTGTCAATGAATTCTAGAACAACATCATTGTTAAGAACATGATTGCGTATGAAATGATGCCTAACGTCGATGTGCTTAGTTCTAGAGTGCTGAATTGGATTTTTAGTAAGGCATATGGCACTAGTATTATCGCATTTTATGGGAATATTTTCAAGGTGAATTCCATAGTCTTCTAATGTATTTTTCATCCAAATTACTTGTGCACAACATGCACTTGCAGCAATGTATTCGGCTTCCGCCGTAGATAGTGCAACTGAATTTTGTTTCTTGGAAGTCCAAGAAACAAGTGCATGTCCTAAAAATTGGCATGTTCCGGATGTACTTTTTCTATCTATCCTGCATCCGCCAAAATCGGCATCTGCATAAGCTATTAGATCGAATTTTTCAGATTTTGGATACCACAATCCTAAATTTGAAGTTCCTTTAAGATACATAAATATTCTTTTAACACTCTTAAGATGAGATAATTTAGGATTAGATTGAAACCTAGCGCAAAGTCCTACACTAAACATAATATCCGGTCTAGTCGCAGTGAGGTAGAGTAGACTACCTATCATTCCCCTATATGTTTTTTATCGAAACTTTCATCATTTTCATCCATATCTAACTTAGTCGCAGTACTCATAGGGGTGTTTATTGCTTTTGAATTATCCATGTTAAATCGTTTTAACAATTCTAATGTATATTTGGATTGGTTAAGAAATATACCATCACTAAGTTGTTTGATTTGTAATCCCAAAAAGAAAGTTAATTCACCCATTAAACTCATTTCAAATTCAAGACTCATACATTTGGCAAATGATTCACATAGTGATTCATCCGAAGAGCCAAACACAATATCGTCAACATAAATTTGCACAATAAGAAAATTATTTTCAAAATGTTTAATAAACAATGTAGTATCAACCTTGCCTTTGGTAAAATTATTTAAAATAAGAAAGGAACTAAGCCTTTCATACCAAGCTCTAGGAGCTTGTTTTAAGCCATAGAGAGCTTTAGTCAATTTGAATACATGATTAGGAAGAAGAGAATTTTCAAATCCGGGAGGTTGTTCGACAAATACTTCTTCGGAAATAAAACCATTCAAGAAAGCACTTTTAACATCCATTTGAAATAGTTTAAAATTATTACTACTAGCATAGGCAAGGAGCATCCTTATGGCTTCTAATCGAGCCACGGGAGCGAAGGTTTCTTCATAATCGATACCTTCTTCTTGGTTGAAACCTTTGGCCACTAATCTAGCCTTGTTTCTAACCACGATACCATTTTCGTCTTCCTTGTTTCTAAAGACCCACTTAGTACCTATGACTAAGTGGTCACTTGGTCTAGGAACAAGCTTCCATACCTCATTCCTCTCAAATTGGTTCAATTCTTCTTGTATTGCAATGATCCAAAAATCATCTTTTAAGGCTTCGTTAATGCATTTAGGTTCAATTTGAGAAAGGAAAGCGGCGTTAGCACAGAAATTTTTGAAAGAAGAACGAGTTTGAACCCCTTTTGATGTATCTCCTATAATTTGCTCTTTTGGATGAGCATCTACATACTTCCATTCTTTTGGTAAAGAAATTTCGGAATAAGATGCATTCAAATGGCTATTTTGAGGAGAGGGTTCATTTAAATTCAAATTATCAAAACCAAGATCATCATCAAAATCATTTTTCTTTAAATCGAAAATTTCATTAAAAACTACATGAATAGACTCTTCAATGACTAAAGTTCTTTTATTAAAAACCCGAAAAGCTTTAGAAACGGAAGAGTAACCAAGAAAGATGCCTTCATCGGATTTAGCATCAAATTTTCCTAAAGCATCCCTTTCATTTAAAATAAAGCATTTACAACCAAAAACTTTAAAATAGGAGATGTTTGGTTTTTTGTTATTCCATAATTCATAGGGAGTTTTGGATAAGGATGGTCTTATTAGGACTCTATTCATGATGTAGCAAGCCGTATTTACGGCTTCGGCCCAAAAGTACTTAGGTAAACAATGTTCATTCAACATAGTTCTTGCCATTTCTTGTAGGTTTCTATTTTTCCTTTCAACTACTCCATTTTGTTGAGGATTTCTTGGAGTTGAGAAGTTGTGATTGTACCCATTACTTTCGCAAAAATTTTGAAAGTCATGGTTTTGGAATTCACCACCGTGATCACTCCGAATTGATGAAATCATGAAGCCTTTTTCGTTTTGAGTGAGTTTACAAAATTTAGAGAAACACTTGAAGCAATCACTTTTGTGAGCTAAGAAATAGGTCCAAGTGTATCTAGAGTAGTCATCCATAATCACAAAAGCATATTTGCTTCCACCTAGACTTGTTGTATCAATTGGTCCAAATAAGTCCAAATGGATCAATTGTAATGGTCTAGTAGTGCTAATTTGATTTTCTGGTTTGAAGCTTGTTTTTATTTGTTTGCCTAGTTGACATGCATCGCATACTTTGTCCTTAATAAACTTTATATTTGGAATTCCTCGTACTAATTCTTGAGATGAGATCTTAGATATTGTTTTCATGCTTGCATGGCCTAATCTCCTATGCCAAAGCCAAGCATCATCATTTACGGCGGAGAAGCACATTTCATTACTTAGTTCATCAAGATTGATGGTATAGACATTATTTTGTTTTAAAGCAATCATAGTCATGTTATGATTTGGTTTTTCAATAATACACATATTTGATTCAAATCTAACGATGTAACCTTTATCGCATAGTTGACTAATACTCAAGAGATTATGTTTCAATCCATCAACTAGTAAGACATCATCAATGGAAAAATTAAATTTGTTACCAATAGTTCCCTTGCCAATGATTTTGCCCTTGTTGTTGTCTCCGAAGGTAACGTACCCTTCTTCTTTGCTAGTGAGCATAGAGAAATGAGATGGATCTCCAGTCATATGTCTTGAGCATCCACTATCGAGATACCATCTCTTGCTCCTAGCTTGTGGGTTTGTCTACAAAAGAGGATGATTTTTAGGTACCCATTTGATTTTGGGTGCCTCAAAAATTGACCCACTAACTTTGTTATTTATGATTGAATTCTTTATAGTTCCTTTAGGAACCCATATTAATTTTTGTGAACTAATTTTCCTAAATGGGCATTTGTAGGCAATATGTCCGGATTTGCAACAAAAGTTGCATTTCATATAAGAGGAAACATGTAATGTAGGTCCTTTTATGAAAGTGGTAGGATTTTGATGTAATCCTTTTACAAATCCAATTCCATTTCTATTTGCGATGTGACCCTTGTGTGCAAGGATCATATCTAATCCTTTGCTACCAACCTTAAACTTGTTTAAGGTTTCCTTAAGAAGCAAATTTTCATTTTTTATTGCTTCTAAGTGCTCACACTTAGAGCATGGAGGAGTTTGAAGACTATCAAACTTATCTTGTAGCAAAGCATGCTCTTTCTTTAAGATACTTAACTTCTTGCTAACAGTTCTACATTCATCAAATAATTCATGAAAAGCGATAGATAGTTCTTTAAAAGATAAATCTTCATTAAATAAATCACATACCTCTTCTCCTAACGCCATTAGCGCGTAATGAGCAACTTGCTCGGTGTTGGACTCCTCTTCTTCGGATGCGCTTGAATCATCCCACGTTGCCTTGAATGCCTTCTTCTTTGATGTTCTCTTTTTGGCTTGAGGATAATCGTTCTTATAGTGTCCCGGTTTTTTGCATTCATAGCAAATCACTTGGTCCTTCTTTTGTTCAAATTTATTTTTTGTATTATTTTTAAATATGTTCTTTCTTAAATATTTTTTAAATTTTTGAGTCAAAAGTGCAATGTCATTGTCACTGTCCTTATCACTTGATGTTCCTTTCAAGTGGTCTTCTTGTGATTTGAGTGCCATATCCTTCCTGTTCTTTGGAAGGGGGTTCTCGAGCTCGTCATGAGCTTGACATGTCATTTCGTAGGTCATTAGAGACCCAATGAGTTCTTCAAGAGGGAATGCTTTAAGGTCTTTGGCCTCTTGAATGGCCGTATCTTAAGATTTTAGTTACTAGTTCAAAGTTAGTAAAATCTTTACCAAGAGCTTTGAGTCCATTGATGACATCCGTAAACCGGGTGTACATGTCTCCGATGGACTCACTTGGTTTCATTCGGAAAAGTTCGTAAGAGTGCACAAGGATGTTGATTTTGGACTCTTTCACTCGGCTAGTGCCTTCATGAGTGACCTCAAGAGTTCTCCAAATATCAAAAGCCGAATCACACATTGAAACACGATTAAATTCGTTTTTGTCTAGTGCACAAAACAAGGCATTCATAGCCTTTGCATTTAAAGCAAAAACCTTCTTCTCCGATTCATCCGATTCGCTCATCGGAAGAGAAGATTTTTGAAATCCATTCTCGACAATAGACCAAAGCTCAAAGTCCATAGAAATGAGGAAGATTCTCATGCGAGTCTTCCAATATGTGTAATCCGACCCATTAAACAAAGGTGGTCATGCAATAGAATGGCCCTCTTGCATGCCGGAGTAAGCCATCTCTCTTGGGTATTAAACCAAATATGAGAGATAACCTTGCTCTGATACCACTTGTTAGGATCGGAGCGGCACTAAGAGGGGGGGGTGAATTAGTGCAGCGGATTAAAACTTCGATTTTAATAAAATCTTTCGTACGTTAAGAACGAAACTTGAGAAATTTAACTTGAAGGCGTATTCTTAAAGTTGCGCAGCAAGAGTAATAAGGAACTAAAGCAGTAAGAAGATTTGCAGTAATGTAAATGACAATAATAAAAAACAAACCAGATATTACGCCGATTTTTAGAGTGGTTCGGTCAAATGACCTACTCCACTTGCGAGGCCCCTCTTCGATGAGGCTCCCACCTTCCACTAGCAAGTCCCTTGAAATGGAAGGGTAAACACCCCTCTTACAACCTTTTACAAGCAGCTCAACCTCTTACAAATTTTCAATAAGAAAGAAGGAGGAGAACTCTCTAGCAAATTGAAAACAAGACTTGCTAAGACTTTCTAAGACTTTTCTCTCAATCAAAATGCTTCTCAAAAAGTTGTAACCTCAGCTGAGATTTGAGGGGTATTTATAGGCCTCAAGAGGATTCAAATTTTGGGCTTCAAAATTTGAATTCTCTTAGGGTTCCCGGTGCTGGCGGTTCCACCGCCCAGCCAGGCGGTGCCACCGCCCAGCGCTCGGGTGCTGGACGGTGCAACCGCCCAGCCAAGGAGGTGTCACCGCCCAGCCAGGCGGTTCCACCGCTTGGCTTTCCGATTCATTGGTTTGGCTTATTTTTCGCCCAAACCAAATCTGACTTTGGGCCCAGTTGGCCCCTAACCAGGATATAGGATTATCTCTTAATCCTAATCCTAATTACAGGTGAACTACATAACACAAAAAAAACATCCTAAGCAAGTTTTTTAACCGCGAACGTCGAGTCTTGTTCCGGCGAGCTTTCCGACGAACTTCTTCCGACGGACTCCCTGCAAGCTCCCAATCTTTGTGATGACTTTAACGAGTAGCCGAGCCTTCTTGGTGATCTCCGCGAGCCTCCGACGATTTCTTCGGCGAACTTCCGACACGTTCCCGATTTCTTCTCGGACGGTTCCGGCAGCATCTCCGATGATTCTTCGGTCTCTTAAACGTCCATCGAGCTCGACTCCGGTATCCTTGCTTTATGTTTTCTGATTATCGTAGTTAATCCTGCACACTTAACTCAATAATATGGATTAGATCAATTAACCCACCAATTGATTATATCATCAAAATCCGAGATTCAAAACGGGGAAGCTTTCGCCACTTCACCAAGTACTCTATCTGCTCCGCTCCGTTAGGTAGCTTTATCTTGCGATCCGCCAGAATGGTTTCCACTCGCTTCTCGTAGGAGGCTGTGATGGGAGGTAGCCAAGTTGGAACACTTCGGGAAGCATCTTGCGGATCCGAGTGGCAGGCTTTTAGGTTACTAGCGTGAAGAACATTGTGAATTTTGAACCACGCCGGCAGCTGCAACTTATAAGAAACATTGCCTACCCTACTGATAATTGGGAAGGGCCCTTTATACTTACGCACCAATCCTTTGTGGACTCTGTTCCTGAAGACCAATCTTTACCAACACCAAATCGCCAACTTTGAACTCTTGTGGTCGCCTTCCTAAGTCTGCCCACTTCTTCATCCGTTTTGCCGCCTTCTCCAAGTAAGCCCGCGTAATATCTGCATTTCGATGCCACTCCTCAGCGAAATGATAGGCTGATGGACTACTCCCAGTATACCCAATTGCCATAGTGTGCGGAGTCGACGGTTGTTGTCCTGTGATAATTTCGAAGGGGCTCTTGTTGGATGCAGAGCTCCGCTGCAAGTTGTAGGAGAATTGGGCGATGTCCAACAGCTTCACCCAATCTTGTTGATTGGCACTCACGTAGTGCCGGAGATACTGCTCCAAGAGCGAATTTATTCTTTCAGTCTGGCCATCCGTCTGGGGGTGGAGGCTTGTAGAGAAGTATAACTTCGACCCCAACAATTTGAACAACTCGGTCCAGAATCGTCCCAGGAACCGAGCGTCTCGATCGCTAATGATATTGTGCGGGACTCCCCAATACTTCACTACATTCTTCATCATTAGCTTGGTCGCCTCCTCTACTGAACAGTGTAGGGGAGCAGCAATGAAAGTTGCATACTTTGAAAACCGATCGACCACCACGAGTATCGATCCAAGTCCCCCTACAGGTGGCAAGCTTAATATGAAATCCAAGGAAATGCTCTCCCACAGCCTTTCTGGTACGGGCAACGGCTCCAAAAGTCCCACCGGCTTCCGCTGCTCCACCTTGTCTTGTTGGCAAGTAAGGCATGTTCGAACATATTCCTCCACATCAATCCCCATCTTCGGCCAGTAGAAGACCCTCTCCACGAGAGCCAAAGTTCTGTGAATGCCGGGGTGTCCAGCCCAAAGGGAATCGTGACACTCCTTTAAGAGTTCACGCCTTAAATTGTCCACTCGGGGAACATACACTCTATTCCCTTTTGTGTAAACAAGTCCCTCCTGGACCCAAAATCGCCGTGCCTTGCCTTCTTTGATGAGCTGCATTAGGATAACTGCCTGGGGATCACTATACAGTCCATCTCTGATTCGGGAAAGGAAGTTGGAGTGCAACTGACTTGCTTGGCCTCTGCCCTCCAGTTGTACGACATTCACGCATTCCACTTTCCGACTCAGCGCATCGGCCACGACATTCGCCTTCCCAGGCTTGTACTCCATTGCCATATCAAATTCAGCCAGGAAGTCCTGCCATCGCGCTTGCTTTGGGGAGAGCTTTTTCTGAGTTTGGAAATAGCTCAGGGCGATGTTGTCTGTCCTCAGCACAAATCGCGACCCGAGGAGGTAGTGTCGCCAAACTCGCAGACAGTGGATCACTGCTGTCATCTCCTTCTCATGCACTAGATACCGCCGCTCGGTCTCGTTGAGTTTGCGACTCTCGTAGGCCACCGGATGACCCTCCTGCATGAGTACCCCCCCAATAGCGAAGTCCGAAGCATTTGTATGGACTTCAAAGGGCTCTCCATAATTTGGCAATTTGAGCACCGGTTCTTCCAGAACAGCAGCCTTCAGATCTTGGAATGCTATCTCACATTTGTCCGACCACTTCCAAGGCTGCTCCTTCTTCAGCAACTCCGTCAGTGGGGTTGCTCGCTTCGAATATCCCGATATGAAGCGTCGATAGTAGTTGACGAAACCAAGGAAGGATCTCAACTCCGGCACCTTCTTTGGAGTTCGCCATTCCGCAACTGCTTGCACCTTCGACTTGTCCATCCGAATGGAACCATCACCAATTCGATGCCCCAAGAATAAGATCTCAGTTTGAGCAAAGTAGCATTTCTCCCATTTTACGAACAAAGTGTTCTCCCTGAGAACCTTGAAAATCGTCCGAAGGTGCTTGACATGCTCCTCGAGCGTTTGGCTGTAGACGACGATATCGTCTAAGTAGATGACCACGAACTTATCCAAATACTCCTTGAATAGCTGGTTCATGAGAGTACAGAATGTGGCCGGAGCGTTGGTTAGGCCGAAAGGCATCACCAAGAACTCAAACGCTCCATATCTGGTCACACAGGTAGTCTTTGCTTCGTCGCCTTCAGCAATGCGCACCTGCCAATACCCCGACCGAAGGTCGAGTTTTGAGAAATACTTTGCCTTGCCCAATTGATCGAACAAGTCCGCAATGAGCAAGATGAGATACTTGTTCTTCACTGTTACTTTGTTGAGGGCTCTGTAGTCGACACATAATCGGAGACTCCCATCTTGTTTCTTCTAGAAGAGAACTGGAGCTCTGAAAGGTGCTTTAGAGCTGCGGATGAGACAACCGCTTAGTAGTTCACCTAACTGCTTCCTGAGTTCTACCAACTCTGGCGGGGGCATGCGGTAGGGAGGTCTTATTGGGAAATCATTGGGGGGCGACATCACATGCGCAGCGGAAGAACAAGAAAACAAAATCCCCGATTCCCAAAAAGATGTTCGTCGTCGTGCGAAGATTGGTGCGCAAAATCTGCGAAACATGAAACTGCGTATAGAGTAGATTGTGTTACCTAGGGAGATCGTATATCCCTGTTTCCTTGCAGATCCTTAGGAGAGGGTAAAGGAGGTCAAGCGTCCTCCTCTCTAGCGGTGATCCACCCAGCAGGGTTGCGACGACGTTCCTCAAAACTCCAAGCCTACTCTAAGGTGGAGAGGGAGAGGAGAATAGGAAAGGCAAGCAAAGACTCTAGCCTATGAGGCTGTGAATCCCTCCTATTTATAGAGATCCCGTGTCAAACCCTAATGGGTCCTTCCCTAGTGGGTTTTGGATCTGCATCCAATAATACAAGGGCTCCGTCGGATATCTCATATCCGAACCTCTACTCATCGCAATGCCTACCATATGTGTGTGACCCTCTAGGCCCAATATCGAGCTGGCCGTGAGTCATACCTGTCAGAACTCCTTCTAACTCAGTGAATTATTATCTCTGTAATAATTCACTCGACTCATCGACTACGGACGTACTAGGCCACTACGCCGTAGTCCCCAGACGATACAGGGGAATCCAATCCTTTGGACATGTCTGTCCTCAGTTACCATGTACCTATAGTCCCTCATCCATCTAATATCCCAGAGACCGTATATCGAGCATGGTGCTGTCAGACCCATACGGTTTCTACTCGAGTCTCACTCTAATCGGATTCTCCCGGAGAACTCTTTCTCTCTCAACCCGAATGACCCTGGCCAGGGATTTGTCTGAGCAAGAACACATAGGATATTCCTCTCATGACGCCGAGAGTGGATGATCCTCTGTCGACACTCAATAGCCCTCGTAAGGTCGACTACCACTCCCAATGACCAGCTGTACTAGATCTGGGAACAGCCAAACCTATAAGTCTGGTATCAAAGAGTGGAGCACTCATACAGGACATCCTTGGTGTCTCAAGTCTAAGGACCAGATACACCACTAGGACTACGGAATCGCTGTCTGACAATAAGGCATCATCAACCATCCAGCATTCCGTAAGCGGATCAATCAGTGAACTCATTCTCCAATGAGCACCTGTACTGTATCCCTAGTGTCCCTACACAAGCAGCTATGAGACCAGCTGCATCCATCATATGGACGGGTATACAGCACACCAGTCTATCCGGTTATCACGATGTCCTTCTCGAGTAACCTATGACTGGGATTATTTAGGATATGTGTTTAAAGGTGAATCGATCTCATTATCGTGATCTCATCACGATCCGATTCCCATTACACAAATCCAAGGACATCACAATATATATATGCATTTATGCAATAATTATAAAGTGATATACACCAAAATATAATAAGCAAAAATATTCTGTATCAAGTCACACGTGCCATCACTCACGTGATTGGCTTGCTGGGCACCTATGACTAACAGGTCTTGCTGGAGGCTTCACTCCTGGCTCCAACTCGATGCTGTGATCCATGCCTCTGCGTGGTGGGAGAGTCTTCGGCAACTCGGGTGGCATAACGTCTTTGAATTCTTTTAGGACGTTCGCCACCACAGCATGTTCTTGAATGGCCTCCTTGTTGAGTGGCTCTAGCTTCATTGCAGCCACGAATGTCAGTTCGCCTTTTCGCACCCCTTTCTTCAATTGTAATGCCGAAAGGTGTTGGGGCTCCTTGGTTCCTTTCCGAGAGATGGGAACCACGCAGGGGTCGTCGCCTCCCATCATACATAGGGAGTTCAAGAACGGCATCGGCACCAACTTTGCCGCGTGCATAAACTCCATTCCGAGAATCACTTGGAAGTCGTCCAGTGGCACGGCCATCATGTTGGTGTTTCCGCTCCAAGTCCCGATTTTGATAGGAACACCCTTCGCCAACCCGGAGATTCGCCTGGCCTCCGAGTTCACCGCCTTCATTCGGCTTGGGCTCTTCTCCAAGGTCAACCCAAGTCGCTGTGCTTCGCGATCGGCTATGAAATTGTGGGTAGCGCCCGTATCCACCATTGCACGGGTCATTTGGCCATTTAACTTGATATCCACATACATCAGCTCGCTACTTCCTGCTTTTTGTGCCTTCGTCTTCATGTTCTCCCCCACTTGACCCCGCATAGCGTTCAACAAACGCATTGCTCCCATTCGGGGTCCTTGCGACTCCTCATCGTCACTACTGGATTCTGAATTGCTCGAACTAAGAGCAACAGCTTTGCCCTTGTCCGATCGGGGAAGGTGGATGGAAGCCGTCAAAGCATTGAGTGCCTGTTTTTGTGGGCACTCCCTTACCATGTGTGGTCCTCCGCACAAGAAACATCCTCCAGGTTTTGAGGCCTTGCCTTTCGGGTTCGGCCCTTTGTGGGAGCTCTTCTTCTTTTGTTCGCCCCCGAGCTCCTTCCCTCGAGAATGCTTTGGTGGTCGATTGCTTGAAGATTGTTTCCTTCTTGCTGGGTCTTCAGAGGAAACAAAGTCAGTGAGCCTTTCTGCAGTCGCAATTGCTGTGATAAACTTCTTCACCCAGACTCCCTCCTTTGCTGCATCCAATGCAGCAATGTACTCCGCCTCTGTGGTCGAGTCAGCAGTGGTATCTTGCTTAGGACTCTTCCAGCACACTGCTCCTCCATTCAAGGTGTACACATACCCTGAATTCGACTTGCTATCATCGACATCAGACTGAAAACTTGAGTCAGTGAAGCCTTCAACCTTAAAGCTATTACCTCCACATACTAGTAAAAGATCCTTAGTCCTTCTCAAGTACTTAAGGATACACTTTATTGCTTTCCAGTGCTCCAAGCCTGGATCCGCCTGATACCTGCTCGTGACACTCAGAGCATGCGCTATATCAGGCCTAGTACATAGCATGGCATACATGATAGACCCTATTGCTGAGGCATAAGGTATCATATTCATGTTTGCCCTTTGGAATTTTCCATGCCAAACCTTTTGACAATGGTTTCTATGTACCTGGACTGGGACAAGCCAAGCATCCTCTTGGATCTATCTCTATAGATTTTAATCCCCAAGATATAGGATGCTTCCCCTAAGTCCTTAATGGAGAAGTGTCTAGATGACCAAGTCTTTACAGTGGATAGCATTCCTACGTCATTCCCAATGATGAGGATATCATCCACATATAACACCAAAAAGGTGATAGCGCTCCCACTTACCTTCCTGTACACACAAGGCCCATCTTCGTTCTTAACGAAGTCATAAGATCTGATTGACTCATCAAATCTTATGTTCCAACTTCGGAAAGCTTGCTTTAGTCCATAAATGGATCTAAGCAACCTACACACCTTATCTGGGCAGTTCTTGGACACGAATCCCTCAGGTTGCATCATATACACCTCCTCCTCGAGGTTCCCATTGAGGAATGCGGTTTTCACATCCATCTGTCAGATCTCATAATCATAGTGTGTTGCAATAGCCAATAGAATTCTGATGGATTTTAGCATTGCTACGGGTGAGAAGGTTTCGTCGTAGTCAACACCTTGTCTTTGACGATACCCTTTAGCCACTAGCCTTGTTTTATAGGTCTCTACCTTTCCATCTACTCCGATCTTTTTCTTAAAGATCCATTTGCAACCGATGGGTACAATACCTTCGGGCGCATCAACTAGGTTCCAAACCTTATTGGAGTACATATAATCCATCTCAGAATTCATGGCTTCTTGCCACTTCCCGGAGTCTATACTCATAATAGCCTCCTCGTAGGTCTGAGGATCAATATCCTCAGCATCCTCTCCTCTAATATGTCCCACATATCTCTCAGGAGGATGAGATACTCTATCAGACCTGCGTAAAGTTGAAACTTGTGTATTAGGTACCTGAACAGACTCGGGCTGTAGAGTGGTGCTTGAGCTTGGTTCTCTAACTTCGCTCAACTCTATCATTGTCCCACTGTCTCCGCCAAGAATGTGTTCCTTCTCAAGGAACACTGCTCTCTTAGCTACAAAGACCTTTTGGTCCTCGAGATGATAGAAGTAATACCCACAAGTTTCCTTGGGGTATCCCACAAATTTTGCATCGCTCTGTCCTTGATTCTAACTTATCGGGGTTGTGTCTTTTAACATGGGCTGGGCAGCCCCAAATCTTAACAACCTTAAGATCAGGCTTCTTCCCTTTCCATATCTCATATGGTGTAGACACTACCGACTTAGTTGGAACTCTATTCAGAAGGTAAGCTACGGTTTCTAGGGCATATCCCCAGAATGAGATGGGTAGGTCAGCGAAACTCATCATGGACCGTACCATATCTAATAAAATACGATTTCTCCTTTCAGAGACACCATTGAGCTGAGGTGTGTAAGGAGGTGTCCATTGGGATAATATCCCATGGTCCTTGAGGAACTGAGTAAACTCTGTACTTAAGTACTCACCTCCTCGATCTCATCGAAGAGTTTTGATACTCTTTCCAGTCTGGTTCTCCACCTCATTCTTATACTCTCTGAATTTCTCAAAGGCCTCGGACTTGTACTTCATTAAGTACACATATCCATACCTTGAGAAATCATCAGTAAATGTAATGAAGTAGGAGTAACCTCCAATGGCATGAGTTGACATGGGTCCACATACATCACTATGTATGAGTTCCAACAACTCAGTGGCTCTCTCTCCAGTTCCACTAAATGGAGATTTGGTCAGTTTTCCACGAATGCAAGGCTCACAAGTTGCATATGACACATAGTCGAATGGATCTAGATATCCATCATTTAGCAACTTTTGAATCCTTCTTTCATGGATGTGACCTAGCCTACAATATCACAGGTATGCACTGTTCAACTTATCTCGTTTTCTTTTGGACACATTTACATTCATGATATGTGGAGTGGTGTCTAACATAAATAAACCATTATGCAATGTTCCTTTCGTGATGATCTTATCATCTAATAATATCGAACAACCATTGTTCTCAAAAACAAATTTATATCCACTAACTGTTAAACATAAAATGGAGATAATGTTTTTGATAATAGAAGGAACAAAATAACATGCATCTAATGCAATAAAAGCTCCACTAGGCAGATGTAGGGCGACCTCGCCAACAGCTAATATAGCAACTTTTGCTCCATTACCCATCTTGAGGTCCATCTCGCCTCTCTCTAGTCTCCTAGGCCTTGCCAGAACCTGCAACGAATTGCATATATGATAAGCACTACCGGTATCCAATACCCATGTGTTATCATAAGAGTTTGACAAATGGAGACTGATCATGAATGTACCTGAAGCTTCATCAAGCTTTTGTTTCGCCCTTTCTGCAAGGTACTCTTTGCAGTTTCTCTTCCAGTGCCCATCTTTACCACAGTGGAAGCACTGGCCTTTGTCCTTTATTGGGTCTTTCTTAGCAACCTTTGCTTTACCTTGTTTGCCCTTGCCCTTTCCCTTCTTAAGGGACCTTTCTGCTTTCCTTTTCTTTCTGGTCTCACCAGTGTAGAGAACTGGCTTCTCTTTCTTAATAGTACTCTCTGCCTCCCTCAACATATTGATGAGCTCTGGGAGAGTCACCTCAAGCTTGTTCATATTAAAATTCATTATGAACTGTGAAAAGGAATCTGGTAGGGACTGAAGCACAATGTCCACACACAAGTTATCCTCTAGGACCATTCCTGTTGGGAAATCATTGGGGGGCGACATCATATGCGCAGCGGAAGAACAAGAAAAACAAAAATCCCCGATTCCCCAAAAAGATGTTCGTCGTCGTGCGAAGATTGGTGCGCAAAATCCGCAAAACACAAAACTGCGTATAGAGATTGTGTTACCTAGGGAGATCGTATATCCCTGTTTCCTTGCAGATCCTTAGGAGAGGGTGAAGGAGGTCAAGCGTCCTCCTCTCTAGCGGTGATCCACACAGCAGGGTTGCGACGACGCTCCTCAAAACTCCAGGCCTACTCTGAGGTGGAGAGGGAGAGGAGAATAGGAAGGGCAAGCAAAGACTCTAGCCTATGAGGCTGTGAATCCCTCCTATTTATAGAGATCCCGTGTCAAAACCCTAATGGGTCCTTTCCCTAGTGGGTATTGGATCTGCATCCAATAAGACAAGGGCTCCGTCGGATATCTCATATCCGAACCTCTACTCATCGCAATGCCTACCATATGTGTGTGACCCTCTAGGCCCAATATCGAGCTGGCCGTGAGTCATACCTGTCAGAACTCCTTCTAACTTAGTGAATTATTATCTCTGTAATAATTCACTCGACTCATCGACTACGGAAGTACTAGGCCACTACGCCGTAGTCCCCAGACGATACAGGGGAATCCAATCCATTGGACCTGTTTGTCCTTAGTTACCATGTACCTATAGTCCCTCATCCATCTAATATCCCAGAGACCGTATATCGAGCATGGTGCTGTCAGACTCATACGGTTTCTACTCGAGTCTCGCTCTAATCGGATTCTCCCGGAGAACTCTTTCTCTCTCAACCCGAATGACCCTGGCCAGGGATTTGTCTGAGCAAGAACACATAGGATATTCCTCTCATGACGCCGAGAGTGGATGATCCTCTGTCGACACTCAATAGCCCTCGTAAGGTCGACTACCACTCCCAATGACCAGCTGTACTAGATCTGAGAACAGTCAAACCTATAAGTCTGGTATCAAAGAGTGGAGCACTCATACAGGACATCCTTGGTGTCTCAAGTCTAAGGACCAGATACACCACTAGGACTATGGAATCGCTGTCTGACAATAAGGCATCATCAATCATCCAGCATTCCGTAAGCGGATCAATCAGTGAACTCATTCTCCAATGAGCACCTGTACTGTATCCCTAGTGTCCCTACACGAGCAGCTATGAGACCAGCTGCATCCATCATATGGACGGGTATACAGCACACCAGTCTATCCGGTTATCACGATGTCCCTCTCGAGTAACCTATGACCGGGATTATTTAGGATATGTATTTAAAGGTGAATCGATCTCATTATCGTGATCTCATCACGATCCGATTCCCATTGCACAAATCCAAGGACATCACAATATATATGCATTTATGCAATAGTTATAAAGTGATATATGCCAAAATATAATAAGCAAAAAGATTCTGTATCAAGTCACACGTGCCATCACTCACGTGATTGGCTTGCTGGGCACCTATGACTAGCAATCTCCCACTTGACCTAAAGCCAATCACCTATGTGTCTGATCCCCATCAGACCCCTGTGACGCTCAAAGACAATCTGAGACAACGGCTTTGTCAGTGGATCTGCAATGTTATCTTCGGATGGAACTCTTTCCACTGCTACATCTCCTCGGGTCACGATCTCTCTGATAAGGTGGAACCTCCTCAGAACACTTCTGATGAGACCCGGGTTCCCTTATTTGAGTAATCGCCCCGTAGTTGTCGCAATATAAGGAAGTCGGCTCCTCGTTACTCGGCACGACTCCCAAATCTATGATGAACTTCTTCATCCAGACTCCCTCCTTTACTACATCCGATGCAGCAATATACTCCGCCTCTGTGGTCGAGTCAGCAGTGGTATCTTGCTTGGAACTCTTCCAGCACACTGCTCCTCCATTCAAGGTGTACACATACCCTGAATTCGACTTGCTATCATCGACATCAGACTGAAAACTTGAGTCAGTGTAGCCTTCAACCTTAAGGCTATTACCTCCATATACTAGTAAAAGATCCTTAGTCCTTCTCAAGTACTTAAGGATACACTTTACTGCTTTCCAGTGCTCCAAGCCTGGATCCGCCTGATACCTGCTCGTGACACTCAGAGCATGCGCTATATCAGGCCTAGTACATAGCATGGCATACATGATAGACCCTATTGCTGAGGCATAAGGTATCATATTCATGTTTGCCCTTTGGAATTTTCCATGCCAAACCTTTTGACAATGGTTTCTATGTACCTGGACTGGGACAAGCCAAGCATCCTCTTGGATCTATCTCTATAGATTCTAATCCCCAAGATATAGGATGCTTCCCCTAAGTCATTTATGGAGAAGTGTCTAGATAACCAAGTCTTTACTGTGGATTGCATTTCTACATCATTCCCAATGATGAGGATGTCATCCACATATAACACCAAAAAGCTAATAGCGCTCCCTCTTACCTTTCTGTATACACAAGGCTCATCTTCGTTCTTAACGAAGTCATAAGATCTGATTGCCTCATCAAATCTTATGTTCCAACTTCGGGAAGCTTGCTTTAGTCCATAAATGGATCTAAGCAACCTACACACCTTATCTGGGCAGTTCTTGGACACGAATCCCTCAGGTTGCATCATATACACCTCCTCCTCCAGGTTCCCGTTGAGGAATGCGGTTTTCACATCCATCTGCCAGATCTCATAATCATAGTGTGCTGCAATAGCCAATAGAATTCTGATGGATTTTAGCATTGCTACGGGTGAGAAAGTTTCGTCGTAGTCAACACATTGCCTTTGACGATACCCCTTAGCCACTAGCCTTGCTTTATAGGTCTCTACCTTTCCATATACTCCGATCTTTTTCTTAAAGATCCACTTGCAACCGATGGGTACAATACCTTCGGGTGCATCAACTAGGTTCCAAACCTTATTGGAGTATATAGAATCCATCTCAGAATTCATGGCTTCTTTCCACTTCCCGGAGTCTATACTCATAATAGCCTCCTCGTAGGTCTGAGGATCAATATCCTCTACATCCTCTGCTCTAATATGTCCCACATATCTCTCAGGAGGATGGGAAACTCTATCAGACCTGCGTAAAGTTGATACTTGTGTATTAGGTACCTGAACAGACTCGGGCTGTAGAGTGGTGCTTGAGCTTGGTTCCCTAACTTCGCTCAACTCTATCATTCTCCCACTGTCTCCGCCAAGAATGTGTTCCTTCTCAAGGAACACTGCTCTCTTAGCTACAAAGACCTTTTGGTCCTCGAGATGATAGAAATAATACCCACAAGTTTCCTTGGGGTATCCCACAAATTTGCATCGCTCTGTCCTTGATTCTAACTTGTCGGGGTTGTGTCTTTTAATGTGGGAAGGGCAGCCCCAAATCTTAACAACCTTAAGATCAGGCTTCTTCCCTTTCCATATCTCATATGGTGTAGACACTACCGACTTAGTTGGAACTCTGTTCAGAAGGTAAGCTGCGGTTTCTAGGGCATATCCCCAGAATGAGATGGGTAGGTCAGCGAAACTCATCATGGACCGTACCATATCTAATAATGTACGATTTCTCCTTTCAGAGACACCATTGAGCTGAGGTGTATAAGGAGGTGTCCATTGGGATAATATCCCATGGTCCTTGAGGAAGTGAGTAAACTCTGTACTTAAGTACTCACCTCCTCGATCTGATCGAAGAGTTTTGATACTCTTTCCAGTCTGGTTCTCCACCTCATTCTTATACTCTCTGAATTTCTCAAAGGCCTCGGACTTGTACTTCATTAAGTACACATATCCATACCTTGAGAAATCATCAGTAAATGTAATGAAGTAGGAGTAACCTCCAATGGCATGAGTTGACATGGGTCCACATACATCACTATGTATGAGTTCCAACAACTCAGTGGCTCTCTCTCCAGTTCCACTAAATGGAGAGTTGGTCAGTTTTCCACGAATGCAAGGCTCACAAGTTGCATATGACACATAGTCGAATGGATCTAAATATCCATCATTTAGCAACTTTTGAATCCTTCTTCCATGGATGTGACCTAGCCTACAATGCCACAGGTATGCATTGTTCACCTCATCTCGTTTCCTCTTAGACACATTTACATTCATGATATGTGGAGTGGTGTCTAACATAAATAAACCATTATGCAATGTTCCTTTCGTGATGATCTTATCATCTAATAATATCGAACAACCATTGTTCTCAAAAACAAATTTATATCCACTAACTGTTAAACATGAAATGGAAATAATGTTTTTGATAATAGAAGGAACAAAATAACATGCATCTAATGCAATAAAAGCTCCACTAGGCAGATGTAGAGCGACCTCGCCAACAGCTAATACAGCAACTTTTGCTCCATTACCCATCTTTAGGTCCATCTCGCCTCTCTCTAGTCTCCTAGGCCTTGCCAGAACCTGCAATGAATTACATATATGATAAGCACTACCGGTATCTAATACCCATGTGTTATCATAAGAGTCTGACAAATGGAGACTGATCATGAATGTACCTGAAGCTTCATCAAGCTTTTGTTTCGCCCTCACTGCAAGGTACTCTTTGCAGTTTCTCTTCCAGTGCCCATCTTTACCACAGTGGAAGCACTGGCCTTTGTCCTTTGTTGGGTCTTTTTTAGCAACCTTTGCTTTACCTTGTTTGCCCTTGCCCTTTCCCTTCTTAAGGGACCTTTCTGCTTTCCTTTTCTTTCTGGTCTCACCAGTATAGAGAACTGGCTTCTCTTTCTTAATAGTATTCTCTGCCTCCCTCAACATATTGAGGAGCTCTGGGAGAGTCACCTCAAGCTTGTTCATATTAAAATTCATTATGAACTGTGAAAAGGAATCTGGTAGGGACTGAAGCACAATGTCCACACACAAGTTATCCTCTAGGACCATTCCTAGACCTGTGAGTTTCTCTATCCACTCAATCATCTTTAGGACATGGTTCTGAACCGGTGTCCCCTCAGTCATCCTAGCGCGGAAAAGGCTCTTGGATATCTCATATCGTTGAGTCCTTCCCTGTTCCTCAAACAATTTACGGACATGTAGGAGAATGGATCTGGCATCCATCTTTTCATGTTGTCTCTGTAACTCTGGAGTCATAGAGCCCAACATATAGCACTGAGCAAGAGTGGAGTCATTAATGTACTTCACGTAGCGAGCGATCTCATCCTCGCTTGCCCCTTCTTCGGGCGTAGGCATCACTGTATCAAGGACGTACACGATTTTCTCCGCTGTGAGAACAATTCTCAAGTTACGGAGCCAATCCGTATAATTTGGACCAGTGAGGCGGTTGACATCAAGTATGCCACGTAAGGGATTTGAAAACGACATTTTCTGAAAATAAAGATGTAGCAAAAATGAATAACATACAGATTTTGCAAGAAGTAAACTATCAAGATATGGACTTTTATCTTAATATGCTCCCACTATTTTACTAACGAGTCACGCGACACCCTCAGCACGTGAAACGGAAATCTCTGGCAGACTTCTAGTGGGGATCAGGATCCAATCAGCGTCTTAGTGTAACCTCGAGGGACTCGACCAATCACACTAAGCCTAAAAGGTAGGCAACTCTTACCGATCACAACTCCTTGTGATTCCCGTCCTGTTCGGCCTCCGAATCACCATGGCCTCGAGGGACTCGACCAACCATGATGCTCGGTTAAGTCAACACCTTCGTTACAAGATGAGTCTGATTTGACGATATACCCTCGAGGGACTCGACCAAGCATACCATGTCCTCAGGTCACCGGTGACATCTCTATGTCGTAAGCAAGATAGCGAATCGCGATATAGGTGAGTCTCGAGGGACTCGACCAACTCAACCTACACCGGGATTCGGTTCCTACTCATAACGATGGAAGGCCACGTGGGTCAATCTAATTGCCTCACGTTTACCGACTTAATATTATCGAGAGATGTTTCTATAATTTGGTCTCCTAATATGACATGTCACACATATACATATTTAATATATATTTACATCGCATGCAAATATATATACATATCTAGTATGTGTATAATCAATCACATCAGATGATCATGGACCACAACCTAATATGATTAGGCCCGAGCCAGTAGGCCTAATCACTCACATCAAGATCTATGTGTGCAACGGTACATCTCCATGCCCTGTGATCGTCCATCTCGTCCTCGTCGGTTTCGTCGACATCTTGATGCATCTCCATGCATCACGATCATCCGTCTCGTGGGTCCCGCTGTCGCATCCACGCTCCCGCTGCGCCTCCTCATGTGATTACAACTTAATCATTGGCACGCAGGCCCGACAATAAACGAGAAATATAATGGAGGTTCGCAGACCTCAATAATAATAATCACAAGTACACACATCACACGGTCCATGATCATCCGTCCACACATCATACATCACATGTATAAATAATCATCATCATGTAGGACTACTAGATAATAAAAATAATAATCAACTAAACCTTTTAATTAATTAATATTTTTCTGAAATCAGGGACATGTAGGGAATTTCTCAATTCCTAAGGGTATTTTCGTAATTTGGACAAAAGACAGAAACTGGAATTTCTCAAATTCCGAGGGGCAAAACTGTCTTTTTCCCAGAAAACCCTAATGCCCTTTCCCCTTTTCGCTGCTGCCGCCGCCGCCACCCTGCCGGCGACGGCCTGTGCGGCGAGGGGCGGGGCGCTGCCCTCGCCTGTGCAAGCGGTGCTGCCTCGCTGGCGGCCGCCCCTGCGGGGTTTTTGCCCGTGGGAGCAGCGGCCACAGGCGCCGCTGCCCTACGGTGCCTCAGCCCGCGCTGCTGCCCCGCGGCGCCTCTGCCCGCAGCTCTGCCCTGCGGTGCCTCAGCCCGCGCTGTCAGCCCTACCGGCCGCAAGCCTGCTGCAAGCAGGCCGCCGGCCGGCTGCTGCAGGCACAGCGCTTGCGCATGCGCCGGCGCTATGCTGCCTGGCTGCGACTGCGGTTGCCGCTGCAGGTGGCTGCAGGCATGCAGATCGAGGGTAGCAACTGTTGCTACCCTTCCTCGCTTTTGCGTCAACGATTTTGACGTCAATTTTCTTCCTAAACACAATACACGCAGTTCAAAACCAATCATTCGCACGAACAACCTGGCTCTGATACCACTGTTGGGAAATCATTGGGGGGCGACATCATATGCGCAGCGGAAGAACAAGAAAAACAAAAATCCCCGATTCCCCAAAAAGATGTTCGTCGTCGTGCGAAGATTGGTGCGCAAAATCAGCAAAACACAAAACTGCGTATAGAGATTGTGTTACCTAGGAAGATCGTATATCCCTGTTTCCTTGCAGATCCTTAGGAGAGGGTGAAGGAGGTCAAGCGTCCTCCTCTCTAGCGGTGATCCACACAGCAGGGTTGCGACGACGCTCCTCAAAACTCCAGGCCTACTCTGAGGTGGAGAGGGAGAGGAGAATAGGAAGGGCAAGCAAAGACTCTAGCCTATGAGGCTGTGAATCCCTCCTATTTATAGAGATCCCGTGTCAAAACCCTAATGGGTCCTTTCCCTAGTGGGTATTGGATCTGCATCCAATAAGACAAGGGCTCCGTCGGATATCTCATATCCGAACCTCTACTCATCGCAATGCCTACCATATGTGTGTGACCCTCTAGGCCCAATATCGAGCTGGCCGTGAGTCATACCTGTCAGAACTCCTTCTAACTTAGTGAATTATTCTCTGTAATAATTCACTCGACTCATCGACTACGGAAGTACTAGGCCACTACGCCGTAGTCCCCAGACGATACAGGGGAATCCAATCCATTGGACCTGTTTGTCCTCAGTTACCATGTACCTATAGTCCCTCATCCATCTAATATCCCAGAGACCGTATATCGAGCATGGTGCTGTCAGACTCATACGGTTTCTACTCGAGTCTCGCTCTAATCGGATTCTCCCAGAGAACTCTTTCTCTCTCAACCCGAATGACCCTGGCCAGGGATTTGTCTGAGCAAGAACACATAGGATATTCCTCTCATGACGCCGAGAGTGGATGATCCTCTGTCGACACTCAATAGCCCTCGTAAGGTCGACTACCACTCCCAATGACCAGCTGTACTAGATCTGAGAACAGTCAAACCTATAAGTCTGGTATCAAAGAGTGGAGCACTCATACAGGACATCCTTGGTGTCTCAAGTCTAAGGACCAGATACACCACTAGGACTATGGAATCGCTGTCTGACAATAAGGCATCATCAACCATCCAGCATTCCGTAAGCGGATCAATCAGTGAACTCATTCTCCAATGAGCACCTGTACTGTATCCCTAGTGTCCCTACACGAGCAGCTATGAGACCAGCTGCATCCATCATATGGACGGGTATACAGCACACCAGTCTATCCGGTTATCACGATGTCCCTCTCGAGTAACCTATGACCGGGATTATTTAGGATATGTATTTAAAGGTGAATCGATCTCATTATCGTGATCTCATCACGATCCGATTCCCATTGCACAAATCCAAGGACATCACAATATATATGCATTTATGCAATAGTTATAAAGTGATATATGCCAAAATATAATAAGCAAAAAGATTCTGTATCAAGTCACACGTGCCATCACTCACGTGATTGGCTTGCTGGGCACCTATGACTAGCAATTCCTAGACCTGTGAGTTTCTCTATCCACTCAATCATCTTTAGGACATGGTATTGAACCGGTGTCCCCTCAGTCATCCTAGCGCGGAAAAGGCTCTTGGATATCTCATATCGTTGAGTCCTTCCCTGTTCCTCAAACAATTTGCGGACATGTAGGAGAATGGATCTGACATCCATCTTTTCATGTTGTCTCTGTAACTCTGGAGTCATAGAGCCCAACATATAGCACTGAGCAAGAGTGGAGTCATCAATGTACTTCACGTAGCGAGCGATCTCATCCTCGCTTGCCCCTTCTTCGGGCGTAGGCATCACTGTATCAAGGACATACACGATTTTCTCCGCTGTGAGAACAATTCTCAAGTTACGAAGCCAATCCGTATAATTTGGACCAATGAGGCGGTTGACATTAAGTATGCCACGTAAGAGATTTGAAAGCGACATTTTCTGAAAATAAAGATGTAGCAGAAATGAATAACATGCAGATTTTGCAAGAAATAAACTATCAAGATATGGACTTCTATCTTAATATGCTCCCACTATTTTACTATCGAGTCACGCGACACCCTCAGCACGTAAAACGGAAGTCTCCGGCAGACTTCTAGTGGGGATCAGGATCCAATCAGCGTCTTAGTGTAACCTCGAGGGACTCGACCAATCACACTAAGCCTAAAAGGTAGGCAACTCTTGCCGATCACAACTCCTTGTGATTCCAGTCCTGTTCGGCCTCCGAATCACCATGGCCTCGAGGGACTCGACCAACCATGATGCTCGGTTAAGTCAACACCTTCATTACAAGATGAGTCTGATTTGATGATATACCCTCGAGGGACTCGACCAAGCATACCATGCCCTCAGGTCACCGGTGACATCTCTATGTCGTAAGCAAGATAGCGAATCGCGATATAGGTGAGTCTCGAGGGACTCGACCAACTCAACCTACACCGGGAATCGGTTCCTACTCATAACGATGGAAGGCCACGTGGGTCAATCTAATTGCCTCACGTTTACCGACTTAATATTATCGAGAGATGTTTCTATAATTTGGTCTCCTAATATGACATGTCACACATATACATATTTAATATATATCTACATCGCATGCAAATATATATACATATCTAGTATGTGTATAAGCAATCACATCAGATGATCATGGACCACAACCTAATATGATTAGGCCCGAGCCAGTAGGCCTAATCACTCACATCAAGATCTATGTGTGCAACGGTGCATCTCCATGCCTTGTGATCGTCCATCTCGTCCTTGTCGGTTTCGTCAACATCTTGATGCATCTCCATGCATCACGATCGTCCGTCTCGTGGGTCCCGCTATCGCATCCACGCTCCCGCTGCGCCTCCTCATGTGATTACAACTTAATCATAGGCACGCAGACCCGACAATAAACGAGAAATATAATGGAGGTTCGCAGACCTCAATAATAATAATCACAAGTACACACATCACACGGTCCATGATCATCCGTCCACACATCATACATCACATGTATAAATAATCATCATCATGTAGGACTACTAGATAATAATAAAAATAATAATCAACTAAACCTTTTAATTAATTAATATTTTTCTGAAATCAGGGACATGTAGGGAATTTCTCAATTCCTAAGGGTATTTTCATAATTTGGACAAAAGATAGAAACTGGAATTTCTCAAATTCCGAGGGGCAAAATTGTCTTTTTCCCAGAAAACCCTAATGCCCTTTCCTCTTTTCGCTGCTGCCGCCGCCGCCACCCTGCCGGCGGCGGCCTGTGCGGCGGGGCGAGGGCACTGCCCTCGCCTACAGGCGGCACGCCCGTTGGCGGCGATGCCGCTGCCTCCGCAGGCGGTGCTGTCCCGCCGGGCGGCCGCCCCTGTGGGGGGAGTTCCGCCCGCGGGAGCAGCGGCGGCAGGCGTCGCTGCCCTGCGGCGGCAGACGCCGCTGCCCTTCGGCGGCAGGCGCCAATGCCCTACGACGCCTCTGCCCGCGGGCTGCCAGCCCCGCCGGCAGCAAGCCTGCTGCAAGCAGGCCGCCGACCGGCTGCTGCAGACGCAGCCCCTGCGCTGCCCGCCTTCGGCTGCGCTGCACGCACGTAGATCGAGGGCAGCAACTGTTGCTGCCCTTTCTCGCTTTTACGTCACCGATTTTGACGCCAATATTCTTCCTAAACACAACACACGCAGTTCAAAACCAATCATTCGCACGAACAACCTGGCTCTGATACCACTGTTGGGAAATCATTGGGGGGCGACATCACATGCGCAGCGGAAGAACAAGAAAACAAAATCCCCGATTCCCAAAAAGATGTTCGTCGTCGTGCGAAGATTGGTGCGCAAAATCCGCGAAACATGAAACTGCGTATAGAGTAGATTGTGTTACCTAGGGAGATCGTATATCCCTGTTTCCTTGCAGATCCTTAGGAGAGGGTAAAGGAGGTCAAGCGTCCTCCTCTCTAGCGGTGATCCACACAGCAGGGTTGCGACGACGTTCCTCAAAACTCCAGGCCTACTCTGAGGTGGAGAGGGAGAGGAGAATAGGAAAGGCAAGCAAAGACTCTAGCCTATGAGGCTGTGAATCCCTCCTATTTATAGAGATCCCGTGTCAAACCCTAATGGGTCCTTCCCTAGTGGGTATTGGATCTGCATCCAATAATACAAGGGCTCCGTCGGATATCTCATATCCGAACCTCTACTCATCGCAATGCCTACCATATGTGTGTGACCCTCTAGGCCCAATATCGAGCTGGCCGTGAGTCATACCTGTCAGAACTCCTTCTAACTCAGTGAATTATTATCTCTGTAATAATTCACTCGACTCATCGACTACGGACGTACTAGGCCACTACGCCGTAGTCCCCAGACGATACAGGGGAATCCAATCCTTTGGACATGTCTGTCCTCAGTTACCATGTACCTATAGTCCCTCATCCATCTAATATCCCAGAGACCGTATATCGAGCATGGTGCTGTCAGACCCATACGGTTTCTACTCGAGTCTCACTCTAATCGGATTCTCCCGGAGAACTCTTTCTCTCTCAACCCGAACGACCCTGGCCAGGGATTTGTCTGAGCAAGAACACATAGGATATTCCTCTCATGACGCCGAGAGTGGATGATCCTCTGTCGACACTCAATAGCCCTCGTAAGGTCGACTACCACTCCCAATGACCAGCTGTACTAGATCTGGGAACAACCAAACCTATAAGTCTGGTATCAAAGAGTGGAGCACTCATACAGGACATCCTTGGTGTCTCAAGTCTAAGGACCAGATACACCACTAGGACTACGGAATCGCTGTCTGACAATAAGGCATCATCAACCATCCAGCATTCCGTAAGCGGATCAATCAGTGAACTCATTCTCCAATGAGCACCTGTACTGTATCCCTAGTGTCCCTACACAAGCAGCTATGAGACCAGCTGCATCCATCATATGGACGGGTATACAGCACACCAGTCTATCCGGTTATCACGATGTCCTTCTCGAGTAACCTATGACTGGGATTATTTAGGATATGTGTTTAAAGGTGAATCGATCTCATTATCCGTGATCTCATCACGATCCGATTCCCATTACACAAATCCAAGGACATCACAATATATATATGCATTTATGCAATAATTATAAAGTGATATACACCAAAATATAATAAGCAAAAATATTCTGTATCAAGTCACACGTGCCATCACTCACGTGATTGGCTTGCTGGGCACCTATGACTAACAGGTCTTGCTGGAGGCTTCACTCCTGGCTCCAACTCGATGCTGTGATCCATGCCTCTGCGTGGTGGGAGAATCTTCGGCAACTCGGGTGGCATAACGTCTTTGAATTCTTTTAGGACGTTCGCCACCACAGCAGGTTCTTGAATGGCCTCCTTGTTGAGTGGCTCTAGCTTCATTGCAGCCACGAATGTCAGTTCGCCTTTTCGCACCCCTTTCTTCAATTGTAATGCCGAAAGGTGTTGGGGCTCCTTGGTTCCTTTCTGAGAGACGGGAACCACGCAGGGGTCGTCGCCTCCCATCATACATAGGGAGTTCAAGAACGGCATCGGCACCAACTTTGCCGCGTGCATAAACTCCATTCCGAGAATCACTTGGAAGTCGTCCAGTGGCACGGCCATCATGTTGGTGTTTCCGCTCCAAGTCCCGATTTTGATAGGAACACCCTTCGCCAACCCGGAGATTCGCCTGGCCTCCGAGTTCACCGCCTTCATTCGGCTTGGGCTCTTCTCCAAGGTCAACCCAAGTCGCTGTGCTTCGCGATCGGCTATGAAATTGTGGGTAGCGCCCGTATCCACCATTGCACGGGTCATTTGGCCATTTAACTTGATGTCCACATACATCAGCTCGCTACTTCCTGCTTTTTGTGCCTTCGTCTTCATGTTCTCCCCCACTTGACCCCGCATAGCGTTCAACAAACGCATTGCTCCCATTCGGGGTCCTTGCGACTCCTCATCGTCACTACTGGATTCTGAACTGCTCGAACTAAGAGCAACAGCTTTGCCCTTGTCCGATCGGGGAAGGTGGATGGAAGCCGTCAAAGCATTGAGTGCCTGTTTTTGTGGGCACTCCCTTACCATGTGCGGTCCTCCGCACAAGAAACATCCTCCAGGTTTTGAGGCCTTGCCTTTCGGGTTCGGCCCTTTGTGGGAGCTCTTCTTCTTTTGTTCGCCCCCGAGCTCCTTCTCTCGAGAATGCTTTGGAGGTCGATTGTCTAAAGATTGTTTCCTTCTTGCTGGGTCTTCAGAGGAAACAAAGTCAGTGAGCCTTTCTGCAGTCGCAATTGCCCCGACCACGTCGGTAGCATTCCTTCGATTTAGCTCCTACTGAGCCCATGGTTTCAAACCATCGAGGAAGCTGAACAACTTGTCCTTTTCGGACATGTCCTGTATGTCCAGCATTAGTGTAGAAAATTGTTTCACGTAGTCTCAGATGGTGGTACTTTGGCGGAGTTGTCTCAACTTCTTTCTTGCGACGAACTCTGTGTTCTCCGGTAGGAACTGAGTTCTCAACTCCCGCTTCAAGTCCTCCCATGTGTCGACTCGACACCGACCTTGTTGGATCTCCTCCCAACGAGTTTGCCACCAAAGTTTCGCATCTCCGTTCAGATACATTGTTGCTATAGAAACTTTGGTATCTTCAGAATCGGGCCTCGTAGCTCGGAAGTATTGCTCCATGTCGAACAGAAAGTTTTCGAGCTCTTTGGCATCTCTGGCCCCTCCATATCCATGAGGCTCAGGTGCCCTCAAATTTTGTGGCAGTGCAACGCGGGTGTTGCCTCCTCCCGCATTTAGTGTTCTTGTGAGCATGGCCACCTTTGCAGTGAGTTCCGCCACAACATCCTGTAAGTGTTGCACGGAGTCTTTGGTGTCATCAGACAGTCGGTCGACTAGGGCCTCGACCTTGTCGATCCTGGACTCCACTTCCTCTTGCGAGCTCTCTACCCCAACAAGTCTTTGTTGGCCATGGTAGAGTTCCTCCATGCTCGCTTCCAGAACATCCAGGCGGGTTTCCGCCATCGTGAGTCTCTCCTTATGACTCTTTTTCCCAGTTAGCGCACCAGATTGCGCTTCATCCGCTCGCGGAGAGTGGCCAACTTCTCGCTCGTCTTGTTCGCTGTCGCGCTCCTCTTGAGCGGCTCCAACAGCATGAGAGCGAGTGTGCACATGCAGCCCACCTACGGCTGCTTGGGGCAAGGGTTCGGCTTGCCCCGTCTTGCTTGATTCGCCACGATGCTTTGCCATGACGAAGTTGCGAAGTTCGTTCGTTGTTCGATCGAAGAGCTTGCCCGCTCTGATACCACAATGTCACGACCTTAGCTGGAATTGCCTAAGGCGTGAGGCACCCTTGCGGCCAAAGACGCGAACTTAGCTTGCGTTGCCTAAGTCGCGAGTCACCCTTGTGGCAAAGACGTGAACTTAGCTTGCGTTGCCTAAGTCACGCTTTGCCCTTGCGATCTTGCTCCGCAAGGATCAACCCACTTTGTAACCTCTCGCAGGTCCCGAAGGACCTGTAAAAGAGAAAGAAGTTAGTTCGAAAGAACGAGCAACGAACAAGTCCCAAAGTCTCGCGAAAAGGGAAGCTTTACAAGCAATTCGACGAACACCTTGTGTGCACAAGAGAAAAGAGGGAGAGGGAGAAAAACAAGGCTTTCAAGGATGAACGAACAGCTGCAAGCCCACAAACAGCCGCTCACCTAGTCCCGGGCGCAAAACCAAGTTCCCGTAAAGGTCACGTGCGAACTTGCGAAAGAGAGTTCAACGCCCGGTATATAACCGAAGCCCCATCCAGCCCTGTGCCACCCGGGGGGTTCCTGGGGTCTGAGATGGCTGACATTTTGGTGAGCGGAGGCAGCTCTCCACTCACCTCCCGCGGCACGCGAAAACGGAGCTGTTTTGGGCTGTTTTGGGGCTGTTTTGCTCGGTTCGGTGAGCGGTCGCTTTGCAACGGTGCAGCTTGTTCGAACTTACATATTTACAAGCAAAATGACCCAAAACCATGAGAAAACATGCTGTCAAGCAGTTGTACATGCAGGTGTGAGCGACGAACGGTTCGTTGAACAGAGTTGTTGCGGGTGCGCGACGACCGTTCGTGACAGTGCGGTGTAAAAATGCACATATAGATTATGATATGCGGTATGAGAGTACATATATGTATTATGATGTACGGTGTGAGAGTGTACGTATGTATTATAACGTGCGATGTAGAAATACGTGTATATGTTATAATATGAGGTATAAAAATTTATAAATTTATTTTGTTTCATACATGTGCATATAAGTATTTCGAATTATTTTAACATAAAATTTCACATCTCACATATTATGTTATATGGTTATGCTTACTAAAGAAATTATAAGATGAGATGTTTACTATTAAATATCTTATGCTCATGATTTTGAAGTGTTGTATATATGATATGATGCATGCTAATATGAATAAAATTATAAAGACTTGTACATTAAATAAGGATACTAGTACCTCACCTAAGTGATATGATAGGAAAGTGAGCATGTGCAAGTCTATGCTAGCATAGATATAAACGATAACCTATGAATATTTTGTGTATAAAAAATTTAGACATGTTATATTTATGTTTTTTTTTTGTTAGATATTATAATCATGTGTAAGTGTGAAAATCACTTTGTATAGGAAACCCTATCATTTTGTTAAGTATATTAATATATTTTAATTTTAAGATTATCTATTTTTCGTTGTACTCGTATTGATAATAAAAATGTGACTTGGCTTGATTAGAATATGAGTAGAACTAAGAACGATATGTTACAAAAATCGATGATGTTGTTCCATTTAGCTTGATTAGAAATTGGCTTCACCCTAAAAATAAATAAATAAAGTATTATTTATCTATTTTTATTTTAATTTATTACATATTTCAGTCAAATCACATTTATGAGTCATGTTTTTTATTCAAAATAGACAGATGATTGAATTGAAAAAATAAAACTAAAATGGAAGATTCTAAGTGATTTTTTTTATGTCTTTTCAAAGCAGGGTAGATTCCACCAATGGCATTAGTCTAAATCAGGTAAGATTACTGTGGTTGGGCCCACCATGATGGACAAACATCGATCTTTGCCCTTCCTTTTTGTGCAATGCCATAAATAAATAAATAAATAAATAAATATAGAGGATAAAATTTAAAACAAATCCATTTTATTTTTTTTTTGCCTATTATTTATATTAGCCAGGTCACCATTTTTTTTCCTTTTCCTATGGCCCATTCCATATAGTAAACTGGTCCAGTATTATTATATTATATTATAATACTTATAGTAATACCAAAAAAATACTGCAACATAGTAAAAAATTATTTTGTTATTATATTATTATATCATTTTGCTATTACTGAAAATACCATAAGATAATATAAGAACACTATAAACGCAATGTTTTTACAAAATTTACAAAAATATACTATGTTTTTGTATTGCTGAAAATACTATAACATAATAGTGTAATAATATTTAATCGGATTGATCAATCTATAAGAAAAGAAAAAGAAAGGAAGAAAAAAAAGATAAATAGCTAATTGTCAAGTCATGAATATTATAGTTATTAGGAAAAAAAAAGAAGATGAATGTTATAAGAAAATTCTCTCCGGAAAACACTTAAAAAGAAATATTTCTTTCACACATATATTATTATTATTATTATTATTATTATCATTATCAGCTCGGCCGCGTATCTTTTGATCGTTGTGCAGGAAACAAAGAATGATTCTCCCACTACAATATCTCGTCGATCCAAAGCCCTCGACAATCTAAGCTTCCGTGGATTAGATTCAGCAAATGTTCCCGAGTGATCCTGTATCCGTGGTTGTCGCCGTCCTCGGCGGCCTGTTCCTCCTCCGTGCCGGGCTATCCTTCAAGTGCCTGCTCTACCTCCTCGGGCGGTGGTGGTCGTGGTTGGACGAGCACACGCATGCTTATCAGCACTTCGAGATCCCGCGGTACACCGAGAGCGGGCTGGAGAACCCCCTCATTCGCCACGCCACCGCCTATGTCGCTACCCTTTCCTCCCATGAGTGCGCCGGCGCCCCCGCTGTCGCTATCGTCTCATCTGGCTACGAACCCAATGAGTTCTCTCTCCACCCCGCCCCCGGTCACCCTGTGCCCGACTCCTTTCTCGGCTGCCGCCTCTCCTGGTCTGCCACTGGTGGAGGGAACCGCCTCGTCCTTCGCCTCCGTCGCCAGGACTGCTCACGCGTCCTACGCCCCTACCTCCAGCACGTCGAGTCCGTGGCCAAGAACCTCGAGCTCCGTCGGCGCGAGACCAATCTCTTCGTCATCTCCAGCGGGGGCGGGGAAAGTGGAGAGCCGAGGTGGAGGCCGGTGGCGCCTTTCACACATCCGGCGAGGCTCGATACGGTGGCGATGGACCCGGAGGTCAAGGCCTGGGTGCGTGCCGACCTCGAGGCGTTCCTCAACGGGCGGGCCTACTACCACCGCGTCGGCCGCAACTGGCGGCGGAGCTACCTCCTCCACGGCCCCCCGGGGACGGGGAAGACCTCCTTCGCCGCCGCCATTGCCAACTTCCTCTGCTACGACGTCTACGACCTCGACCTCGCCCTCGTCTCCGACGGCATAGACCTGAAGGCCCTCCTCCTCGCCACGGGCACCCGGTCGGTGATCCTCGTCGAGGACCTCGACCTCTACCTCAGCGCAAAGGGAGGCCACGAAGGCAACTCGAGGCACGCCAGGATGCTGAACTTCATGGACGGCGTCTTATCGTGCTGCGGCGACGAGAAGGTGATGGTGTACACAATGACCAGCATAGAAGCGGTGGCCGCGGCGGTGCTGCGGGAGGGTTGGCTCGACGTCCACATCCACTTCCCGATGTGCGACTTCCAAGCATTCAAGACGCTGGCGAGAATCTACCTGCGGCTGAACGACCACAAGCTGTATCCGATGGTGGAGGAGGTGTTCCAGAGCGGCGCAAAGATGAGCCCGGCGAAGGTCGGCGAGATCATGATCGCGAACAGGGGGTCACCGAAGCGGGCGCTGAAGTTGGTGATCACGGAGCTGCAACATTTGTCGTCGGCGCCGAACTTGGGACAACAACTGCTTGAGCGGAAGGACCGCGGGGGCGATGAGCCGGTGGCAGAGGACGACCCACCGACCGTGAGGGAGATCGGAAGATGGTGTGGGGTAATCAGGACAAGGAGTAGGGGGCTTTGTTGACGCCGGTGAAGGTGGCGGCCGCCTCAGATTGGACGTCGGATAAGTTGGATCCCGTCGAAGACTTACTGATCTTTGGGTCGTTTAGCTCAGATCAGAACACTCGACCGTTTGTTCTTACTATATATTCATCCAATAATAATTGATTGATTTTTTTTTTTCTCTCAGGAACTATAGATGACAAATGATTTGATCTCAGGGTGTTGCTACAAGGAGAATATTTTATGTATTTATTTATCAGATTTTAAACTCAATCCTGTGATTTAAGCCTAACATATGTATACTTTCAGAACAAAATACTTGGATACAATGAACATCCATAGTTAATTATCATTAGGACTATGAACTAAAATTCCAAATGATATTACTATGTTTAAAATAATCATATATAATTTTAATTCAGAGCTGTTGTACTTAGCTGTGATTAACCTGTAATTTGTCATGTATGTTGTGGGAAGGAGAGGGAGAATGTTTTGTTTTATTATGATTGTTGATATGTTATGACTAGAATATGTTGTGGTGCATCTGTGATCATATGTTCCATTCACAGGTAACATCATCATCATATGTTCCATTCCATGCAAAAGGGCATGTGCTGCTACTGGTGAGAGTCAGAGGAACTTGGAATCAAATCCTAGGTTTTATGACATGATTAAGCATTCTACAAGGCAAATTAACCTTTAATAAGGAGTCATTTGGAAGTTAAAGTAGGATTATGAGTTCTAACAAAATTAAGTTTACATATGAATGACTTGTGATGATGAAAGCTGGAAAATAGATTGGATTTTTTTGTTTTTGGTAAAGGATAAATGACAAAGATGAAAAAAATTGATAGACTGTTAATCATGATTCTTCTCTCAATCTCTCTCATTGGCATGTTACAAAATCATAAATCAGACCATAGATAAACAGCATGTCTCATCCTAATTTATTAGAAATCTGGGTTATATGACTCTCAAAACCAACTTATGCTCAATTTGTTTAATAATTAATATAAATTTTTAGTTAATACCTCTTATGATTTCTCTTTTGTTATCTTAAATTACTATGATTTTTTGAGGTTACAATCTTCCAAACCTATTGAAGAACAAATTCAGTTCTAGTGGCTAGCAAAAAGTAGATCAAATCCTAGAAAATCCATTGAAGCTACTTTTACTCTCTGTTTTGACTGAAGCCATCAACTCCTCAGCTTCTCCTCCTGCAGAAGAAGTCATTGAGGTATGACATCAGAGGTTTACTTATTAATGGTTAGGCTTTAGAGAGAGAAATGTTCATGGTCATGGGGTGTTCCACTTTGAACCATGCAGTAGTTGTTAAACCATTCATTAATGGTTAGTCTAATGCATGTTTTGGTTCCAAGTGGAACACCCCATAAACATCTCTCTCTCTCTCTCTCTCTCTCTCTCTCTCTCTCTATAGAGTCTAAGCATTAATAAGTAAACCTCTGATTTCTTACCTAAATGACTCCTCATCAGGACAAGAAGAAGGGTTGCCAAAACCTGTTAAACCCTGGTTTTACAAACTGATGACCCTGTTGTTTTCTTTTCCTTCTCAATTAATGGTGGCAAGCATTCTCTTTCATGCATCAATCATCATCCAAATCATCAACTGGGAGCACTGAAAAAAACTGAGGGCCTACATGAATCTATGAAATAAATATAGACCTTGAATAAGAACCTAACATAGTTGATTGAAGGTCTGGTGGGATAACATTCAATATAACAGTGAAGACACAGATTGGTTTTTAGGTTGTTGTTTAGCTGCAAGGTGCATATGAAGACAGCTTAATGGTGATCAAAGAGTACAACCACCACTGTTCAAGTACACTAGAGGATTCTGAAGTCATGTGTGAGCACTGCAGGAAGCAAATGAGACAAGCATGCATGCAAAAGATGCTGAGGGTTTAGACATGAAGGAGAGTGAACTGACAAGGAGAACAGAGGCTGGCACTTTACCTAGGAATCTCATCACTGAAAGCGTGGGATTTCTAAGGACACAGTGTTCTGTGGCACTGTGGCAAACTCTGTGTTGTTGTTGCCCATCACCACTCTTGCTTTCTTCCCTCATCAGTCGCACTCTTCTCCTTTCTTTTGCAGGATGCTAATCACATGCAGAGGCGTGACTGCTGCAAGTAATGATAGTGTCTTCTTTTCTCCCAGAGTTGGGTGGTGAAAGCTCCACCATTATGAAGTACTGTTCTCAGTAGTTTATGCATTATCCTATCTGTGTCTCATTTAGTTGGAGTGTTTGAGGTTGTTTGTATCATCTTGGAAGCTTTTGTAGTACTCTGAACAGGTTTGTGTGACTTGTGGAATAATCTGTTTCTTCTCATTAGGTATTTCTAATATAATATGGTTAAAGAAGACTCAATTGGAAGATATCAGCATCAAGATGGCAAGGATGATGGGATTTCTATTGCTGTAGAACTTATGAAAGATGATAAGAATTTTAACCAAATCTTCTCTTGGAACCTATTGAAGATCCAATGTAAAATGAAGCATCCTTATTTTTGCAGCCTAATATTTTTGAATACAGATATATTGGTATAATTCTAAATGATATCATGTGTTTTTGTATAAAAACTCTAACCTTAAGATACCTAACAAGAGAATCAAGCAGCAATGTGAACATCAACCCGAAGAAAGATAATACACAAAATTTATATGATTCAACACCCCTTGCATATACCCACAGATTAATAATTAAATCTTTAACTATATGTGAATAAATATAGTATAAAAAGATAAACACCTTTTAGTTAACTTAAACCCCAAGTTCAAATTTCCTTAAACACATTGTCACGCAAACCTCAAGAATTATCCATCAACTTCTTTAAATCTACCATAATACATTAGGCTTGAATCTATTAGTCAAGGTTTTAGATCCCTAATCTGATCAACCTTCCATAAGAACTGGATAATGAGAGTACAAGTACTAACAATACCATTGTGTCAGTCTCACTCCTGTGAATAACCACCAAGATAAAAGAAAGAAAAAGAACTATGTTTAAATCCGACCAAGTTATAAGCTTGGTTTCTGTCCAAAGATTGGGAAACCTGTGTCAATCCAATAGTCAGATGATTGGGGATTGCTCAGTTTGACCAATACTCATCAACATCAATGTTATGAAACGGCATCAAGTTTAGCTCTGGTCTAGACCTTGAAATGAGGTAGAATTAGGCAAGCAAATGTCCTAGATTTACATGATAATAACACATATGTAGATCTATTATGTGAAGGCTCCATAAGAAATTAAGTCAGCCTCAGCTAATAGTATGCCGAGGCTGAAACTACACAAGTACATGATACAACACCAAGTTTGCCTGCTCATCTTATTGTGAATTATTTTTCTTTTCATCCACATCTAGTTCTTCATTTTGTTTTCTAGGGATTCCCCACTCCTTGACCTCATCTCTCAGTCCATGTGAAGATGGTAATCCCATATGTCTCTTGCTTCTTTCCTGAACCAGTTGTAAATTAAAACCAAGAATTCAACACTATAGAAACACTAAAATATGCAGCTTTTCTTTCCTATGCAAAAAAAGAAATGTAGCTTGAAACACATAAATTACCTTCTTGGCAGATTGCTGGTGACTCTTAGATTCAGTCTCTCTTTTTCTTATCAAGGAATGTAGTTTTTGTGCTTCATAAAAAAAATGGATGCCTTTGATATCTCCATTTCTAATACTCACCTCCAGCTGACAATTAGAAAAAGGTTTGGAGATCAAGGAAAATCTTGTAAGCTATAATCACATAAGCTCTCAAACTGACCTGAATGTGAAGAATGCAAACAAGTATACTAGCAATAGGCAACCAGCTTTCTTCAGGTGAAAGTGACAAATTAGTCCTGTAAAATTACATCAGACAATTGATGAGGAGATATACTTTGTGACTAAAATGTTGCACATGAAAAGACACTTTAGCACCTCGAACACGGGGCTCTGACTATATTTAAGAACATGAGACAGAGAAGTATAAACTTACTCCTTAATTTATTTATACAGATATTGATGCAGCCATGCTAGTCGTCAAATTAAAATGTCAAATGTTAATGGAAATTGCACAGTATAGATTTTAAACTTCATCCACATAATAGACTCATTAAACAAACACATACTGCTTTTGGATATATCCAGTGCAAAAAAACATATTTTGCAACAAACAAGGTGTTCAAATTATGATTTACCAATACACACTATGTTCTATACTATATGCTGTTTACAAACGTTTTACTTTGACAATTTTACAATATTATTTTCAATTTTTGGAAGATTTTGTATAGGAAGTTTATGGGCTGTGTATTAATCTCAACGGTTGTGTGGGCCAATAACATTGCTCATTTCTAATACAAGAGAGCTCAAGGTTTGAGTATAGGAAATAGCCATTCTAAATTTATATGTAAGGCTACAAGCATTGATCCTTCCAAATCCCACATTGGTGAGAACCTTGTGTACTTAGTTTGCCCCTTTAATTGACTATTAGTATCATGCAAATGATACACTAATATTACGAAAAGATGAGCCACTTACTAAAAAATTCAATTAGATAGTATCAAGAAAGTCGCTTCCTTTATAGAGGAGAAATTGGCATCATTTCGAATTCTATCTGGGCAAAAGCAATTCAAAAAAACATGCCAAGAGATTGTTTGGAATTGAAGTTCACCAATAAATAATGCAAATGCATACATAGTGCTAATCTTATGCTGCCAATGGTTAGCACTTATTTTGTTTTGCTTCTTAATTGAAACCTACACTATATACCAAGTATATATATTTAGAGATCTTAATCTCTACATGGTGTATGAACATTGCGATGATTACCCAGACATAACCATTTTCTCAAAAATTAATTATTGCTTAACAATCGATGAGAGAAAAAAAAGTTAATTAATAATATAGCTTTCTTCCTTACATGTGCAATTAAGAATTTAACCATCAAGAAGAACAACCACAACTGGTCTACTATCAATTAGTTATACATAATTGATCTCTCCATCACAAAGATAAACTTAAAGAGGAAGCTATAGTGACAGCTTAATACAAACGAGAAAATTCAAAACTATGAAGAAATTATAAAGGAGCATGAGAGGGTTGAAAAGAGAACATGATAAAGCAAATAAGCACCATCACGAAGCTCATTCTAGAAAGGTTTACTATTTTTTTCTTCATAATGACTGTTTCTTACAATATTGTATGACATGAGATCAGTGTACTCTGCCCTAAGACCTAGCAGATGTTCAATAATTAAGACAAATGAAGTCAAAATCTGAGGAGAAAAGTTCCCATTTTGATGATTTACGAGCTCAAACCTCAAGTAAGGAGCCAAGTAGACGATCGAATAAACGAGGTAACGCTGTCTACTGCTGTCCATCCAAGCAAAAACCCAACTCTGCTCCAAAAACAAGAAAGCCATCACATGCCCATCTGACATAGGAAATCAAACAAGTTCTAATTTCGGGTTAACTACAATTAGCTACTTTTAGCGTCTCGATCCCTATACTTTAAAAAGTTACATTGGCATCCATGTAATTACGAAAGTGAAATGATTAAGTCCATTTACCTTAACGACGTTAGTTTTTATCGATGAAAATATAAAAATAAAGGATAAAAACGTAATTTCATGTCCAGTGGAGGATGACGTTGATGGCGGACAATGACGTCATTGGGATCGATGGTGGTGGACGGTTTGTCACGGACAAAGTTCTAAACAAGATGTTTAATGTAATACTTATGTATGTCCGTGTCTTTTGGTTTGTTCATGCTTTGCACAGCATGTAGAGGGATGGTCGAAAGCTTAACAGCCCCATTTTAGTTGGGTTTGGTGGCCTTCTTAGGCTTGTAAATAAAGGTTGTGTCATGTGGACACTTGTGAGAGATATTCGATCTGTAGTGAACCATTTTGCCCCTTTGTTGTGCAACCGTTCAGAGCTTGTAAAGTCTGTTTGTAATTTGCATTGTCTATGAAGTGTTTCCTGAAATGTTTGCTTGTGGATCCCGAGTGAGATGCTTTCTCTAACCCGTTTTCTCTTTTGTAGGTCTTAAGGGACCATGGTAGGTTTCGGGGAGGCTTACCTTTGCGGACGAACACGCAAGGGTGCCGCACGACTTAGGCAAAACCAGCTAAGTACGTGACAGATGGTATTAGAGCGGGACAAGCACTCATAGAAACACTTGGCATGCAAATGTGGGGGACCTAGCGGGGCTGCGTTGAGGGCAGTCAGCACGCGCAACCGTTTGGGAGAAAACGGGCATGGAGATGTAGGGAAAAGGAATCGCTCGAAGGAGCGGGCATCTGAGATTGGCATTTAGAGGAATGACCAACCCTTCATGTAAGAGGCACACGAGAACAAGCAAGCTTGGAAGAATGCGAAGCGCACAAAGGTTGGGATGGCTAAGTTCGAGCTACGGCTCGACGTTGACAACTATACTTGATGGTTCTCAAGGCAAGCGAGGGACTTGGTAAATGATGAGACCATGCAAGGTGGAATGAGTTGCTCAGCGACCGAAAGAGTTGTGCAAAGCTCACAGAGGTGAGGGGAATTGCTAACTCGAAGAATTCGGTACTCATGGATGGGCTTGTATACGGACGATGGAATGTTCGCAGCCATCCCAAGGCGATCGAAACTCGATGCCATGGAGCATTGAAACTTTCTCTTCGGCATGTGAAGGATACGTCCGTAGGAGGCTGAAGTGTGCAGCGAGTTTAGCATGTTGCTAGGCCTTGAGTGGTGCAGCGGGGGCTGTATTGACGTGGAGTCGCAATCTAGCAAGTGCGTTTACAGGAGGCAGAACAATGCACAGTTTGTTCAGCAAATCAGAGTAGTCCAAGGGGATGGTGGTCTCCAAAACGAAGAGAGATGTTGCTCCAATAGGATAGATATCCAGGAGGGATAAGTCCCGGCTCTCTAGAGGGAGAATCATGTGCAACAAACCACACATGTTGAGGAGTACCTCAAAAATAACAACTCCACGAAGCTCAATGGACCGAGCGAGCAGCGAAGAGTCGTCGCATGATCTCACTTGAGAGAATGCATTGGTGGATGCATTGCGAGATCAAGTGGGGAGCAACCCAAAGCAACACAAATAAAGACATACTTGGAGTCGATACGGAGATCAGACTCAAGGGAGGGCAGACCCGTGGAATGGTGGGCGCGAGGGCCACCATCAACTCAATGCAAAACGAGGAGCGGAACAAATTGAGTGTAACTTGGCGAAGTACCCAAGCCACATAAAGTGAGCCGGCATAGAAGATGAAACATGGAGTGGAGGCACAGAGCTTTCCTTGGATAGAGGTCAAGGATATGAACTCTTGCAAAGGCAAGAGCAAGATCATGTTGTTCCATGGGTCCTTCATTCTAATGGAGCGGACTCATCTTGCATGGTGTCAAAGACGAAGGGAGCTTCTGGGCACATGCACCTTATCTCGGAGAAGCATTTGATGGAGGAATAAGGCGACTCAACTTGCGGAGGTGAAGTTGGGTTTAGAAGGCCTTGACACGATGCAAGAGGACACGAAGGCGAGTACTCTTGAAGAATATGCCACAGTGTTGCCATTCAAGTTGTCACGAAGGAAGCGGTGCACAGCGAAAATTGTGCTGGTAGGGGCAGAGGCCCAAGATCCAGACAATGGTGTACTAATTTCAGCGAAGTCGGTGGACTTCGGGAGCTACTAGGCGACGGACTGTCCTAGAGCGGTGCTTCATCTAGGTGTGACCCAAGAGCGGATGGATGAAGGTCAATTGTCAAAGGAGCAAACAAAATCGAAGGTGGAAGAGACCCTGCGATGTATTAGCAGAGGCCACACATGGAGGGATCACAATTCGAGTTCATCCCACAAGGATCAGAATGCAATGGAGATGTCACTAGGAGACGACATGGTGCAACGGATCGTGGTGGAACAGTTCGTGACAATGCGATACACACAATATAGTACCGTGAGGGACTAGATCATACAGAGGTATGATCGGGAGCTACTGGGAGCTCCACTTCGATGAACAACACAACGACAAGAAGGGTTATGGATTCAAGGAGTGAAGACTATAGTACCGCAGAGGCGGATCTTCCGTGCGTGCATCGAATTTTGCATCGGATGAAAGGCTTGGTCATCAGCATATGGGGGCTGTGTACCACCGAGGGAAAAGTTCGAATGCAAGTACCAATGAGTCATGAGAGGGACTTGATCATGTAGAGGTATGATCGAAGCAGCTAGAGAATTGGACTGCTCCAGAGCTCATATTCGCTTAAAGGAGGAGAGGGGGCGGGGAGGGGTTTGCCACCATCGACGTTAGTGGCACCGTCGTTCACCACCACCGATGCCAGCGGCACTGTCGTCTTCCATCGACATTGTCTATCACCAAACTTAAAATTATTTTTTTACCTTTTATTTTTATGTCTCCGACGAAAAAAACTGAAATCATTAGGGTAAATGGACTTGATCGTTTCACTTTCTCTATAGGGATATCAATGTAACTTTTTAAAGTATAACTTAACTATAGGGATATCAATGTAACTTTTTAAAGTATAAGGAGTGAAACGCTAAAGGCAGCTAAGTGCAAACTGTAGTTAGCCCTCTAATTTCAGTAGCCTCACCAGCCAATTGAAGTAAGGGATGAAGCTAACGATCCCCATCACCGCGAACCTCGCATCCGTGGCATCGATCGTCCCACCACCGTCCTCATCCTCGGTCTCACCGGCCGAGATCGGGAAGACGAGCGAATTGAGAACGCAGGCGCCGATAGCAGCGGCAAAAGGCGCGTCGTGCACAAACTCTGCCCTACAAACGCCGCTTCTTCTCCTACATCCCTGTTTCATCAAGCTAAGGTTTTATATATTGACAACAGCGAAGAAAGAGGACAGATGGAGGGATTAGGTGGTAGACTACCTTGTTCCGAGTCTTCTGCGATTGCCTCCAGATCTTGTTCTTTGTTTTCGGGTACAAAGCCACAAGAGAAGGGATCGGCGAAGCAAGGAAGAGGGACGAGGAGGAGAGGGGAGTGGGCGGAGACGAGGGAGAAGCGACGTAGACGATCATCCCGTCACGTACGGAGTCCCGAGGAGAAAGCCGAGTTCTTACCAAAGCGGTCGGTTTTCTAAAAGGGGTTTTAGGTTTTCGAAGCAGACGGGCGATCGAAGCGCTGACCCGGATGGACCGCCGGTTCATTTGACCGGTCGACGGAGAGCGTGTGGAGTTGCGACTAAGCCTAATATCAAGTTTCACGTTTCATTTGATGTTGATGTTTTGTGTAGTATTGGAGTCACGTTTACATTTCTCCCCTCACCACTCATTATAAATAAATGTATGGAATGTATTATTAGAGATGTAGCAATTGAAGAGTTGAAATTAATGTTCATGTAATTTAAAGGACACCACAATCTTGTAGCACAAAAATTAATGTCACCAAGCAAATCTGCAATACAACATGATGTCAATTCCACAATTTTACATTGTCATTTGGGTCAAAGAAATGGTTTTCCTCTGGGGAAAAGAAAAAGAAAATAGTGAAGAAATAATAATAAGATTAGGGTTGCAAGAAAAATGATGCATAGGAATCAAGAAACTAGGTAGTAAATAAACATGCTAAAATTCCAAAAGGAACATACACACTATGAACTTCCAGGTGGATGTGGATCTTGATAAAATTATGAAAGCATGTTGGACCTTACTCCAAATTGTAGTTGATATAAAACAGCAGAAGAATTTTGTATTCTGCTCAAAAAGTATTTTGGCAGATAAAAATCAACATAAAATTCATAATGCTTCTAAGTTACAATGCAAATGTGCATTTTGGCTTCAACAACAAGATACAGTTGAGAACAACTTAAATTTCAACTTAAATTTGCATTTTGGATGCAAATGTTCTCATATGATGGATACCTAGACCCAGGCCCTCGTCTTATCTTTCTCCCTGGCTGCACCATCTTGCTGTTCCTTCTTATTTCTGCCATGAAGAAAGAGTTTTTGTGTTGTAATGACCTTTGTTGTCCTAGTTAGCCTTCCATATGCTTTTGCTGGATCAACTTTTCTAGTTCTGCTGAGTTCAGTCGGTGCCATCTTCTTCTCTACTAAGCTTGCTGAAATAACATTCTCATTTTCGACAGACGTACTTCTATTATTGTCTCTTTTCCTTTTGATCTCATGAAGAGATTCTACTCCTTTAAGTAAGAAGGAAAACTGACTTGTCATTGGCTTATTTAAGGAGTTTGAATTTCTCAGTATCTGAGGGTCTGTATGACTTGTTGATTCATTACTCGAAAATGATCTTCCTTCTATTGGTGTTGCAATTCTTGATCTATCTGCTGACTGTAATAGTAACATGGAGTCTTGTTCTTCTTTCTGTTCTCTTAGCTTGTTTTCCAGCTCTTTGACCTGTGAATTAATGCTTGTTAGTTGCTACACCTTTTAAATTTTAGTAAAAGGAAAAAAAAACATCTTCCTGCCACATCCCTTACTTTTTGTTCAAGATTCAACTGAAATTGTAGTCTTTCTTTTAGTTTGTACTCTAATTCCTTAACCTGTAAACATTTGAAAAGTGTTGTTAATGAGTGAATTAAATGCTGGAGAGAAGAACCGAGTATTGGTTGACAACACTACCTTCTGTGCAGCTACATTTTCAGAGTGTGCTTGTTCTTTAAGTTTGCATTCAAGCTCTTTAACCTGTTTGACAACATTATAGTTGAAAGCAAAGAAGTCAAATAATACAGCCATTTCATTGTTGGAACTATAAAAAAGTTGTTGGTTGTACTAACCTTTAGCTGAAGAATAACAGATTCAGAGTGTTGTTGATCCTTGAATTTACACTCCATCTCTTTTACCTGAAACAAATGAAATACAATTCTCTGATTGGTAATGCCATCTGTTAGCAGTAAAGACAATGAAATGTGCTTATGGTTTATCTAAATCATACTTTTTGCTGAAGCACAGCATAAGCTTCTTCCTTCCCATTCAATTTCTCTATGAGTTGCCACTGTTTTCTCTCTGACAAACTTTGTGATTCTGTGTTAGACTCCAGTTGGTTTGTGAGCTCTTTGTTCTACAAGAGTAACAAGGAAATAAAAGTCAGTAGCTTTGAAGAGAACAAGGCATAGTATTTGATATAAATGTTCAGTACCTTTTCCTGGAGAGTCCTGCAAAGCTGTTCTTTTTCTTTCAATTTGTTCTCTAGATTTTGAAAGTTCTCTTCAAGCTTCCTCAATGACTCATCCTTAGTTCTAGATTCCTGCCTTACTTTATCAATCTTCAACAGAAATTACAAGAAGCAGGGTAAATATACGCAGCAAGTGATGTATCTGAAAGTACCTAGCGTACTTAAACGGAAAGAAATTTATGAAAGCATGCATTTGCTAGTTAGCATCATGCACTTACGATGCAATGGAACACTTACCATCTGTTTCATCTTTTGCAACTCAACTGTGTCAACCTGCTTCTTTGCAAGACCCAATTCTACTCCCCGTACTCGACTTGCAAAATTCAGAGAACTGACAGTTTCTCCTAGGTCGTTCTCTGAGGGGCTAATTTGTACAAGCATCAAAGCTTTCGAATCACCTCCTGCATTACATGAAAAGAAACTAAATAGTTATATACAGGTGAAAAGAAATTTGAAGAAGACCTGCTGAATTCATATGTTTGGTGAATCACATGGAGGGATATGCTAAACATTCAGATATACTTTGTTAGACTACCTAGTGAATCTTGCAGTAAATGTGTCAGCTTGGAATTCCTGAAAAAAAAATTTAAAATTTTGTTAGGTTATGAAGGCAATAACACAACAATATTTCCAAGGGATCGATATAATACGTTCAAACCTGTAAGGAATGTGGTTGTTTTTGGTAGCAAGAGCAGAAATGACATCGCCGAGGGCAGAGAGTGACCTATTAATGTTCTGGGCTTCCTTAAGCCTCTCCCCCTGTACATCTGTCTTTGTCAGCCTCTCACTTCCAGCCAAGTCCACAAGCCAAAGCTTGCTTTTTGTGCAGACTCCATCCATTAAGTTTTTGGCTCTCACCATTATACAAAGCATGCTGAGGTATCAAAGCCGATCATTTTTTAAGCATATAAACAAGCAAACACCATGCTTAAGAAAACTAAAACAAATAATGCACATCCAGCTGCTACTGACCAGTGCGATCGGCTGCTATGCTCATTCACATTGTTAGATCCAACAGATCTGGCGTTACTCCCAGCTTGCAGGACATCCCAAGCCTCCTTTATGTTTTCAACCTTAGCTTCTACTATCCCTGGCACATGATGAAACCCTTCAGCTGCCTGCCTTACCTCCAACCTAAATTGGAAAAGAGAATAAATGATGCAAAAGTAAGTAAGCATTTGAGGAACCCATGCACAAACCAGTTATTTAGACTCTCAGAAATGAGTTGTACTTTTTTGTTGATGGAGATGTTGCCAACAGGTCTCTGATTTGCTCATTGTACACCTCCAGAACACTCACAGAAAGGTTATAGGAATACGTCTCATTCCGTTCCTCAGCTATTTTAAACAACTCCTCCAGCGTTCTGTAATTAACTCCTCTATTTTGCTCAGTTCCTTCCATTGTGAAAGTCTTCCCTGTTCCAGTCTGCCCATATGCAAATATGCACACGTTGTAGCCATCAAGGACTGATGTGACCAAGGGTGAAGCATCCGCGTAAACGTCAGCTGCTCATCATGAGAAGATTATTCCAGCAGCATCAGGAAACAATCTGGTTGTGCCAATACAATCACACATTGATCATAATCTATCTATTTGTATCATTTTGTCTCCTCACATGGCAGAGTCAAATCAGGACAAGACCACCCTAAGAACAGTGTACACCATGTAATCAGGATCCTGTAACACTTTCCTTTATTTAATTTCCTTCTGTTACTAACTTGTAAAATGTTTGTTTACAAATACATACTTTAGATTTCGGTGCATTATCTTATGTGCTAGAGTTAAGTACAATGAAGTACTCCTGTTATCATCTTAATGCAATTCATCTTTATTTCATCAAGTTCACTCTAATAATAAATCTGAGTTCAAGTTATTTTTGCAGAGGTTGTCGATTCTTTTATCAGTAAAAAAATAGTTTTTTTTTTCTATGAATACAATTCATCTTTATTTCATCAAGTTCACTCTAATTATAAATCTGAGTTCAAGTTATTTTTGCAGAGGTTGTCGATTCTTTTATCGGTAAAAAAATAGATTTTTTTTTCTATGAATACCTTGATTATCCTTTGGAGTATAGACCCGATCAAACTTGAAGCTTTTTTTTGTCGCTCCACCATTCATAATTCCAATTTCACCATCCTTTGCTGCATCAAAATCTACAACAGCATTGTGACCAGTTGAAACCTCCTGCTTACTCAAAGGGCGACACCTACAGAACACCCTGATATTCCCTGAGATAATTAAAAAAGCTTTTATTATGCAAACAATAGAGTGAGACAGATAAGTCAATAAATGAGAAAGAGATGTGTGTACCTTTTGCCTCCTGGATTTGGTTATATAGCTTTTTTCTCTTGGCTATCTCCTCGCTGTACTTCAATTTAAGATCTTCAGTTTGTGCAACTATGTATATAAATCTTTGTAAGAAACTTTCTGTGTGGTGATTTCTGGGTATGTCAAGTCAGATATAATTGTGGAAACATACCTAGGGCCTGAACCGCAATGGTCATCTTATTCAGATTTGGAATTGAGTTGGCACAATCATGTGCATCTTGAGAAAGTTGAGTGTACTCTTCTTTTATGGCCTGATGTAGGAAGTAGGGTTGTACCATGAGCAAATTCGCTTTACAATGAGCTCTATATTTACTTGGCAAAAGTTCATTGATGTACTATCAGATCTGATGCATCTGTACCTTAATCTTTTTTTCCAGATTAGCGATTGCAGCAGACCAAAGCTTCTTATCATTCTTGTACCTTTCAGAGGTATCTCTAAATTTCTCCATCTCTCTTTCGAGATTTTGTTCTAGGAGCAAGAAAAATTAGCAAATTTGTTTAAGGATATAATTCCAAAGACAAGTTAGCTTCTTACCAAGTGTTTCATTTTGGAAGAGCTTATTGTCAAGCTCAATGTTCAGCCTTCGTAGCTGCTCATTTGCATCTGTCAGTGACATCCAAGCTTCATAACACTCATCAGATTTCATTTTACATTCACTGGTTAGCTCCTGTATTTTCTTCTCGTACTGAGCAATGTTTCTATTTTGAAATTTATTCTGCAATAGTAAAATGAATTGATCTCAGTGACAAACATCAACTCCCTATTATGAAGATGAAAAATTCTAATAAAACCTTTGTTCCCTGACCTTAAGTGGAGAAACCTCTATCTCAGTGGCACATTTGATACATGTAAGATGTTCAGGTTTCGCCAAGTCTGCTACAAAGAGTCCACAGAAGTTAAAAGAGACCAAAACAAAAGAAAAGGAACGAACCGATTCACGAACGTATATCGACTGTACCTGATAAGGCTGGTGCTTTTCTGATGCAAATCCCACAAACTGTTGGAGTCCCACTAAGTCCCTCAAATCTTACCAAAATATTCCCATCATCCACCACAGAAACTCTGAGATCAACTAGCTGCAGTGGCTTATTAGCTCCAACAACAGCGAATATATCAAGCCCAGACAATATCTGCAATTCTAACACAGACAAGAATCTCTCAGAAACCACACATCTATGCAGAATAATATTAAAGGTTAAAGATTTATATCTTGCCTTCTCTTCTTGCACAAATACATTGAACACCCTAATTCCTTTAGGACCATTTGTATTGACGATCTCCGCGAAATGCAAGTCCATGAAATAGTCCCCAGGAGCAAGACTATCAAACTTGTAGCAGAAGTCTCCATACCGCGCAGACTGATAAAGAGATGGGCAGTCGCCACCTTCTATTATCATCTCGTTGGTCTCTATTACATCTCCACCTTGAAAGCAAGAATCGCCATCAATCCTCACACGGGAATCTTGGCCATGTATCTCGTGGCCTCCCGCATTAACAAACATTACAACATCATCTGGTGTAGCATAAGCATGAAAAGAATCAGAAGCAGCAAAAAAAATCTCATTTTTTTCAGCATAAAAAAAAGTGAATTATAGCTCAGATAAATCACACGTAACAATTCGTCTATTACAGCAGAACATCAGGGTATCAAATATTAGCTCTAATTCAAGTGTAATGTAAAGACAATCCAAGAAAAAGAAATAAAGAACTCGAAATGCAGTCCAACCATGAAAGAATATACAAAGAAATTCAACATTGAGATAAATTAAAGCACGCATGATAGTGATATCCACTTCAAACAACCCAAAATCCTAAAGCTATATAAAAAGGGAATTACTGAGCCTTCATAATAGGGATCACAGCACAAGAAACGGACGTTTCTTAGTCAACCATAGTAACAGGAGATCCAAGTCGAGCGATCAAACAAAATCACCCTAATTCCTCGAAGAAATATGACAAAACCCTAGTTTCCCCCATCAAGAACCGAAAAACAGCAACGACCCCCATACCAAATCGAAGTAAAAAAAGATCAAGGGAAAGAAAAAGATGACCTTTGAACGCCATTTGGCCGAGCCCCCAAAGAACGAACTTGGGCCCCGAGACCAACACCATCGAATCGAAGGAGTCGTCCATCACCGGTTCGAGCAAAGGTGACCGGGTCTTCTCCACCTCCGAATCTTGGACCCGCAAACAAAGGAGAGGGGAGAAGGATCTGGGAGTTAGGCTTCGTGGCTAGGACCTCCAAGAATCGTGGACCGGGGAGAAGGGAGAGGAGGAGAGACTATAGAGTTTCTTTGCTTTTGTGTTCTCTTTTTGCCCGTTTTGTCTTCTTTCCGCCATTTCGGTCCCAAAACAGCTCAAAATTTGAAGGAAAATGTGACCGTTGGGAGCAGCCGACCGTTGCCATTTAATGCCATCTTAAAAGATACGGTAATGGTGGGGCGAAAAGATGACGTTAGCCGTTGATCTTACACTGATAGATATTAAGCCGACCGCTGTTACGGTCCCAATTCCACGTCACTTGGTCTACACTGTGGAGTTCTTTGCTTCAGGGTTTGGTCAAACCCGACACGATCGATTCACGTTGGATCGACGCTAATATCATCGGCAAAAGGTCAGAAAAAGAGGCAGAGAAAGCAATCAGCAGTAATTTTAGATTTTACATGTTCGAACAATATTACGATCTAAGAAATCAAATCTTATTAGAAACATTGCTCGTCTGTAACATGAAGAATTAAAATTCGAGTCATAAAAATAATCTTTTTCTTCGTATCCCGTATTTGATAAGAGCCTACATACAGGATGCATGCATGGCTACATGCTTTAACATTAGTGCACAATTGATCTTCTAATCATAGGTAGGTAGGTAGGTAATCCTTGACAACATCTTCCTCTATCTATTTTTCTTTTTCTTTTTCCTCAATTATTTTCGCAACAGTTCCACCAATTCAACAAGAAGTATCCTGAGAGACAACAATGTAAGAATTGAATTAGATGAACATTTGGCAATAAATTGATGCAACAGCATACCTGTTTCATTCATCAGGTTGTGTTCTCTTTTTGGTCCTTCGAACAACTCTCACATTGAGAGAGAGGAGAAAACTCCTAGACTTTCTGCAGTAGCATTTTCATGGCATCATCACTCCATAACTTCTTTTTATCTTTCTTTCTTCTGAGTTATTCCAAAGTCGTCATCATCATCTACCAAAATTTCTTCTATGCAAGCAAATACAGTACCAGCTCACTTTCTTACAGATAAAGCCATTGATGACAGAATTGTGGCTGAGAGAAATGAATAAAAGGTGGTGGCATGTGTTTACATCTGCAAAAGAGATCGTGTTAGATGCAGCATGGAAATCGTAGGTGATAAGCTAAAACCAAAAAAATCAACCTTTTCTGCTTCTTAATAGAAAGATTCATTCGAGGCAGAATTATTGGAGACAACTTGAAACATGATATGTTTCTTTCTGATTTGGATGTCAACATGAGAAGGCTATATGGATCACAAGTTGAGCTGAGAGAAGTGGTGGAGCAGAAAAGGCCACAACCTCAAAAGATAAAAAATGATCCACACTAAAGGGTTCAGCTTTTCTACACTAGCAGCCAAACTGATCAAATCAATAGAACTATTTGAAGAACATGAAGCCTGCAATCTTATTTGTGATTCTACCACCTATGTTTCAACTCTCCAACCAATATCTGGAATTGGCTGCTCAAAAGTGTCATTTTCTTGACCAAATGAAGGGAAAGAGGGAAGGAATATATGAACCATATAGAAAAGATTAAACATCTAGCAAACGAGTAACCAAAATTATCTGCTAATAGGAAGACAGAGAAAACTATACTAAATCTTTCAACCCACCAACAATAAGTATGTGTACAAGTTGAGGGAAACAAATAAAGGCAAAGCAAATTGACATCATGAGAATTCTTGGGATCCATAAACCTGTAACTACACTTGAACAGTCATAGACCACAAAAAAGAGCCACATTTCAACTGGTTATTCCTTATATGAACAGGAAGAACGTGCACACACAAACAAGGAACTTAAAAGAAATGAAGCAGAGGGAGGGAAGGAGGCGGTGGCTTTTGGCCTTTTACACGTCGAGGAAGCCGGTCTTCTGCAGCACGGCATTCCTCACCCGCCGGAGATCCCTCCCTTTGAGGGTCCTCCCCACGCCCTCGAACACCGAGAACGTCATCACGTGCGATCTCGCCACGATCACATGAGGCGGCACCATCTCCTCCTCCTCGCCCTCCCGTCCTTCCTCTTCCTCCAATCCATCCAAGACATCATCTTGCCGCTCGCTCCTCCACCTCGGCCACACAGGGACGTTAACCGGCGCTGACTGATGGTGGGCCACCCTCCCGGCCACCAAAGCCTCCACTGCCCTCCCTTCCGGCATCTCTACCGGCCGCGCGGTGCTCTCGGTTGTGCATCGCTGAAGAACCAGGGGACGCCGGTCCTCCGCCAGGGCGGCGGAAAGGCCGCACCTTTCCGGCGCTGGCCTGCGGCGGAATCGGCCAAAGGGCGAGAAGGAGGAACCCGGGACAGAGCTCCGGACGAGACCAGGCGACGGGGAGGAGAAGCAATCTACGGAATCACGGTCGTCGTAGGAGGACGGGGAGGGCGAGGAGGAGAGCTCTTCGGAGGGGGATGACCAAACCACGTCGCTCTCGTCGAGCTCGAGGTGGCGAGTCGGGAAGGGGTCGGGATCGGGGTCGGCGTCGGGCAGCTTGAGGAGGCCCAGGAGGCGGAGGAAGGAGGTCGCTGAGGACGGCTGCGCAACAGACGCAGAGGCGGCATCTTCCATCCTCCGGCGGCCCCGCTCATCTCCCCCGACTGCGCGCGCCTCCGGACTATATGGAGGGGTGCCGGCACACCGTGAAGTTAGGATGGTCCGGAGGAGCAGCGGACGCGACATGTCAGGGGAATCCTGCACACTATTAATCTGAGGATCACCTGTCCCGGTCGAACCCCGAGCCAGCTAATTTGACGAGGAGAAAAAAGGAAAAGTGTGTATGGATCAACTTCATCCAAAAGCTTTTGGCTTTCACCCTAAACAATCAAATTCACAAAAAAAAAAATAATAATAATCGAACAACCTCTCACAAAACTATTCTTAATCATACTTAACAGTCTGATTAAAGATCAATTAATCTGAACGATATCAAAAATGACGATAAAGACAAAGAAGAGTTCCCTTACCTGTATCAGCGGCAATGATTAGAAAAGACCTTGAAACTTTTGGCGGTCCAACGTGCTCCCCTTCTTTTCCCCAGCTTCAATCTTTTCATACAAAGATGCCCATAACATGACAAATCCAATCACCTGTTCTTTCTTTCCTTCACCTGATGATTCCATAACGCCATTGCGGGCGCGCTCTGCGGCTCCCAAGCATTCTGCCAATTATTTATTGCTGCAATGATTTGACCTGCCGACGCCAATACATGCTGTACATAATTTGGTTCCATTGGTGTAGCCGGGCTGCAAAAACATAGCACATCCTGTTCACGAACATTTATTTTGGGGGTGAATGGAACAGTGGGTGTGACTGAGGGAACATACCTGCAACGCTCTCCCTTTCAACATGATTAAAGATTGAGACCTGGGATGTTAAAAAAAAACATAAATATTTCTATCATTTTGGTGGCCCAGTTTTGGATAATGTCCAGCCAAACATGAATGGTAAGATAAGATAGTATTTTCACAGAGACAACGAAGCCACTAGTCGACAAGTTCACAGTGTTTGCATCAGCAACTACAGAAATGACATGGGGATAAACTGATATCTGTGGTAAACTTGGCTTGAACTTTCGGAGAAATAAACTACTGCTCTTGTTCATATGGGTAACTAACAACCAAATGACATGAGGAGATGCTATATACGTATTCGGATACTTGGAATTCATCAGGTTATATAACATGATGTCTTGAGAACAAATTCTCAAATACGGGTGGTCAACCAGTTAGGATGCTGGCAAGAATATCACTCTTTCCTTGGGTAAAAATGGTGCAGACAAGGCGAATAGCATCCACCCATCCCTCCAGAGACTACCATGAGTCAGCAACCTGGAGGAGCACAACATGAGAATTTAGATTGTCAACAGAAAACAATGGTCTGCTTGATGAACCAAAAAACACACAAGCTTGCATTGCTGAGCTTGATAGAGAATGTAAATGGAGATCATATCAAAAGATCAATACAATATGGCATCATCTCAAGGTTCTGAAATTTTTCCTTCAAATGGTTGCCTCCCAGTTGTACGCTAATGAGATAACTGGATATTTTTTTTTATCTGCGGAGTCTTGAATGGCAGGGCTTTTCTTCAACTCATGCTGTATCTCAGCGATACAAGATAAATGCATAAGGCTGGCACCGAACTAATACTGTAACAACATAACATGATATAAATTTTAAATATGAATCTTGTAATCACAAGTTCGATGTCAAGCTTGGGTTCCAAAGGTTAGATTATCCAGTAGGGTTTACTTAAGGAACAACAACCGAGGCTCATTCATAGTCCTAATAAGTAGAGATCAACCATTACCAAGTTGTTCGATGCTGTACCCATGTAGCATCTGCACATGCTATGTCAATCTATCTCATAGGTGCCAACATATGTGCAACTCCAAATTTCGACTTATGCCAGACAACCAGCAAGCAAATCGGAATGGCATGAAATTGTATGGTGCCCAAAACAAAACGATAATTCTTGTCATAGATGAATCCTAAAGTGGAAGTGTGATGTGAAATTGTAAATCATCTCAAACATTTTATGAAAATAACTAAATTTCTATTTCTGGAATGATATACTAATTCTGACAGTCACAAGGACAGATAAACTAGAACATGAAAAATAATAAAAGATCCTATTTTTGATCTTCATGTTTGGGCCGAAGGATTTTTACCAAGTAAATAGGATGATGAATTGTGTGTACACAGAGGCCAGCACTTCCTGGTAGAGTTAGGTCCACATATGCTGACATGGAGACAATATTAGGCACATCAATTTTAATTGATGATCTATATATTCGTGCAGATCCTCGTAGCCTGTCAGGACTTTCCGTTGACTGCTTGTCAGCCTTCATCACCTGGAAATAGTGAGATAACAATAAATTACAGCTATCAGAAAAATAATATAGTGATCTAAGCCTGATTTTGTCACACAGATTCAGATTCATGTGGCGCTTGCAGATAAAAAAACTTGCTCAAATAATAGAAATGATCAAGACATTTTGTTTATAACAACTATTTGTAATAGTCATATTTAGAAGTAATCTCTTTAGAAGTTAATATCATTTGCAGGAAACTAGCCCAATTGATAATCAAAGAGAGTTATACAAATAAGAAGGATTAACAACTTCCAATATAATTGAGGAACAAACAGAAGTGCCACATACAATACTACTAAATTGTTATAGTACCTGTCCAATACAGATTTCATTAGCTTATTGGATCATTGCTGCCACCTCATCATTCACTTTGGTGCCTCTTTCTGGTTGGACCATATGGGCTGCCCAAATATTGTTCTTTTACTTCTTTTACTATTTCTTTTGGGATGATAGTGGGAATAAAATATGTTATATACAAAATATATGTATATATACAGGTTCAATGATATCAATCCAATATGCAAGAACAAAAAATCTCTGAAAATGTGATTTTAACTCTGCTAAGGGAAAGTATATAAGTAGACAGAGGCATACTTGTTTGCACCAAAAACAAGAAATGGCTGGGAGAAATGAACTCCCTTGTCTGTTTCAGGCACATTGTTGACTAGATGTGTAGAAGCATCATTCTAGCTGAATCAAGATAAGATGACAAAAAAATGTCCAGTTGATGAAGATAAGATAAAATGTTAATATACGTACATGCATATATATATACATCTACATATTCATATATGTGCGTGTGTATTTATATGTATATACATATACATATTCATATGTATATGTACATATACATATGTACATATAAAGCATATTAACATACCTTTTCCATCTAAGCATAAGAACATATTCAAAACATACAAATCATTAGCTAGAAAACAAGAGTGTATGGAACTTTAAATGATTAAAAGGATAGAGATACATGGAGAAAGACCTAATAAAGATATGAAAGTTTCTTTCTTGTTTTCTTAAATGAATTTGAAGAGATGCATTTCTAGAGAGTACATAATCACATGATCTTGCCACTGCAATTATTTATTAAACAAAGTGAAAATGGTTAAGAGGATAAGCCAACAAATATATAAACACGATGAGTATCAATTGTTCTGAAGCAAAGCTAGCCTGTTATCATCTTAACTGAGCAACCCGTAGGTATTAGGATATTGGACAGCCAAGAATTTAATTTTGACAACATAGATTAAAGAATTCAAGAAATAGGTTATCCAGTGAAGTTGATCGGAAAGAACAACAAATGGGGATACCAATTTATGTAATTAATCTGGACGATCGTAGCAAATGAAGCATTGATGAAAAGCTCGACCAAACAAAGAAAGGAAAACTAGCCATTATAAGTTCCTTCCAAATCAAGATTCTCCAGAAAGAAATAACGGAGGGAAAAAACAACCTGCTGCCATCGAGTCCAGAACCGTCCACCCCACCGGATCTCCCTAAACAAACCCTTTCACCTCTTCCTTCAAATCGCTCGCAGGCTCACTCGTCGCGAAGGAGCGGTCGTCCAAGTCACCAGCCTCGGCAACGGGCAGGGCGTCGTTGCCCTCTCGCTCCGCCCTGATCCACGTTTCCTTGCGTGGCGCCAGGGACTCCATTGATTCGGGAGCCCGTTCGTCCGGGAATGGCGAGACCTGCCGTTCTTTCACTCCGGCTCCACAAATTGAGGGAGGAAAAGGATTAGGGTTTCGCGGTCTCGGAGTAAGGAGACGAGATCCGTAGACACGAGGAGGACGCGGGCACGCTCGGCATTTCATGGGCTAACGTAGAAATAGCCGCCGGACCGGCACCAGAACGGAAAACAGACCGAACCACCCATGAAACTCCAGGGTAGCGGTGTGGCCTCCACCGGAGCCGTTGTTGGGCCATCTAGGGGCTAGTGTTGCTCCACCCATTCTTGTAAGGATGGAGCCGTTGGGTTCATAAGATCTCATGTTGGGGGAGAGGTTTGATAGCTTTCGGATGTTACTGTGCTTGGGGATGACGAACCTAAGCAACCCATCGGTGATCCTGCAAATGGAGCAGGCGCCGAGCATGGAGGAACTATTGTGTCCATGGGTGTTGGTGTTAACGGCGGATAAAGACCGACTGAGGGAGAAGAGTCGGGCGTAAGGAGCACAATGTGATCCATCTCCATAACTAACGGTTTTTGGAACTGCTACGGTTGTGATTCCATTTTCCATGGAATCGTCAGTTCCAAAACCACAGTGAAGTCTAAACCCTAGCGGTTCAGACGCAACAAATTCGATTTACCATGAATATTAGTGGTTTAAATTCAGCAAGATTAATAAATGGTTGTATCTTGATATGAACCATTCTTTGAGTTAGGATCAAATGAAACAAAACAAAAAGATAAAGTAACCAAATGCCTTTATTAGAGGTTTTTTGAAATTATTTCAAATTCGTTAAATATGCATGCATTAAAGATGGAAAAAAAATCAAAAACACATTTGATTATTTTTTTTGGATATTTTAAAAAAAAAACCCTAAGTTTGAAAAAAATTATATAGAGTCCCCAGTTTCAAAAATCTTGTTGCACATTCTTTTTTCTTTTCAAAATAATCGCCGCACTATACCTCGTTAATTGCTCTTTTTCGTCATGTCGATTGCCCTACCCCTTTTGTCGGACTCATCTAGCAATAAAGGTATAATGGTCCTCGTCAAACTCGTTAGACTCGTGATAAATATGTAGCCTTCATGGCCCCTCTACAACCAACAATGGAGGCCATAGACCCCCTCCTTTCTTATCTATGATCGATAACGAGAAAAGAGTGCGAGAAGATCGCGAGGAAGGGATGCAAAGAGATTACATAGTTCCTCCACGACCAATAACAAAAGTGCATCGACAAACTCTGTGTAAGAGCTATAAGCAAAGGGGGTAATCAATCAATCATAAGACAAAGGAGGATAGTAAAGATTGTGAGCAACAAAGTCGAGCCCATGAGGCAACGACATATTCAAGAAAAAATTAATTTTATAAATTTATAAATAAATTTATAAATTTATTATAAAAATTTAAAACTTGAAACACAATTTTTTAAAAAAATTAGCATCATTTTTTAATCTTTTAGATTTCAATCAATTACCTTAATCGAAACAATTTTGTAAGTTTACAAAAAGTTATTTTCGAATATTAATTTCACAAACCACTCGTTTCTTTACTATGCAATATGAAATATATTTTAAAACGGTTGACTTACTACAAAATTTTCTCATAAATAACATCTTCCTGCATCAACTCGTTGAACTTTAGAGCACAAACTCAAACTGAACAAAGGAAAAAAAAAAAAGCGGCAGCGAGGATCAAATATTGGACTCTCAAACGTCTCCGATGTTGACTCTAATATCAAGACCTGGACTTTTATTATTATTTTCTTATATAACTCCAAAAAATATTTGGCGAAAGTCAACCATTTTGACTTAATTGCACTAATTCCATCACGGGATCGAATTCTCGAAGCACAGAATCAAAAAAGATTATTTTTCTAAAACATATCCTTACTTTTTCTCAAATCATATCCCTAATTCTAAAACTACCCAAATTACCCCCTCCTCCACCCCTCTTCCACCGCGGTCGCCTCTGCCGCGCCGCCGCCCGCCCTCTTCTCCTCCTTCTCCTCCTCCTCTCCCCTCCTTCCGCTTAGCCCGCCATCTCCTCCTCCTCCTCCCCTTCCCTTCCCTCCTCCCGTCCTTCCCGGCGGGCGACGGCGACGGATGGACGGCGAGCGACGGCTGCGGAGGTTGGCACCCTTCCCTTCCCTTCCCTCCCCCCTCCTCCCGTTTCCTCCCATTCCTTTCCCTCCTCCCCTCTCATCCCCTCGTGCCTCGTGGACGGCGGGCGACAACGGGCGGCGGCAGAGGTGGGCAGGGGTGGAGAAATCGCCCATTAGAAAACGGAAAAAGAGAAACGAATTGGAAAATTGCAGCGATTACCGGTGCCTGACGGGTGGTGACGCGACTCGCCTGCCAGTGACAGAGAGAGGTAGGTAGGAGGCCCTAATGTGTGGCCAAGCTGGAGTCTCTTGGTACTTTAAAATGCACGTAGGGAATCGAGCCCAATGTCTTGGCAGATACCTATTTCACTCCGCCTCACCTACCTATCCCCCTGTGTGCCCAAATGTCTCTTTTGCCCTTTGTTTCCTAATGAATATTATGTTGGGGTTGATCCTAATTGTATTCTTTTAATATTATATTACCCTTCAAAAAACTTATAATTAGTGCAAGAATATTATATTATCTTTTAATATTATGTTCATAAAAGATCCATGTATCTCATTTTATTATTATTATTATTATTATAAACTTAATTTATAATATTTAATAAAGAACAGACTTTGAAGGGATGTATGTGTAATTTAGGTATCTCAACTCCGTTATTGTACCGAGAAATCAAGGACAGATTGGTAATTTTCTGTATCAATGGATGCGCTAAATGGTTGGGAACGTCGAGCTTGGAAGGCTGCGGAGTGAGGCCCTCATTAGAGTTTGGGAGGAAAGATATAGAGAGAGAGAGTAGACTTAAATCTGATTCAGCTTCCCCCTCTCAAGTAAGATTCTTTCTCTTGTTATATCTTTTTCTTTTGTGTTTGGAGATCTCAATCAGCTTCTGGAGCAGGGAAAATGGCCGATTCCAAAATCTACCATTTCGATGAGGTTGCCAAGCACAAGGGTGCGAAAGATTGCTGGCTGATCATCTCCGGAAAGGTAAAGCTCACCGCATATCTTCTTTTCATTGGAAGGTCTTTTATCTTTTCTTTGTGTGAAGAGACTGGTAGTTTATAGATCGACTTACCATGCATGGTTGTAGGTAGAAAGCCGCTCGCGGGTGATCCTGTGTGAAAGCGGATATTTTGATTCGAAATAGGGAGTATTGGGAGGGTTTTGGTTTTGTATCTGTGGAACGATCTGAAAGCTTTAAATAAATTTTGGACTTCGAAAATATAAGTTTTTTAATCTATGTTTTTGAGACGGATTTATAGGAGTCGTCGGCTGCTTTCCGTTGGTCTCGCTTCTGTAGAACGATCTGACAAGTTTTAGAAAGTTTCTTTTTCACTTCAAAATCAGTTTCTTGATCTTTGTTTATGCCTTTATGGCCGTTTGACACTGTTTCTCATGTTGTTTCTAAGAACAGGTAACAAAAGGCATTGCATCGCTTTTCTTGTTTCATTTAATGTAATAGTCAAGATTAAACCTTTTATGTTTAAATTTGAAGAATATGAGTTGAATCTACTTGTTTTAAGACCAAATTACTTCTCAAAGGTTTCTCAAAACAAGCTTTATTAGTATCATTAGCTGAAGAAGGTGAATTGATTCCACGTAATCTGTTCTGTTCCTGAAAGTTCAGAAGCAAAAAATTCTCTGTAAAATGTTCTATACACAACCAAAAATGTCTCCATTTTGAGGATAAAGAATTTGTACCAGTGGAATTGTTAGCAACAACATAGGTTTATGGACCTTGCATTTGGCAAGGTCATACCAAGATTGATTCAGTATAATGATTAAGTGGTTCGTGGAATTAAAAAAGAGAAGGAATAAATGAATATATAAATAAAGTGAAGGGCTGGCAGTCTGTTGATTTTCTTCTCCAATAAATGGGTGACTGCTCCTTTTGTACACAGACCACCAAAACTTCTCAAACCTGCTAGGACTCCAGAATTAGAGGGACAAAAAAAATCTACTGAACTCTACCTCTTGTAATTGTAGCAGATGCTTTTCATGCTACAGTGCAATGGACAGTAACAGAACATTTCATTTAGCTGTTTGATTCCACTAATGATCTTGAATGAAACATCAATTCAGACTTGAGCATACTAGGCTTCTAATATAAACTCAACTTACTATTTTGACTCAAATAACATAACACAATGGTGCTGATAATAAATTAATCTCAACTGAATCTTATAACTTGAATTAAAATCATTTTGTGCCTTCTAGTGTTTCCTTCTGATGTGCTTCTTGTCTCAGTTCAGCGGCAAAGAACCCATTTATGGCACAATGAAGATTCATGAACATTTAGTTCAGAATCCTCCAATTCTTCATCCACTTGCTAGCATAAGTTGTTGCTGTTTTGGCCATTATTGATCAAAATGGGCAAAGTGTAGTTTGTCCTTTTTAGATGTTCTAAAGTTTTTTTTTTTTCAGATGTTACATTATTTGTTTTGCTTACGTAGGTATGTTACTTTTTGTTCCAAGTCATGGTTTAGCCTCCTAGTTAGTAAAATAGAAAAATATTTGATGCATATGCTAATGGTAAGAAGCAGAAACCCTTTTCTCTGCAAGTGAGACAAGATTTTCTCCTTAGCAAAGTGCAATATATATGATTACCAGCATTGGGCAAAACAAGATGTCGAAAAGTAATCAAGATGATGACATAAATGACATAGATAATAAGTCTTAGGTTCATTAAAAGTTTAAAGAAATATGCTCCGAAAATAATTTATTGATCCCTGGTGTAATTTCTTCAGTTGAATGTCATATAGAGCTAGTTCAGTTAGATTTCCTTTTTTTTTTTGTGGGCTTTGGAAATATATGCATAATTTACTTGTTAACAACAGTCTAATAATCTATGGTAAAACACACTTACTGAGGCTGGTTGGCTACGGTTACAATCATTTATCAAGTCGTAGTATTAAGTTCATAGTTTAGAGCTTGTGACTTCAATTAAAAACAATGCAAATAAGTGGTATATTCAAACTCATGTTTCATGATTTTTAATATATCAGTAGCACGTCATTCTTTATGGCTTTATTTTGACATTATAGGATGGTGTTCTCATAATTTAGTATCTAACTTACCGACCTCTACATTTGGACCAAGCACCTCTATATTCTGACCAGCATCTCTTATGAACAGGACAGCCATTTTTGGCAAGTTCTAATTCATCTAAAGAATCTTAACCATGTTATGGGCCCTGGGTATTTGTTTCATTAGGATTATATGGAGAAAGCTCACATGTAATGTATTTGTTTCATTCTAATCTACATTTTTCAGCTTTTCTCTTCCTCAACATGTGGACCAAGCACCTCTATATTCTGACAAGCATCTCTTATGAACAGAACAGCCAATTTTGGCAAGTTCTAATTCATCTAAAGAATCTTAAACATGTTATGGACCCTGGGTATTTGTTTCATTAGGATTATATGGAGAAAGCTCACATGTAATGTATTTGTTTCATTCTAATTTACTTTTTTCAGCTTTTCTCTTCCTCTACACGTGGACCAAGCACCTCTATATTCTGACAAGCATCTCTTACTAGCAGAACAGCCAATTTTGGCAAGTTCTAATTCATCTAAAGAATCTTTTCCCATGTTATGGACCCTGGGTATTTGTTTCATTAGGATTATATGGAGAAAGCTCACATGTAATGTATTTGTTTTATTCTAATTTACTTTTTTCATTCAGGTATCATATAGCATGCCTATCAAATGCTTACAGTAAAACTCAAACTCCTGATTTGTTAATTGTGTACACTGTCTGGACCACTAGAATGTCTCTTTGGAGACAACCGGTGAGACATTATCAATTTTGATATTCCCATGTTTGCGAATATTTCAATGGTTTCATAACTAGCTTGGTCAGTGTTTCCGCAATGAAGTGTTGTCATCTGCAAACTCATTCATGGCTTACTGTTAAATCAGGTAGTGTATCTCAGAAGCAAATACAATTCGAGAATCTGTATGGCATGTTCACCAATGCTCTTTAAGCACAATGATATGTTCTTGTGATGTGAAATGTTACAATATGGTCCTATATCAAGATGATCACCCTTTCTTTCCCCTTGATGTCTTCTCCAGGTTTATGATGTCACTCAATTTATGGACGAGCATCCTGGTGGTGATGACGTTCTGCTAACAGCATCTGGTAATCGCAATATCCTCTTCTATTTCTTTGCTCATTATTCTCTACTTCATCAAAAGAACAAAAAAAAAAGGTGTGACTAAACGGATCAAATCCCATGGATTTCCTTGTTGTAAATACTCCAATAAATAAGCATGTCTTTGCAGGGAAAGATGCAACCAATGATTTCGAAGATATCGGTCACAGTAATGCTGCCCGGGAGATGATGGATAAATACTACATTGGAAAGATAGATGCTTCGACTCTTCCCACAAAGGATTCTTACGTACAGAAGCAGCAGGTAATCCATAAGCCTGATAACTCCCCGGAGTTCGTGATCAAAATATTACAGTTCCTTCTGCCCGTAATGATCTTGGGGTTAGCATTTGCCGTCCGATACTTCACGAAGGTGGATTAGCTGTGTTGCCATCATCATCCTTTCCCTCTGAAGCTTTGGTCTAATGGCGGATGAAAGCATTTACCAGTCCAAGACTTTGGCATTGTTTCTGCTGTCATGGCATGCATTGCCTTGTTAAGTTGTGCTCGTCTAGATCTGTCATAATTGGATTGTGTGTGTTTTTCTTGTACTGGATATTCTTCAGCTTTCTAATGTTGAATCCCAAAAAAGTAGAATTTATGGAAACCCATGCATCTGGATGTCTTCTTTTTGATCTTGCTCTGAATTAACACATCTAATCACAAACTTTCCAGCTATATTATCCATCTTGAACAAGATTGCAACATGTTCTATTCATCAATTATGCAAACTTTAAAGGTAAAAAAGAAAAGACCAGTACCGGACAATGGTGGTTATAAAATGGGAAATGTTTCTTTGAATCATTGGTACAATATGTAAATCCACTTGAGTGAGTCCAATGTTGCAATTGAGCAGTTTTTGCTAATCATGGCTATCAGTGTATGCCTGGCTGAAGCAACTATTCATGTCTCTCAGAAGAAGACATTGTGGAGGAATTAATTCAATTAGAAACTGCAAATAACTAAAGACTATGAGAGATGGTACAAATGGTACCAGAGAAGAAATGGAGAAACAGAGGTCATTCAATTTTGTCATGCAGGGTCACCACCAAGTCATGGGCATCATCCAAAAGCTTCCAGATATCCATTTGCCCTGTCATGCTGTTGCACTCTCTTATGATTTCATCCATGCTGCTATACCTCTCAATGATCAACTTCCTCTTCTGCAGCACCGACGCTGCGATGGCGTAGAGCAACAGATCATCGGTGGGAGGCGCACGTAGCCTTATCCTCCCCCATACTGATTTCCCGATCCCTGCTCGAATTGCTGCCTGGTCTGCCCACATCACCTCCCATAAGCACAGAGTCTGCTCAAAGGTTAGCTCTCTTCGGAACATAACCACAACCATTCTGTACACAAAGAAGCAGTCCTCGGCTTGAAGCTTCTCCAGATGCCTATAGAGATGAGAATCCTTGGATTTGATGATCTTGGAGACGATGTTCAGTTGTCTCTTGATGCCCACCTCATCAAGCCTGAAATTATGTCTAGCTTTCCTCATAAACCCTACAAAGCACCAAAACGCCATATGATCCTCCTCCACGATGGCAAGTATGGGAGATAGAAGGTCGCTCATTCCTTGGCAGTAGCCTATTTCAGGATCGTAGAGTGCATATGCCTCTAGTACAGCAACCAGTCGTGCTGCATGGTACACTCGGCATGGCTCCAAGTGGTCATAGTCTTTCAGACCAACAGCAATAGCAGACTTGAAAGCCTTGTCTTTGGAGACTGCAGCTTGAGCTGGAGAATACATTATCCAGTCAGCATTAGCTCGGATGGCATCTAATCGCATGATACGCTGCCATGTTGCAAAATCCTCAGCTTTTCGATCAGATTTAATGTCTTCGCCCATGACTGAATCAATCTTGGTATGCTTAGGATAAGTTCCAATGCATCCTTCTGCCCTGGAGGACATCAGAATGCTTCCAGGTTCTTCATCAGTGGAGTACTCGCTCTCAGAAGATTCTGTATCCTCAGCAGATGCATCAGCATGGGTTATTCCACTTTTGTCATCTTCATCCGGTATAACTAACCCGGAGGCAGGTGTTTCCTCACTCACTCTCTGCTCCAAAGTGTCATTACGCGGGCTACCTCGTTCAGTGGAAAGGGATTCTCTGGCACTAAAAACCTCTTCGGAGCAAACAGAATCACGTCCCTGTATAAAGCTGGGACTGTCAGCATAACTTGTTTTGATTATTTCATTTAACTCGTCACCATCATTGCTGCGATTTACCATTTGCCGACATCTTCTTCTTAGTTTCTCGTATTCTTTCCTGTTATGAAACCAGAAAAGAAACAAAATGAGCCACCTCCAAGGCTGGCAGGTATTAATCAATTTATATCTGTATCCAAGTCGAACAATGATGAAAGGTAAACTGACAGTTCAAGAAATGGAATTTGGGACCATCTTGTTATGCATAAATTAAAACAAGGGAAGAGAATTAAGAACTGAATTCGCTTAGCAAAAAGGCCAAGTACCTCTTTTGTGCTTGAATGGCCTTTCTATCAACCTTTGAGCTCTTTAGGTCATATCTGCACAACAAAATAAAAAGTTCAAATTTAATAACATGCTTCAGGCAGCTCCACATAAAGATTATATCAGTTCTAGTGCTTAGATAGACATATCAATTAATAATTTGTCAAATGCCTCGAGTCCAAACAAAAATATCATGTTTAGCACCCAGAGACCAATATTATGACTTCCATTTGCTACACATAATTCTGCTTATTGCATCAAAGTGACAGAAATAAGCAGCTTCTTGCATACTAATGCATTAGCATTCAAAAAGATACAACATTTCTTAGCACAAGGACTATAGTACCTTTCTTAAGAGTGCTATGACCATTTTTACATGATCGACATAATGACACATCACACAAGAATGATAATGATACCAATAAGAATGAGCTATAAATAAGCTATTGAGAGCCGTAAAATAATTAGGAATTTACTATGCAAATATAAACCGTGTTGCAAGCCTCTGCTTGCTGGAAATGTAATGTGGTTTTGACAAGATGCACAACTAGTCAGACATACCAAACAAAAGAAGATTATTTTTCTAGAAGTTTAATAATTATTTAAGAGATTAAGCTAAGAGAAACTATAGGGTTTACAAATGTCTACTAGCTGAAATAGATAGATTTAATTTTAAACAGAAAATAAAAGAAACTAAATGCAGCAGAGGCATCAAGAATGGTGCAAATGCTACCAAGAGGTATACTCGTTGTTTTGCTTGAAGAACGAAGAGAAAACATAGTATCAGATGACAGTTAAAATGATGTGTTTACCCAGTTTCGCATCAAGAAGAACATATCTATCACTCAGATAGATCGGTGACTCGTTTTCACTTAAACGGGGAGATTACATATTAAATCCTCTGAATATTTTATCCATTAACCTAATGGACAACTAACAACACTCAGAAGATCAATAAACCAACAACAATTTCACATAGAAACATTTTGAAAAGATGGTTTAGACAATAATATAATCATAGAATTTGAAGATGAAAATTAGGAAAGACCAAAATAGATGCAATTTGAACCTTATCTTATAACAATTTCAGAAGCATTGCATAGAAAAATTTCAAAAAGATGGTTTAGAATCTCACACTCCAAGAAGGAATGGCCAGACTTCAGCCCTGATGCTAGGATCAATTCCCTGAAGCATGTGTAAAACAACTGCTTTAATCGACCCTTGTCAAAATGGGTCAAGACAACTAAGATAAAGTGATAAAAAAAAGATAAATTATAGTAGGAGCTTACTCCACTGCGAACTTTCTTTAGAAATTTCACCCCTCCATCACGGAGCTTTCCATCCGATGTGAAAAAATTGTTCCACTGCTGCTTTGTAAGTGCATGTTTCCTTTTCCTTCGAGACCATGGTGACCTAAGGCTTCCTCTGAAAATTTGCAGTGATGTCACACATGAAAAACATTAAAGAATGAAGAAAGGCAAACAAATTAAAGACAGATGGCCATGTCACTACCACTCACTTACAACTGAAGTGGCTGGGTACTTTTCTAAGATAGCCAAGTATAGAATTGTGAAGTCAAAGCCATTAATTAAACATGTTATAATTTAATCTGCAATTTTCATGGCAGCAACTTCATAGTCAAGAGAGACTAGGACCTAAAAAGGTGAAGCTGAAGAATATTAGGCCATAACTTCTTTTCAATGGACGAAAAAGATAGATACTAAAGATAATTATCCATGATCAAGAATAGAATATTGTTAATCAAAACAGATCTGCCTGTTTACAGAAGTCTAAATTAGGAAAAGGCAGTACAACCAATGTAAATCGAAGGACAGACAGATAGCTAAGTGCTTTCTTCATTGTCCGGCATGCCACCATGTAAACGCAAGCCAACAAAAGAAAAACAACCAAGTAAGAAAGAACGGGAGGAAAACCAAAGAAAAAAAGAAAGAATTCTATAGAAACACGTCTATGTCCCTTTGCGTGCTATGATGATCCCTATTCATTTTTTGAAGGATATCATGGCATGAAGTTTGTGACTCTCAAAAGCTAACATCATGGTCGGGCTGAATCAGCCTCTTGTATTATGCTAAGAATTTCAAGCAGTATATCAATGAACGAAACAAACCCAAAACCTTTCAAATATTAGTTCAATCAGAGATCCTAGACCAGTCATTGACCTAATCTGGCAGTAGGCTAGCATGTATGGGCAATATGACATGATGAATCAAATTCCTCAGTAAGCTGCAATACTATCTATATAAGTGCCTGAAACATACTCAAAGCTGGAGTCAATAGTCATTTTCGGTTGGGATACCAAAGATTGCATCGATCATAGGCCACTTTCAGTTGATTCAACAGGAAGTATAAGGTTCTTTAAGTCTAAATACTTTAGTCGAAATCAGACTAGTCCCTGGAATGACAATAAGCTGGCAGGCTGACATTTCCATACATCCTTCAACCTTTTTGTCTTTGCCTATGAGTCCTCTGACTCATACATTTCCTATCTTGTCCATGCCAATTTTATCTTATGACCCATCCGTTCATGTATTTAGTAAATTTCACACTAAAATAAAAGTCCACTTGTACAATGTTCTTCATTCATACATTCTGTGTAGAGTGTAGATGAGCAGATGACTAATTATGGTCGGCAGCTATATCCTCTAACCCCTGTTTCATTGACTTCGCAGTAAGGTGGGGCAAAAGATCACATTCTTCACTGCTCTAAGCTAAATGGGTAATGCTGACACTTGATATAACACATGATAAGGCTTTTTTATTAGGTTCACAATTTTTTTTTACTTGTCCAAACCTACAGAATTTACAATTTTGGTTGCTTCATAACTTCACATTTATATTTCTATAAACAAAATCATACTGTTATAATACTATTATTTTCTACACACATGGTGCTTAAAGTTTTCTTATTATTGAAGTTTTCTAAAACATACGTGAGATTTGACAATTTAACCAAAACTGAAACCAAAATTGCAGACCACAATGCTAAAATGCAACTCCAAAAGAGACCATCCCCACTGAACATAAAATACAAGAATAATCACTTGTTCAAATAAGGTGTTGGCAGCTGAGCAAGATTAACACAGCAAAATTGGAAAAACTTCAATAGTTATTGAAGGTACTGAAATGCATCCTAATGTCTCTATAATAGATGCAGGTGAGTCTTTAGTATTTACTGTCAAAATGATTGATTTGTATCCTACAAAGTACAAACAACCTAGAAAAGAAAAGAATGACATCATAACAATTTGATTGCATATCATTTAGGCTAATACAGTATTAAACAGAACTAATGATATGATTCATGCTTAGCAGATCTAATGATACAAGAAAACGAAGCTGCCCTTTTTCCAAATCTCTTCAACTGCTAATAAAGTTTGTAGAGCGTTAGTGTTCCAACCGATGAGGCCAAAATTACTCTTCTAAACTCTTATTAGAAAGATAAGAGGGCATCAATCAGTGATCACACTACACTGTGGAGATTTATCAATGATCACTGCCCACCAAAAAGAAGGGAAAAGAGACAACGATGGTAGCTTTGATATAAGCGGAATGGATAATTTGAGACTACGGGCAACAACGTAGTGAAACTCTTCGAGCAATTTCATAAGGGAGAACACAATGGAAAGGAACCGAGTGACCGGCAGGCATTTTAGCTGTTATTCCCTTGTTTTTTCAGTTGATTAATTGGGAACAAAGCCGGGATGTTATAGGGAAACCGATCTTCTAGTGAAAAACAAGAAGGTAATCAAAGGCATGGAACAAGAAACCCGCATGAGAAGAGGGGAAAGGAAAGGGAACTCACCGATCAGGAACAGGTGAGGAGGCAACAATGAGGAGCGATCTCAAATGGATCCATGACGACTTAGGCGACGACGAAGATTGTGAAGACGAAGAAGTATGGGATCGTCGAAGGGCGCTCATTCTCTCTCTCTCTCTCTCTCTCTCTCTCTCTCTCTCTCTCTCTCTCTCTCTCTTCTAAAGACTCGATTTTTAACCTCCTACTTCCTGAGAGGTGGGGGAAAGAACAGGAAATGAAGCGCCTTTGCCTGTTTACCTACGAGAGGATATGACAAGGGTAGCGGCCAGGGCGAGTCCGGCCATGGCCGTCACGCCGACGACCACTACTCCCTCATGCCACCGCTCGCCTCCACCGGGGCCGCCCCAGATCCACGCCCCGCCGTCACCCGCCGCACTCCCAACCAAGTTCCCGATCCCACGCTCCACCCAGCTCCAAGCCCACATCGATCGCCCGCCGCCACCGCCCCGCAGCCTCTTCCAACCACCAGTCCCAACCGCACTGCTCTCTTGTGTGTGTATCTGTATCACCCTTTATGGAGACCGGGCGAAATCAAACAGAGATCAGGGGCAATTGCGGCAGAACAGAGCCAGAGAGGAAGCAAAAAGAAGAGCTTGGTGTGATGGTATGGGGAGCAGAGAAGGGGGGACGCTTTAACTTTTGTATGTTCAAAGAGAGGGGCAAGGGGAACATGTGTTGATGGCCTGTGAAAGCCAATCTACAAAAGAGAAAGAGAGTGGGACAGAAGGAACTCTCTCTCTCTCTCTCTACATCAATGAATGCACTCCTTGTCTCTTTGTGTGGTTTTGCTTTGTTCCTTCCACCAACCCTATTGGAATCAAGAAAGAGAGAGAGAGAGAGAGAGGAGTGGGCTGGCCTGCTTAATGTTGAGATTTTGGCCCAACCCAAATGACTTGAAAAGCACACAAAGGAATTGAAGAGTATGTCAAATAGTTTGTTGTTGGGCTTATTTCAACTTGAAAGAGTCTTTGGGTTCCTCCAATTAATTTCATAAGATATGATTGATGATGATACTGTCATATCAAGTTGACAAAGATAGGGATATATGTCAAAATAAGTCTGCTTGACTGAGTCTTAGTGAATTAGAAATGGATCTTTAGGTCAATATTATTGACTTTGTTACACAAAGACTTGTGCTTCCTACAACATTAATATCTGGTGGTTAGCATCATATTGTCTTGAGTCTTTCCACAAATATTTTATATGTAATTCAATATGATAGAATGTAATTATTTTTATTTTTTTGAATATTTTTTTAATCCATCTCAAATAGTCAAGACTTACGTAATCGAATGATGTATGTCAAAGACAATTCATCAATGGTGACATGAGACTTGAAATATCATAATTTCTTCTAATTTATATCCGAAAATATAAAGTGATATTTATTTTTCTGTATTATTTGTAATCTAATAGAAAAAAATACTGTCTATATGACATATAGACGTCAGGTACTACTTTCTTTAATTAGTGGAAAGATATTTCTCTAATGAGAGATACAAACTCAGAGCAAATCAATCATTATGCTCAATACTTTTTTCTCCGATCCCTTTTCTTTTCAATGATTTAGGGAAATGTTAGATGAATTTATTAATTATTATTTTTTTTTGTCTTCAACTTAAGATTGTCATTAGTTCATGATCATTAATTTTTTTACTTCCTAATTCCTAATCTAGTTAGGAAATGTAGTAATTAATCTCACCTAATTAAAATTTAAAAAAATTTGAAGTCTGAAATATTATGAGCAAAATCTTTGAAAAATATTTTTTAATTTTTTTTCATGAAGTGCCTCTCATTTCTTGAATTCCTTAAGAGTATTCTATTTTTCTTTTGTCTAAATCTAGAATATTTTTTTCTTCTCTTTCTTATGAATAGGTGCATGAATCGATCTAATTATAATATTTTTACACTCAATAACAGTATTTTTATATTATTAAAAATATTGTAACATAGTAATTATAGTGTTTTCTTTTTAAAAAAAATACTATAACAAAATGTGAAAATATCACAGAATCGATTTAACCTATGAATAGATCTATAGGAAAAGATAAAGAAAGAAAAAAGAGAGGACAAAATGATAGGTGTTGAGAGTCTTTCATATATTAGTTTAAGAAAAAGTGTTGTTAGAAAATTTTACAAAAAAAGAGTCAATTTTAAAAAATTATTTTTTTTTTTTTCAAGTATTCACCATTAAAAAGAATCCTATTTTAGAGAGGCCTTTGTGATATAAGACTTTCTTGTCTTTGTATGAATTTTATAAATTTTGTTTCGGATCAAAGTATGTAAAGTTAATAAAGAAATTAAACTTGCAATTGTCACCAAAGAAAGTGCAATGACATTTTAACATATATTTGCAACTTCATTTTTTGCTCTAAAGTGTCTCCTAAAATTCATATACTCTATTAAGATTAATTTTCGGATAGTAAGCAACAAGGTCGGACGACATCGATAGGAAGAGAAAGAGTGTTGCCATCAATCGAGAGTATCGATAGAGAACACAGGACAGCGACGACGTTAGCAAGAAGAGTGAGGTTGTAAAGAAAAAAAAAATTGATAATATTATAATATAAATAATAAAATAAAATTTTATTATTTATTAAAAGAGTTATCGAAAACAAGGGATTATCAATAGTAATCATTCATCGTAACTTATCATATTAGAATCATATAATCTCTCCACTCAAACACCAAAAGTATCCTAAGATTTTTTGTTTTTTACTTTTTTTCAAAGGGTAGATAGTGAAGACTATCCTAAGATTTTACTATAAAGATCAAAATCTTTACCGGTTAAGCTCGATAAAAGAGACTTGCTTATAAAGTTTAGTTAATCATTGATGGTCTCATTTGCAAGAGGTTCTTAAAGACTTACAATTCTATGTAGGTAGTTTCTTCAAGGTTTTCCTTATAGCAGATAGCTTTCTCTTTGAGCTTAAGACATATAGATAGAGGAGACTTGAAAGCATGGAGTTCCACTTTAACTAGTAATCAAACATCAACTCTTGCTGCAGCAAATTCAATGTGCTTAGGCAGACAAAAAGTGCGAGAAGAGAATAATAGATCATGATAGCTGAGTCATCGAGAATTATAAAGAGATCCATATTGTCAAGGCTTAGAACATGAATTAACTAACATAGCAAGTACAAGAAATCTCAGGAACACATGATAGTGTTAAAGCAAGTCACTGTGAAGTCAAAACAGGCAGAACCTTCATTCTTTTCCACATCCTTCAGTATCTGTAGAGAAGATGAAGAAGAAGAAGAAGAAGGAAAAAAGCAAGCCAAGCATCACAGTGCCACTTGTTTTCCTTTTCTTGTGTGTGTGCACGATCCCACATTCCCATTCCCATCCAAGTGTGAAGAGTTGCAATCAGCCATGGAAAGTTGTGGACGTGAGACTCCCATAATAAAGCATATCAAAATCCAAGATAAAGCTCATATTCCCCAACGCACAAAAGGCATCACTCCCCATCCCAAGAACATGCCTGATGGTAAGAGAAGGAGCGAGCAAGAGTCGAGAGCTTCCTGCCAAAGAGAGAGAGAGAGAGGTTGCCATCACCATATTCCCATGGTGTATATACACCAATAGGACAAGGTTGCCGGTGAACGACACCCCTAAGCTTGTATCTCTCTAACCCTAACATGTTTGACCGCAGGACCTACTCATGTACTGTGATTAAACAGCTATCTGCAAGTACTGTCGGCATTAGCTTTATGGCTCATTTTCCTATGGTGTCTTTTGCTCGATGTTCTTCTGCTGTCTTGGGGATGGAGAAGAGGTGAAATGTTGTGCCATGGGAATAAAACAGCCTCAATATTCATCATGACATATATACAATTTAATATGATAACAAAGCAATCCAAGCAAATTTTTAGAACCAAGAGATGTTTTCCTTAGTTCATGTCATGTTCTTTTCATCAAGTGGAAATTAGCATGAACAAAGAAAAAAAATAGGAAAGAAAGAAAGAAAGAAAACAAGATGGGGACTGTTTGATTAACCATCAAAGAAATCTGAAATTTATGCAAAAAGATCTTCATTTCCATAAAATGAACAGAGAAAATGGAAAAAAGGTGCAATAATATTTCAGAAGGTGATCATAAAGAAATGATGACAGACTTTTCAACCCATACTGCCTGGAGGGAATAAAGAAGTGAAAGGAAACAAAAAGAAAGCAAGAGAATGAAAGCTGGTCAAACTTAATATCATTACACCAATCTGCTGCTCCACATGTACCCTTACAACGTAATCACAAGACAACCGAACGAGCAAGCTATCAAGAGAGAGAGAACAAAGATCATATCACCACTCAAACAAGCAAAAGGAGAAGCGAAGTCGTAAGCCATCCAACCTGCAGATCTGCGATTCAAACATATGCAGTGAGTTGGTGGAGACGGAAGCTGTGATTGGGGGGAATGAAGCCTGGTCCGAGGTCTCTTCCACAGAGAGGTGAGTCGAAAGTGTCCTCGAGCCAGACAACATTCCCCTCAAAGAAAAACTTCCTGATTTGTCATCTCTCTCAACCCTATAGATTTGGAAGAAGCAAACAGAGTCTGGATCGCAATTATACGTGAAATTATAAGTGTAAGAGAGAGAGAGAGAGAGAGAGAGAGAGAGAGAGAGAGAGGAAAAGAACAAGAGAAACAACAAGAGTAAAGAAGAGAGGTGAAGAAGGTGAGACAAAAGAAATGGAGTAGCAGTGGTCCAAACCCTACGACTGACGTTTGGGATAAGACCATCTCGACCTCATGAAAGCCCATCTTCTCTCTCCTTTTATAGATGGAAGTCGTCTCTCGGTCTACAAGACAGTACAGGCCTCTTCCCAGCCACCATTTAGCTGCATCTGGATGGTGCAGGGATCATCAACAACTGAGAATTAACGTATATATACAGACACACACGACATGGAGAGGTTGAAGTGAGGAGAGAGAGAGAGAGCGGAAGTGGTTGCTTTGATCACTGTGGCCGTCATCATGGAATTTACTGTTTTGGAAAAATGTATTCCTCTAAAAGAGTAATCAGATATTATAAATCAATATGATTGCCTCACAGCATATGCTTTCGTCGATGACAGAGATGAGAAGTGCTCCAAAATAAACACTTTTTATTCCTCCGCAGGGAGTATACTGCTGCAGGCAACAGATACTTCAGCGTATTCATCCACCTAAAGAAGGGGTTCTCTTTAAATCATACGGATAAAATTGATTGAAAGCCCATTTTTCGTTCACAAAGTCAAAGACAAATATATCCATCGCCGACATGCAGCCATCTATCTTTTGACTATTCCCCGATTATTTTTATGTCAATTCTGGCAGATATTCTCAGCATCGACTCAGTTTGCAACAGAGTCAAAAAGGTTCTACTGTGTTCTTCATACAGAATAAGAATGGAGCGGATTTCTACATCAAATAGTAAAAGATGGTCTAAGAATGCATTGCAATATCTGCAGGTGTTAACATGTATGCCAATAGTATCCACTGACCTTTCCAGGTGGCCTACTTGTCCAAAGCCAACATGTAACTTCGCCACCATCGTTAAATCACAGTGCCGCTCTCATCTGGCAGTTGATACAGAAGCTTCAGCATTGTGGAAGATGAAGCAAGTACAGCAAACAAAGTAGGATTCATTTGCCATACATGAGAGAGAGAGAGAGAGAGAGAGAGAGAGAGAGAGAGAGAGAGACTCTTATCCATAGGTTGGCTTGGACTAGCTGTATGTAAGTATATATGTTGTGAAATAGGGCCTGTCCATTGGTGGTCTTAGAACCATCAGTCAATTTAAGATTGGAGTGCCATGTTTGATGATTCCATAGCTTTAATAGGTGCATGTGTTGGAGAACAGTAGCATCATCTAAATGTTTAAATGCTCATAACATATGGACATGTAAGATTGTATTCATGGTTCAAGGTTTTATTAAAAGAAATTAATAAGAGGTTTCAGAGTGCAGATGATGTACATAATCTGTCTGTCTACATTTGGTTGTTTCCAATGTATATAAATATATAACCAGAATGTCATAGAACATGGTGTTAAATTAGCATACAAATACATAGCTGTTCATGCAAGTAGCATCCAGAGAAGTGCTAAAATATACAAGTACATACAAAAAAATGAACTCGGGTTTCATCTAATAAACTATTAGGGGCAGAGAGAAAAAACCTGTAACAGAAGGGATGAACAGCAGGTGGTGAAGAGAAGCAAACGGTGATTACCGATTAAGTAATGGGGAAAAGAAAAAAATTGATTGCTCGCCGTGCTTCAAAGGCACTTAAATATACAGAGACCTACAAACAAGTGGCAGATCCAAGTTATAGTAGAGTTGACTGCTCCGAGTAGTTAGTTACCACATCTCTTATGAGTCGTCGAAGCAAAAAAGCCAAGGACTCGTATAAACACAGCAACTACTATGCACGATCCTTGGCAGGGCGGCCAATCAGTCTAAACTGATCCGGTAGCAAGGAACAAAAGGCTTGTCCATCAACATGAATAAGTTCCCCGTCGATACCACACCCACCATTCGTGTTTGCAGCAGGCCTAAGCTTTACGGACCTCACCTGCAATGTCAAGAATAAGGTCTCATGTCTGTTGAAATTTGATAGCACAATGAGATGAGTTCATGATGGTGGTCCAGTCACCATAAAATAAAGAACTATGGAAACAGATACTATTATGAGCAGAAGGACACTACATTTTCCGAACAAACATTTAAAATCAGAACATCCATATCATAAGCAGATTAAGTTGGTTGTAATATAAGATATAAAAATGACATCATTGAATAAAGCAAAAAAGAATTATTAAGTTTGAATTGTTAAAACTACTTTCCGCATGCAAAGCAACTCCATTTCTAATTGTTTTACATGCTTTACCATATCTGGCAAAAGCAAATTAAATCAGCATTCGACAAATACATCTCAAGAAACTCATGAAGAACATCAAAATCTACTTTTGGCAAGCACGAGAAACTAAAAGGAAGATCAGAAGAGGCTGGGTTACCCCACAAGACAATTTTCTACAAGAAACAAACATAAGTTTAAAAACTGTACTAAAGTACTAAACATAAAGAATGATTCTACGCTTGAGAGGACATAAAGAGTAGTATTGCTATACCTTAACGTAGTCAACATATGGCAGAGAAAGATGCCGACCAAACTGCAAGTACATAAAGAATCTCAACAACCTCATTCTTCCACTCCCATTGATCAATAGCAAATCCAAACTGTTATCATCATGCTCTGCTTTTGGTGCAACGACCTGGGAACTTAGACTCTGAACAGTTTTGCATGAATGATTGCATACCAAAACAGCAAGAAATTGGCCTTTTTTGACAACCCACTTTTCATCTAAGCTTGGAACAAGTTCCTTCTTCAACCCTAACTCTATGTCAACAGGTGGCCCTGACAACTCAATGGGATTCTCAGTTTCCCAGTTAGGCTCAGTATCCCACTTTGGCTCAGCATCCCAGATAGGTCCTGGATCAGATATTGTTGATGATATGTCTTCTTTGTCATACAAAGCAGTGGGTGCCCAAGAACACCTGGCATCAGTTGTAGCAGTCATTCCAGTCCAACTTCTATCAGTTCTAGATTTTGATCTGGTCCTTGGCCAGTTTGAATTGACAGACAAGTGAGGTTGGGGGTGAAGCACTTCATCTGGCTCAGTCACTAAATTACTTCTCCCTAAAGATAACCGTTTTACTTTTGGATTAAGTCCACGGACATACTCTGATGGCTCACTGCTTGCGATTGTGCTACCAGTAGCATCCACATCCCCTCCAGACATTCTACTTGGACTCATAATGGAGTCAATACTAGACAAACTAGAAGCTCTGGTAAGGCCTTCTTTTCTTGACCTCCGCATTATGTCTGTATAAAAGTCTGACATGTCAATTTTTTGTTGATCTTCTGAGCTTTTTCCTTCTGCATTTATCACCTGAGCCTTCGGGAGATACTCCAAGTCAAAGTTGTACTTTGGCAAGCAAAGAAACTTAAGAAACCCAGCCACGAAATAGCGCAAAGGACCAAAGCGTTTCTGATACTTCTCAGAGAGCTCCAGAACTGCATGGTTTATAGCAAAATAAATCAAGATACAACAATCACTAATTAGAATTGCATATAGACTACGATTTATTAACAAAAAAATCTGCATGTTCATGCATAAATAATTGCAATTTAATTAACATAGAGGCAGGATATCTTGGACAACTCTGTTTGTGGTTTCTTGGCATGCTAGATGGTAGGACATTGTACTTCTACAAGAACTAGCATCACTTAGTGACATACACATAAAATTTTGAACAGAAAATATGTAGTATTCAAACTATTGACACTAGCTCACCTTTTTCTGGAAAAGGAAAAAAAAGAAGTATACATCGATCGAGAGCTGTGTTTAAAATAAACTTCATTGACATTGCCTATCTGGCAAGAAAAAGAAGCAGAACAGAAAAAAGTAACATTTACTAATCATAAAGCTAACAATTTGCCAGCCATGAAAACTAGGCCAGAAGGGACTTATCCATAGCATGGAAAACAAAGGCAATACAAGATTTTGCCTTTTTGTTTTATTTTCAAATTAGTACTCCATTGTTGCCGAAGAAACATTATTCTGCCCATCACCATTGCTTATCGACCCAGGGATGTCAGTTCCAATGACTCCAAAGTGCAAGAAGTCTCCGCTTTATCAGTCGTATACATTATAACTATTCCATCACGGTTCACATAAAAAGGGCATTAGCATGTGGCCCGGTATTTTGTTCTCATGGTTTCCTTAGCTAATATAAAGTACTTTAGACTTTAACAGTAACCCAAAGTGTTGGATAGAAAACATATACACAACAATTCTGTATACAAAGATTATGCTGATTATCTTAGGCAAATGCTCCAAATACTGCACAAAACTACGAATAGGATAGTTTAATGAAATTAGTTAACTCCGTGACAAAACAGCAAGGGGAATGAACTACTAGACAACAGTTGAACCTCAAACCACCCATGCGAGGACCCCAACTTGGCTGATCCTAAACAATGTTGTTTTGGTCTGATTTTCTATTCATGTTATCTTCGGACATTATATATATATATATATATACACACACACATATATATATATACATATATACATATATACATATATACATATATATATATACATATATACATATATACATATATATATACATATATACATATATACATATATACATATATACATATACATATATACATATATACATATATATATATATATATATATATATATGTATATATAAACACACACACACACGTTTTTTAGTTGCTATTTAGGTCGAGTTTGGTCATAATTTAAGTTGTGTTCGAGCCTTATTTTAGTTATAGACAGGTAGGTTGGGGAGTGCTTAAGCTATTAAGATTTATGCTTAGCAAATTCTAGATGTGTCTTTAGAGAGGATATTGTGGAAACCTGAGACCTCGAGAAAAAGAAACTCTTTCCCTGAAACTCATTTCAGTTTGCCAAATATGACGTATAAGTCTGAGAGATTATTGTTTAGTATTGTTTATTTCTTTACTGTGATAGAAAAAAAGTCTTTTAGTAGTGTGTTGTGTCTTCTCTCTCTCTTTAATCCTTGGGAGGCCAATTCTCCTTGAACTGGAACTGATAGGGATGGTCATATCCTATCTCAGAGAGATCACAGAAGCCATCTAATTGGTTATCCCTTGTACTTTAGTAAATAAATTTAGTGTTTTCTATAGCTGCCACGAACATCCTCACTAGCATTGCAGGGTGGCTTTCCTAGTAGATCTAAACAAATATTCTTGGTTTTTGGCATGAGAACAAGTAGATACCATTCAGGCATGGTGTAGCTCTATGTTATGACAGTTGACATATGCCCTTATGTTTATCAGCATGTGCTTTTACCGTCCAATATAAATCCAAATCTGACCTTAACCATATGTAGGCACAATTGACATGAACAAACATCGCACAGGTTGAAACCTTTCTAGCCCAGTACATCCCAGATATGTGCTGACACATGCTAATTGACACAACCATTGGGTCTAATCTGACACAACCTAACGAATAAGTATAACAGATTAACTGTGCTCATAACCATCTTGCCCAGTTTATATATGAATGTTCCCTAACCTATATTGAACCCATAACGAAGGAGTTGCAACATCCAAAAATTAGATAGAATAACAAACCCAGTGCTCAAGGCTCCTGCCAAATGGGGTTTGAGAAGGTGAATGTATCTAGCCTTACTCTTGTAATTACAGAAACTATTCCTGTGACTTGAACCTCGATTACCTATGTTGCAGACAAGCAACCTTATTATGACTTGAAAACTCACCCCTAGATGATCACCATATTCAAATTATCTTATCTAGAAAGATTTAAAGTAGTCATTATTTAAACACGAAATATTCCCATTTAAAATGATGTCTTCATACTTTTTTCCTCCTAATTAAACATAAGAATGTGATAAACATAGATAACTGATTTTTTCTGAATATTATAATGGCATGACTGAAGAAGCAATGTGTGTATCTTCAACAAGGTACTAGGAATAGCCACTCAATAAAAGAAAGATAAAGATTTGTAAATCTAACTCACAAAATACAAAATTAACTAGTCCCAATCTGTGGAACACAGATTGGCTTGCCAGAATCACTCATCAACAATATGGTAGCATATTGAAATAGTAGAGGTTTTAAGAATGTGATTACCAACTTTGTCATATCAAAGTTCGCATAACATATAGCAATTTGTTTATTGTGCAAAAAATATAGGTATAGGTAGCATAATAGATAAGGGGTAATGCAGCAAAATTGACAATAACTACTATATTGCCAACAAATATCCAGCATGATAAATTAATGAAATTACCATCACTGAGAAAACCAAAATATGAAACTGTTGTCCCATAATGAGTTATCCCATTCTGAATCCATTTAACAGTAAGAACATCAGTAGCAGTGAGTCCCCCCTGTATTACAGAAAAAATAAACCATCAAATATGAGAAATAACGGCATAAATTTATAGGAGACATAAACAAATGTTCAACAATGGTATACTAAACTCTGAACTGAACAATCCAACACCATCAAATCATGATCTTGATCAACATGCCAGATCCATTCAGAGAACGTTTCCACAGCATCATTTTGCAAAGCGATATCACTAGTCGAACCCTTGGCCTTTCACTAATTGCTCATCTAATTCCAACCATAAACCTGGATCCTTCAATTAATTTTGTTTCACATAGTCATGCTCTCAACCTTATTTTATTTCAATATAAAGCTGAAACTTACAAAAATTATAGTCATCTTCAACTTCTTCCTCTCTAATTTAAACCATTGACTCAGCATTCACACCTTACCCATGCACATTTACATGAAAATTGTTTGTTGCTTTAAACATAGCTATGACGGAAACCTGGGATCTGAGAGGTTACCTGTGGTCACAATCAGTTTAAAGAATTAATGGAAGCAAAACTCTTATAACTAAGAACACAGTGGTGGCTCTGATCAATACTAGGGAATTGATTTAAACAAAGATCCAAGACCAATAGCATGCCTGTGGGTCTGACTGTCAGTCAGAATTAAGCCTGCTTGTGGTTGCAGTCAGTGCCAAAATAATAATGGGAATAAATCCTAAAACGAAGAGCATGCCTATGGCTGCAAGCAGTCTCCGAGAATTAAAGGAAATTAAGATCTTAAAAGATAAATTTGGTAGTCCTCTGTTTTTCTATCACCACAGGGACCCCGTCTCTGTATCTCCACAATACTACCATGCAACACTTACTGTTACAGAACGTTCTATATCTTCTAGAATTGTTTGTCTTCAGCTAACAGTGGTGTGGCACACCATCTTAGCAGTAGCATGGGATAGTGGCACTGCAACAGTCGCTACAGCAGATCAATAAAGGTATATCCTCTCTTTTTTTCTCCTCCCAATAATCTTCTGCTAATTGGCCAGAATCAGTCCCAACAGGCAGGTCTATTTTTCGTTTACTCTTGCCCAGTTACAGATTCCAACCAAGTCTAGCGCATCTACGACACCCAGTGTTCTTGCCGTGTCTTGTCAGCACAGGCACCATACAAGTTTCTTAATATCCTAATCATATAGTCAAATAAAGAAGTGCCAAGATATGGGATCCTACGTGCTACTCTGTTGAACAAAGATACAAAAATGTAACTTGTGTAAAGCACTCAAGATGAACTGGGCTTGAAAGAGAGCTTTCCTTCCTAGATAGATAAACTACTCACTTAAAATTTTACAGCAATAGACATTAAAAGCATTGTGCACACAATATGATACTACACAAAATATCTGGACAAAGAAACGCACATATTTGTTGCTGATTTTAGTGAGACACCTGGCTATAAACTTGAAATGGCACATTTACCTTATCAAAGTATATAATAAAATAAACAAATGTCTTGTTCCTCTTGTGATCCAAACACCTTAAGATGATAATACTGAATAACCATGAAAGTTTCACATACGATATGTTGGCTTTGAATTCCATTGAGATAGTTCAGGTCATTTACATGTATTTGAATAATTGGAGGAGAAAACATGTGTCAATATCGTGGAGATGTCTGAATGTATAGTGCAAAAGCTAGGATCCATTCATCCCCTTTTATCATTTTTGCAGGTGTACCTGACAGAACCCCTTATAGATGCCCTTGTTAAGCAAGCAGCAAAACACAAGTTTGCTTTTAGTTCACCAACAAAAAGGAATATCATTAATCCAAGAGAAAGTTGGAAAACATGGCTTGTCCTTATGCAAGACATAACAAAGAATTCTCTCAAACATATATGCAATTCAGATATGCATTATGGAATGTTCCTAATATATTAACATGTCAGACCCAGTTAAGGCATCACCTTTAATGGCAATGGTTGCCTAGGCCAAAGCACATAACTATATCTCTTTCTATGTCTTTACACACGCACACACACACACAGATAATCAGGATCATACTAGGTCATATCTTGTTTTAGACATCATTATATCAACAGAACAACATCAGAAAATTTTTTCTAGTCTGACACGTGATTATAATTGGTTCAAAAACTTGAGAATTGCATATTAGTAAAAAGAGGAGAACGAAAAGGCAACACAAAGCTTTTATGTGTTGTATTTCTGTACTAACAATACAGTACCTTTACAATGGCCATTGCAGCAGAAATAGGATCTCTAATTCCCAAAACAGTCCAAATGAGTGAATTATCAGAACCAGCAGGAATGACACCAATCGGAATAGAAATCGATTCCTTTTGGTTCTCTCTACTTAGAAGACCATTAAGCACCTGCATCATCATTTAAACTACATATTTAAATAAGTTTTTTAAATAAACATCACAACTATATTTCTACATATGCATTGTAGATAAAATAATCATAGAGGGGTAGATGATAATTTCAAAGAAATGTTAAGCAAATGACTTCTGATGTGACTTAAAAAAGCATGAGTGAACTGCTAAAGGATTTTTCAGGTTTAAAAATGTTTAGATATCTGATACTTAGAAATTAGAATTATCAATGCTGACAGCAATAACAAACACTAAAACTTGAAGCAAAACAAAATGCTGAATGCATGAAGAACTTCTATGCGTATCTATTCCTAGATAGCCTCCCATCTTGGCATACTTGAAAGGCATATACATTGTTGGGGCAAGAACAAAGAAACAACAAGACCATCTATTGTTAAGATGCTGAAACACATATGATCAACATTTTACGCAGACAACATTTTACGCAGATCATGGAGAAGTCTAGTAGAAAATCATCTATTACATGAATCATGAGGAGAGCTACGTGTCTGAGTACACAACCAAGATGAAGGAAAAATGTAATGCCAATACCAGAATAATAAGAATCAGAAAGGAAAATGGAATTATTCTCTTTTCGTTTTCATTTGACTGTATCCTAAGAGTACTCCACATGCATGGAAAATTAGAAAGATGGGAGATTTATTATTCACTAGAAGGACAATAAATATAAGCCAGCAAACATGTAAGAGAACATACTATGCCCTGCAATCAGATGAACAAAAAGGAGGAAATCATAACCTAGTGAAGGATGAAATCTATAAAAACATAAAGACATGAGAGAGAGGGGTGAGGGGGTGAGGAGAGGGAGATGGAGACAATTAAGTCAACGAAAAAATAACAAAAAGAAAAGGTTTTTAACTATGATCAAAGAATTAAAATCTTAACTAGATTATGAAAATTGACTATGTCAATTATGTTAACATAACTGGCCATCTTCCACATTTTATCCTTCGACTAGGTCTGCAAACTCCAAGATATGAAGGCTTCTTGGAAGAATAGGAAATTTTTTTGTGACCAGATTCAACTTGAAGTCTCACTAGTAAAAATGAATGATAATTCTTTGCAAAGGCAACCAACGCAACTGAGGACCTTCCATGAACTTAAAAACCAGTCATAGTGTAAGATCAACCACCATGGTCATATATTCAATATCATCAAACCAAGGAAATGCTGTAGTGTAAGATCAACTTCCATGGTCATATTCAATATCATAAAACCAAGGAAGCGCCGTCAAGATTTTGCTTTAACTAGTGAAAAATTCAGAGAAAAGGAAATTGCAATCCAATCAGCAATATGAATGTTTAGACTGGTGGACTACATTAAGGTTGAAGCAGGGAGCAACAAACTATAATGGAAAACAAGAGTCCAAGGTACCACATCAATGGCGAACGCAGAATCGAGCCACTTACCATAGAAGTAGACCAGACTGTGAAATGTTTTTGTATATATGTATATATGTATACATATGTATATATACATACATACATACATACATACATACATACATACATCTAACCATATGGATTCAAGACTTACATACTTATATATATATATATATATATATATATATAAGTATGTAAGTCTTGAATCCATATGGTTAGATATCATTCTCTTTATATGAAATAAATTTAACCAAGTGGATAATTAAATGTTTTTTGTACATAGCCAAGTTGATATCATTCACACTTCACATATAGAGGTATTTTATGCATAACTATATTAATAGGTTATCATAAATATGCTTATGATCACTATAATCAAATAATAATCTAAAATTATATTTTTAACAAAGTATTATTATTTGTCGATTAGTTTGTTAGTACTTCAACTAGCAATTGACCTCTTTCGGAAAGAGGAGAGCACTTGCTTGCATTTCTCCCAGGAAAACTAAGGCACAAGTTGCTCTTAAACCTTGCAGATTCATTGAATAAGCTTTCTCTTTAACATTCTTGATTTCTCAAAAGGTTAACCACATTATCTCAGATAATTTGCGCAAAGGGAACTCAAAGCATATGGGCATAAACAAAAACATGGTAAAAATAACTAACCTCATTAACAATTCCATCACCGCCAACACATACAATTCCTGAAAGAACATTTTAGACACAACAATGAGGACCAAAATGGTTAAGAGAAAAATTAAAAAAAGTGAACTTGAGCTACATACCATCAGGACACATGTTGAAATCAACTGTAGAAGCAAGGTTTTTTGCATGACCAGCATATGTCGTCTTAACTACTTCCATTTTAAAACCTGCAAGCTGTTACCAGCTTTCTATCATTAAGAAAACATACCTAAGAATTATAATGATCGTTATTCGTCAAAACCAGGAAGTAAGAAAGGGCAATTTCGATAGGCACAGAAAATATGCTAAATAAGATGGATCTTCTGAGCAGGTACAAGTAATATTAATAAATTATCATGAATCACAACCCAAACCAAAGATGCAAATACATCTGAAAGTATTATGGATACAATAGACCAGTTGCCAAATGCAGTTGTCACCAAATAAACAAGCTACTTGTCCAGATAAAGACAGTAAAGACAATAAAATAGTCATATATATTCCAACTAAAGTTGCTGCATTAAATTTTGCATGTACCCAGCCCAGGAGAACGTTGCTTTGGCATCAGGAATATTGCTTCATAATTCAGCATAAAAAAGCTAAGTTAATGAAATTCATATCTTTCACCAAAGTTTTGTATCTTGTTCATTTAATTTGATGCATCCTACAATTACTTTAGACCAAGTTGTGTTAAATTTACATAAAAGTTTATGATGCAACTAGTTATAAATATATTCGATCAAATTAAAACTAAGCTATTCACTTCTTGTAGGCAATTGTCATGATGTCCAATTAAGCATTAATTGGTTTAGTCACATATGAAAAATTTCATGTATACTCAAGAATCCTTATTATTCTTCAGAAATAATAGTTGAATAGCTGGCATATTTCTAAATTACATGGTGGCAAGTGAAGCCACAAAGCCATGTAGGTGAGTTGGTAAAAAAAAAATCCAATATTTAAGGTGTATCTTAGTGGTACATAATTAGGCCATATTAGGGAAGAATAAAGATTGACTAAATTCAAAAATTAATTAATTACATAAAGAATTGCAGGGAATTTTACATATATTATTGTAAATATATCTACATTTTATACTTCTACCATACACCTTATGGACTCCAATGTGAGAATGTGAGGCTGAATGACGAGGGAATTCATATATTTTTTAGCTAACTAATCACACGTCCTCCATAGGGTATCCATTGCTGCAGTTCTTCTTGGGTAATGAACCTCAAAGGAACTTCTTCATGATCAGATGAGACCTTCATATAATATTAAAGTATTACATATAATATTAAAGTGAGCTCAATAATTCTCCTCAGCTATGAGCATTAATAACCTCAAGGAACCTAATGTCTCAACATGCTAAAATCCTACTTCAGCATAGATAAATCCTATAATCCAACCAGATCCAGACCTCCTAAAACTAGAAAGAATCATTATTTCATGCTTAAAATAGACTAGTTCAATAGAAATATAACAAAATCCATAATAGCCATAAACAAGTGGAATTTATCAAGGATAAAGATACAGAAATCACACAGAAAAGAACAATTTCCTTTAAATCCTTTATAACAATCAATTTTACTATATATTGCACACCTTAAAAATTGGTTCAACTTTTCCATGGAATACTTTACTCGATCGACCATGTCCAGAGCGAGGATTCAGTATCACAAGTAGGCTTGGGGGACTTCTGCATTTGATATATGGTATATCATACAGAGGTTCATGGGCCGGAATATCAGATTCCTGCTTCTTATTGGACATCATGGGATGAGGTAAACAATTTACAAAACATTGCTGATCTGCAAAGCCCTGTATCCACTGAACGGCTTCTTCTGAATTCGAAGCTAAGAAACGGAAGTCCCTCTGAACTCTTTGTGGCTTCAGAACACAAGAAAGTCCACATGACCTCCTTTTAGTAGGATATGCATGGACAGTAAAATGCCTTAAACCAGCACAGTAAGACACCTGCCAAAGTTAAAACAGAACAAAATGGATCTTAAGCAATGTAAAATGTAGGAATAGCTTTAATAGAATAAAGCAATTAAGATACTTACAGAAATGATATCATCAAGATTTAGAATACTAGAACCCCAGATCAGGGCCTTGCTTGTCAGCTTTGCTTCAAGTTTATCAGGGTTTCCAGTTCCTGATCCTGTTTGCTCATTGACACTAACACTTTTAGCTTTTTTATCCAAAGCAAGCTTCCCAGAGAAAACTTCATACCCTAGCAAATCAGATTTTTCATCCCCGATATCAATCCTGTGCTCATTGGGCTTTACTTTCTCAAGGTCTTCATTTGCAACATCAGCATCACTCTTCTTCAATGATTTTGCTTTGCCTCTTTTGTCTGGGAAAACAATCGGAGATGAATGCTGACCTTTTGTTGTTTGAGACTTTTTGCTGCTCAAACGGCGAACATATTGCTGCAGTGATCCTCTTGGTGAGGTAATATCTTGAGGGTTGTTGGCAGAATTCTGCATAGCTCTTCTTCGACTGGTGCCTCAGGACATGAGTACAGATCACAAATACTGAACAAAGAGAACAATATCTTACAAGTGACAAGGAACATCACTCAACAGGGCCCATCAGATGTTGTCAGCATAATAACGAATTCTGCAAATTACAAATATCTATTAGGCATTATAAAAAGCATGGAACAGAAGTGGAAATTTTATCTACCATGTATTGAAATTTCTGAAATGTAGGCATATCAAAGTTCCCTTTTAAAATATGTACCTTTAGTGCATCTTGGTATAAACGGTGTCTATAGATTATATTCTTAAATTGCAAAATGCCTTTATTCTAAGCCATCAATGTGGTCTTACAGATAAGAGGAATTCAGCACATTAGTTGCATAAAAAAGGACAACTACTCTAATCTGAAGCAAACAAGAAAACCAAGAATTTTCGAACATCACATAGTGCTTTGAAAGACCATTAATTTCATACATGGAATCAACTGTCTGCCAAAGATGGGCTTCTCCAACTATTTTACTTGTGCAAACATCAGATGATTCCGGGTGATTTACCAATGTTGATTCTACCAAGGTACAGAAACATATACCTAACCCAATGAATTTCATCTTGACGTATACCTTCAAAGACAAACAGAAACACGAACCTGTAAACAAATTTATTTGATCAATTTTGTTATCGCTCTGGTGTTTCTAAGATTCCCAAATCCGGAAGTTCCAGACCTCCAACAGAAACAACTTAGACGGGGAGCCATTGTCTCCAAACAAACTGCTCCCTAGCTGAATTGTGGTCGCATGAGTGAAAGCCCAGTGAAACAGGAGAGTCTCAATCATAACAGTTCTCTCTGCCTCAAAAACCTTCATCTATCAGAAAAATTACTTTCTTTATGATGTCCTAACAGCATACTTTTAAACTAAATTATCCATAATCATCTGAAAAATCACCAGATCAATTAGTGGCTAAATCGCACCCAAGAAAGCAGCACCAATACCCTTGTCAGCTTCAATTTATAGATTCAAATTTCGGTCTTTTCATCCAAATTAATTTCAAGAATCAAGATAATAACACAAAGTTTTCTAAAATAACCTTATTTTTTCTTTTTGCTTAATCCATCCTCCTCTTAACGAAACCTGGGCGTCCGAAAGCTCGGATCGCCGCGAGTCCACATAACTAAAAGATCAAAGAGACGGAACCAAATCAAATCCGAATAAACGAAGCATTGACGCGATAACATGCAATTCTCATCAAACGCAGGAGGGAACGCTAATAGAACGAGTCGCACCCGTCACGGAGCTCCGATCCGCGGAGTAGATCGCCCGATACTCGACACTGAATTCAAGAAAGCCTCCACCGCCGCCGATGCCGAATCAGAACGAGGTAGAACACAAACAACGAAGATCCCAGATCCTGCGGCGACTACTCTGGTCGGAGCCCGAAGAAGAACCCTAAGAACAAGCGGCCGGAACCAGGAAGGCGATGAGACTGAAGGAGAGAATAATAATGGGGAGAAAGCGTCTTCCGAGATGCCGTCTAATAAGTCGCGTTTCCGACACGAAGCGGCGTTGCGGATGCCGATATCTTTCATTTTCTCTATTTATCAGCCTCTTAGTGTTCTTAATTTATTTATTTAATTCTTTTTTTTTTCTCTATCTTGGAAGGTGGCGAAGGTATCGGTGGCGTCACCGCTAGCCCGCCTTTTTGTTTCCTGCGGGAGGATCCACTCTAAAATATATTTTAAATAAGATCTTCCTCTTCTTCTTTCAACCGCTCATATCCGTCAGAGAGGTGCCGATTTTAGTTTGAGCTCCGTTGGCAAAAAAGTATTACTTGGAGAGGATCCGAACAGGTCTCGCTTTCCTTTTCTCTCTCCTCGGATTATACTATGTTATGTTGGGTGGCTGGTGACGGGGGAGAAGCTTACCGGGCAGAGGATTATATCCCAGGGGTACGGTCACCTAATCCCGCCTGAAACTGAGCCCGCTTCCCCACCCTCGTAGTCAGCGGATTGCTCCGGCGGCCCCACGTGGGCCCGCAAGATTTACCTCACCAATCATCACACGGGTGGATCGGTCAGCGAGACAGAAATAGTAAAAGAAAAGTGTCTCTCTGCGCCCGCTGTTGGAGCGCACGCCATTTACTGTTCGGCCAGCTGTCAGTGATTAAAACTAATGGTACAATGATCCGGCGGAGTCGCAGCAGTGCAAACGTGTTTCGGAGAGAAGGGTGGGGCCTCGGCTTGGATGGGCCGTCGGGGTCCGCGGGTACCGGATAGATTAAAAGGTTCTGAACGGACGGTAGAACCTTGGAATGTGGGATAAATTTGGTGATGGCGATGGAACGGTCGGGTCATATGTGACGTCGACTGCTCGACGGCCGAGGGCACTTCACTGGGAGCCACTCTGTCATCCAATGACACCCAGGTTGACCGAACCAAGACACGGAGACATTTATTGGGTGATTCGGCCAATTAAATTAATATTTATTTTTCCTTGAATTAAAAGAAATAGTGGTATAGTTGGCACATAATTTCTCTCTCTCTCTCTCTCACCTCTAAAGAGCAATTTTTTAGGTTTTTTTTAATACTTGCCTTTGGTGATCTATTGTTAGTAACTAAATATTCTTTTTATAAAGGATAAGTGGATAAAATAAGATTTAAGTTAAAAATATTATGATAATTTATTAAAAAAATTTATCAACTAAACTAATTAATACCTTTCTAAATATGATAAGTAAATCTAGTAAAAATAATAAAAACATGTGAAATAAGGTTTCAAATATATGAGTTTAATATATTACCATCAAGCAATATTTAAGGTATAAAATATATCGAATCCTAACATTTGGTATATGTGTATGTTATACAGCTACCATACTAGTGAGTAAAATACTTTTAATGAGATTTCGAACTTTCAATTTTCGAAAAGTAAGTCATACATCACTATTAAATCAATATTTAAGATATTAAATTATATTATTAATTAATATTTAAGATATAAAATATATCAGATGAGATGTTAAACTCTCGATGTGATATATTATCATCAGATAAATATTTATGATGTAAAATTATATCGAAGTGAGAACGACACACCATTATTATATCAATGTTTAAATATGTAAAATATATTAGATAAAATTTTAAACCCTTAATATTTCATAAATTTGATATTACCACTATATCAAATTAATATTTAAGGTATTAAGAATATTAAATAAGATTTCGAACCCTTAAATAAATCTTACAGCTCTTAATCATCTAATTGTCATCTTCATCCACATAAGAGTTGATCCAAAATCATGCTCCATGTGTGTTAATTAGGATCGGTTAATCCTTTCTAACTATCAGATGAAAGCTTATAGTTTTTATTGATGATTATATGTAAAATATATCGAATGAAGTAATAAATCCGTATGTGGGTATGGTGTACCATTGCCATACTAATATGTAAAATGTCGGATAAGATTATGTCGAATGAGGTTTCGAACCCTACCTTTTAAAAATAAGTTTGATATATCATTATCACACCAATATTTAATATATTAAAATATACCACTAAATCAATGTTTGTGATATAAAATATGTGATAAATAAATATTTGATATTTGATAAATAAATATGGTTATACTACCATAAAAATCAATATTTAAGGTGTTAAAGACATATTAAATAAGATTTTGAACCCTTAACTAAATCTTACAGCTCTTAATCATCTAATTGTCATCTTCATCAACATAATCAACATAAGAGTTGATCCAAAATCATGCTCCATGTATGTGTTGATGAGGTTAGATTAATCCTTTCAACTTCCATATAGAAGCTAATAGTTTTCTATTATACAAACATTAAATAAAGCCATTTTTGGGCAGTCATTTAATATGAAACAATACTCCCTAAATTTTTTGTGAGAGTTATCTACCAGATGGCTTATTTCTTTTGAATGGAAACTTATGTGTAACTTGGATGAACAGTGAAAAGGTGGTGAAGATTAATAGGATTTGAATTGCATGCTTAACTTTAGAATTTGACAAGTTATTTCATAGAACGATCATATTAGTGTTGGCCCATAAAACCTGTTGCAAGTTCAATTGCAAATTAAACCCAAATCTAAAGGCCCATCAAGTTGAATGCTTGGATGATCAGGTCATCAAATTCAATCCATTGATATCAGTAGGTAAGTCTGTTCTTTATCACTTTTGCTTAGTGTTTGGCCACATCATTTGCAACAATTTTGATAGCTTTGATAAGTGGGGTTGGCATATTTCTTTCCCCTTGTCAGTTCAGAAGATTCATATGCCATGATATTTAGATACTCCAAGTTTGATAGGGACAATTAGATGCTTGTCAAAGTTATTTGGAGAACACCACAGTGACACTACTCTTCAATGCCTTTCTTTCCTTAAATAATCTTCGATTCCTTTCATCACATCTTATCTACAAGTCTTTGTTTGTGATGATCGTTGTACATCATGTGTCTTTCATGTTCTTGGATTTTGATTTAGGAGACTGTGACTTGCCTGATCTGGTGGTGAACTCTCCTGTGAGATGGATTGTTTTGTCTTTGGTTGCTTAGCTTCTGAATCAAAGGAATCTGTGTTCTCCAACTTGCCTTTGTGCTTCACTTTCAGATGGTGCCCAGTGCAGTTATATGTCAGCTCGGTTGGTCACCCATCTCCTCCTGTTCTTGAATCTGTGAAGGCCTAATGAGCTGAGATGGTGATTGTTTCGGTTGATGAAGTAGGAGAGCAGGAGACTGGCGCCTGCCAGGGGCAAAGTACCAACCACCAAGGCAGTCCCACTTGAAGGTTTCGGAAGGCTTCAACCAAATTGTCATGGATCACAATTCTCCTTGTCCATGATGCATTCATTCTACTTCATGTGCTGCATCACCGACTCATTCATCTCACAGAATGGAGTAGGCCACCCATGTCCTTCGCTGCTTGACCTGTAAGTTGCTGCTTTCATTAATGCAGCCCAACTCCTGTGCGGCCATTGATCCATGTCCATGTTTCATGCATGTCACGGTTGTGTTCTTAGTCGATCTCGTTGAAGCAGATTGATGTGGTGGTGCATCAATTCTGCACCAACTTCTCCTCCTCGGCTTCCGCACTGTTTCATCACAGCCAGTGGTTGTGGTCGACATTAATGGCGCAGAGGTGAGCAGCAGCCAGCGGCAGATAACATCAAGCTTTATGCGGAGGGTGGTTGACGGTCTCAACCAACCTGTGGGGTGTGCTTTGTGCGTCCACAAATCGACATGCTCCTCATACATTCCTTAGGGTTCACCATGCAATGATCTGCAAAGGAGCTGCCAGTGATTGGCTCTTCAGTGAGAAAACAAGATTTCAGAACATGGTAATTTCTGATGCATGTCAAATATAGTGAAGTATTCTTCATCATCAGTAGCTCCAATCTGAAAATGAGATGCTTGCATCCATGCAATCCAGTCTCTCTCTCCACAAGAGAACAGTGAGTCGTGCCTTCCGGCTAATGTATCAGACTTACATGTTCAGAATCCACACTTCTTATGAATGATTCCTTTACTTTCTAAACCTCATTATTCTTTCTCATTAATGTCACTAAGATTCATGCACCACTATTTACATGATTCATGCACTCATTAATGTCACTAAGATGGATGACAGAAACAAATTATATCCTAAAGGAATCATAAAGAGCAAGAGTTTTGCTAGGATTTGTCAAGAAAATGCTGTGATCTGAAATCATGAAACCAATCATTTTTTGTCTTACCTAATAATTAAATTGACTGAAGTGGAATTTGCAGATGAGGGAAACATAGAAGAAAAACAAAAACAAAAACCTTTGCATGGAATCAAGATTTTGAGCAATTTCACATCTCAAGATTGTTACTGACAATTTTTTACTGTATATTATATAAAGTTCCATAGAATCAGAGGAGATAAAATGCACAGCTGATCATCACTTTCTCTTGCAAGCTTCCATGGCAAGACAGCAGATATGTGAAGGACACATGAAACTACAACCAAGAAAAGGCCTGAGACAGTGAACAAACATACATGACTGGATCCAACTCTTGCTGGTACCATTCTCGCTAGTAGCTGAGCCATTATTCCCTTTCATAATTGAAGATAAGAATGTGGATAATTCATGCAATGGTCCAGCCATGGAGGTAGGGCCTCAAGATAAGGATGGTGAACTGTGCCCCAAGGATTTACACTCAATAACTTTCTCCTCCTACCTTGCCAGTTGCAGAGATGCTGTTGTAAGCCCACATCCACCAATGGTGAGGTCAGGTGGGAGGGAGAGTCAGTCAGTGTGGGACTTGTTTCTGGACTTTTAAGATATGTTTCTCTGTGATTGGACTGCGATTGGATGGATGCCTTCATCTTCTTATCCACTCAAACAATGCCTTCATCTTTCAAAAAAATCAGTTTTTTGGCTGAATAAAAGTTTCTTATTATGATAAGAAAATAATGTAGCAGTAGAGAGAAATTATATTAAATGTTTTTTGACCTGATATTTGGCATCCATTTGCATCCAAAGCAAACATTTCTCCTCCTGTGAATTCATGTGACCATTTCCCCCACTGATGTCCATGAAATGATTGAAGCAAAAGAGTGAGATTCCTCTTGCCAACGGTTTTTTGGATCTTTGTCTCTCTCTCTCTCTCTCTCAAGATTTCTTCTTTTCAAAGCTTTTCAAACTCTCTCTCTCTCTCTCTCTTAAAATTCTCCAATCATGTGAAGCTCCTAGTCTTAATTAGCCAATATAAGATAGCTTTGTGCATGCTAAAGATGACAAGTATTTTTTAAAAAAATTATTAATTATAAATATGTCTAATATTTAAAGATTTGGAAAATAAATCTACTTGATCGATTAAAAAAAATTAAAATTAAAATATTTCTCATTTAATGAAAAAATCCATAGAAATTAAATATTAGGTATATAATAAATATCCCATGTATAAGTTTTTCGGAATGTGTTGCAGAAGAAAAAAAATAAGACCTAAAATTTTCTCCAATGGATATATAGAATTCATATGAAAATATTTCTCAATTTATACGAGAAAATATTCAAAAACAAACCTTAGGCTCATGTTTGATTTAATTCAAGAGAGATTTTTCTTTCTTGTATTATTAACGCTTAGTGAAAATTTTGCTCTATATAAATCTTGTGTTCACTATTTTTAAGTTTATGTTTTACTTGCTTAGACTCGATTTGGTTTAGTCTAACTTAATCATCTTCATCATATAGTTATAACCACATAACACCACTATGTTAAGAAAAGATACATTTTAAGGATTTATATGATATTTCTTGTGAAACTGTTCATGTTAGCATGGAATAACATTTTGAGTGTCATGATCACTTGTTGAGCACATGCTTTGGATTCCTTTACTGCAATGAAGAATATATCCCCAAGTAATGTCATCTTTGGATGCTTAATTATGTGTCCATAATTGTGAAACAACTTTTCACATGGTGAGGCCAATGAAAAATGGAAGAGAGAGAGATAGATAGAGAGAGAGAGAGAGAGAGAGAGAGAGAGAGAGAGAGAGAGAGAGGAGGAGGAGGACAAATAGTTGGATGCCCAACCTAGTAAGTAAGCTAGGTATCATGTGATGGATGTGTTGATGCCTTAATAAAAGTGGTATCCCCATTGCATGAGGGCCATTGCCTTTGGAGGATCCATTAGTCTCCAATTTATGGAATGAAAGGGTTGATAAGCATCTACTTTTTTCTTTTTTTGCCTTGTTGGAGAAAATTTCACATGCATATATATTCCTCCAAAATTAATGATTTTTTATATCCATCTCTATAATTTTAAATGTAAAGTACGTGCTTTTCGATCATTATTCGATGCACCTTAGAAACTCAATACGATGCTAAAAATACTAAAGCTAATTCAACTTAATTTTTTTAGACACATAAAAAAATATTTTTATTTTGTAATAGAAAAGGTAAATCCAAAATGAACTTTTTGTTGGTGTTCTTTCTATGGCCCGACCAAGAACAAGTTAGGTTCAATGTATTATTGAGGTGGTTTAGTAGGGAAAATGTCACTTTCAATTGGCTTTTTCCTTGATTCCTCATCTCCATTTATATACTCTCACTATTCATTAACGATACAAATATTAATCTAAAAACCCCTATCAAAATGTCATTAGGCTCCGACTTAATCTTTGTATGTGTTTCAAATCCTATTTCTTGCATGCATAAAATTTATACCCTTCACTACAGTCAGAATTAATTTTTGTACTAAATAATCGGGATATTATCATTTATTCGGTCAAAATTATATTTTAAGTTAGTGTAAATCCGAAATAAGGGTATTTACACTGATTTTAATTTTAATTTAGATTTATTTTCTTCTTTATGGTAGCAAAATCCAAAGCAATACAGTGGCCCAAAGCAATATGGACCCACACATCCAAATCGGAGTCATATTGGCATTAGAAACGACTTAATGGCGAAGCCGAAAGAGAGCGGTGGCCACATGATCGCGATGCAGGCCATCACCTGCGCACGACCCAAGAAAGCACCAAAACCCAACCGCAGCCGTCCGATCGAGATCCCACGGCGAGCGTCTCATCTCCCGGCCCGCTCATTAAATCATCGAAGGGGGACCGCGGAGGGCCCCACCGCCGGAAGCCGTCTCCTCGGGGAGGCGGAGCGACGCCAACGCTGTCGGCGTCGGGACGAAAACGACCACGTGGTAGCGGAGTCCGTCAGCACTCGAGGGGGTTTCAGTCATTTCACGTTTCCGTTAATTCTATTACCGATTGACCCGAACCCGATAAATCGGACCCGGTCGGGTTCGTTGTTGATGCCGACTTGCCATGAATTCTTGCCGTAGCCAATTGCTACAATTATGGCTTTCGGTGATCTGAGATTGATTGGAGCCACCAATCCCTCATTATTGGCTATTTTATATTATATTGTACAGGTAATTGAAACTCTAATTCATATTAATAATTATTGGATCTTTGTGGCTTTTTTGAGAAGCATCATTTTTTTACAAAAAAAAATATTTACAATATTTTTTTTTCTCTTTTCTTATGGATCTGTCTATACGATAAATCGGTCTCGTTATAACATAATATAAAAATATTTAGTATAATATTTTTATACCGTTTTCAGTAATATTAGGAAAACATTATACCATGATAATATTATATATATATATATATATTTTAATATTATTAGAAAAGATAATATAGTATAAAAATACTATAACATATTATTTTAATATTAAATATAAAAAAAAATTATAACTATACTAGTTCATAGAAAAAAAAAAAAAGATCATTGGGGGTATTTAATGTATTAAGGAAAAACGAAAAAAATAAATAGAAAATGGTGTTTTCGAGAATTCACCTAAAATTATTTTAAAAATATATTGTGAGGTTAAAAATATTAATTATATAGAAAAAGAAAAAGAAATGGAAAGCAACAACAACAACAACAGGAGAGACAAGTGGGAAGGATGGGGTCTATTATTACTTGACCAGATCAGGCGGGCCCCACGGTAATAACTCAACCCCTCATCTCTAAGTAATGTTTTGGGGTGATTACATGGAGGAGCTACGGTTGAGGAGGCACCATCATCATCAGCCATTTGACCGTCATGTACTCTTCTCCCTCCTTCGCTTTCCTCTACAACGGGCAGTAGGGCCTCCTGGATCGTCTTTGTCGACCTTTCCATCAAGCTTTAAGGGCAACAAAAGAATGGGGTCATTACCTGGCTTACGGAGGCGTTAACATGCCATGCCGTGGGTTTATTTGTGCGTGGGATCCGCTTTAATCGCCTTGCACGTTGTTACCCTTCCGTGGAGGAGGAGGGAGGAGGGAGGAGGAGGCCCATGCTACAGCTGTTGCAACGTATGCTTGTCTCCCTCCCCCTCGCTTTCCCTGTTCACAGTCTCAGAGATATATAGATATATTTCCTGCACCTCCGGCTACTATCAACCGGGTCTAAAGGCTGGGCCACCACACGGCAGAAGGGCGACCATCATGGGATCGCAAGGCTGTGAGCTGCAGGGGTGAGCAAGAAGGTGAAGCAACTTCTGTGGGTGGTGTTATTTACTTGTGGGAGACTTGCATGCATGAATGATGTTACCAACCAGGCTTGAGGTGGGAGAGCATGTGGGGGGAGGGATAAATTTACTCGAGATATTCCATGCCGACGGTGCAAGATTACTTCTCTTTCTTGCACAGTACTCTCTCTCTCTCTCTCTCTCTCTCTCTCTCTCTTCCCCTCTTGCTTCAGGTACAAACCTGAGCTTATATCTGATCTATCTTTCTCTCTCTCTGCTCTGTCCTTTGGGTGTTAACTATTCTTAGGCACAAAGTAAGCCTCCCTGACAACGCAGCATCTCGTTTGTTTTATCATTTGCCATCTCTTCTCTCTCCTCTTTCTCACATCATCATCAGCATCATCATCTGCCCCCCTCCCTCGCCTTCTTTCTACTCCCTGGCATTCCATTATCTCTTCTCTCTTTCACGTTGTTGGATCTTTCTTTCTCTCCCACTCCCCTTCGTGTTCTTCAACCTTCACCCCCCACCCCCCCTGCGCGGGGGGTCTGTTGCATGGTGAGCTGAATTACTCAGCGTTTTGTTAGGAGAAGAGGTATTAGTTTTCTGTCTAAGCTGGGTTTGGAATTGGATCTCTCTCTCTCTCTCTCTCTCTCTCTCTCTCTCTCTCTATCTCTCTCTCTCTTTCCAGTTGTTCGTGCTCCCATCTTTTTCACCCCTTCATGTACTGGGTTCCTTTTCCAATTCTCCGACTCCGCCAATCCCCACTTCCTCCCCTCTGTCTCCCCGCTGAGGTGTGAGAGAGAGAGAGGAGGAGGAGGAGGGAGTCGGTGTACCGATCAAGCCACGCACTGTGGTAATAGAGAGTAGCGGATTGCTCAAAAGCGTAGAAGAGGAGAGCAAATAATAATAAATCCAAGGACATGCAGCAACAGCAGCAGCAGCAGCAGCAGCAAGGAGGGGCCACGTACGGGTTGCCGCCCTCCGAAATGGCCCCATTCTCAACCTCTGCGGTCGGCCCCGGGGCGCCCCTGCTCGGAATTCCCGGCCCCGATCCCCTCCAGCAGCAGCAGCCGCTGGCCGAGACCGCGTCGCCCATCAGCAGCCGACCACCTCCAGCTGGAAGCGCGCCCTCTGCCGATTTTGACGAGCTAGTCCCCGCGGTGGCCGGCAACTTCCCCGACGACGTGGTCCTTGCGGCGGGCGACGACGCCGAGAGGGGTACCGGCGCCACCGCCAACCGATGGCCGCGGCAGGAGACCGTCGCCCTGCTCAAGATCCGTTCCGAGATGGACGCGGCCTTCCGGGACGCCACCCTCAAGGGCCCTCTCTGGGAGGAGGTCACCAGGTAATTAAAGTCCTTCACGATTCCCACTGCATGCTCCCCTTTGACACCGCCACCAGAATGTGGAGCCTTCCCCTTCACAGAATTCACGGATCTCTGATGCTTCGATCGAGACGCAGACATGGGCTTCCGACCTCCCTTTAACGGTTTCCTTGCAACCGACTTCAGCGCTCCATTACTGCGACTTCAGAGCTCCTCCTCTCTTCTTCTAAACCTCCTCACATCCCACCCACTCCTTCTCTCTCTCCTTCCCAAGTTATAGCGGTCTCCGAATTCGATGACTGCTGCTTCAGATCCGCTGCACCAATCCCGATCCAGTCCTTGGTTTCCAAGCGTCTAAGATTCCCAGATGCAGAAGCAGCATAGCATGCATTCCCTCGCTCCTCCCCTCGAGGCCACTACTCATTATGACGACTGCTTCTTGCTTTCTCCCTTTTCCGTCACAACTGTATTCGAGGTGGGGGGGAGTTCATAATTGTAATATAATCGGATTAAGATGCTTTGTGCGTCTGTCGAGGTATAATGTAATCATGATCATCTCGTTTTTCCTGCGGCCATTTGCCTTTTCATTGTTGTGCTGCTTGTTTCTCTTTTATGGGTCCTTACTCTATTAGCCTCGTCTGCTGCGGCTGTTGCGTATAATTGTGGTTACCTTGTCGACAGGAAGCTGGCGGAGTTGGGCTACAAGAGAAGCGCCAAGAAGTGCAAGGAGAAATTTGAGAACGTGCACAAGTACTACAAGCGCACCAAAGACGGCCGGGCCGGACGGCAGGACGGCAAGAGCTACCGCTTCTTTAGTCAGCTAGAAGCCCTCCACAGCGGCAGCGCTGCCGCCTTTCCTCCTCCTGCCGTCGCTGCTTCGTCCGCCTTCAGTGCCGCCATGGCGGGCCCACCACCCGGGAGAGCTCAGCCTATCTCTTCCGTGGCCCCACCGACCATGGCGATGCCAACCAGGGCGGTTATGCCCGAGATGACCCCTCCCCTCGGTGGCCTCCAAGGAATCTCGAGCCTGGCCACAGGCGGCGCCGCCATGGGAATCAGCTTCTCCTCGAATTCGTCCTCTTCGTCGTCGTCCGAGTCTGACGAGGAGACGGAAGAGGCCGCGGAGAGACAGGAAGGGAGAAAGCGGAAGCACAGCGGCCGTGGGTCGGGAAATAGCCGGAAGATGATGGCATTCTTCGATCGGTTGATGAGGCAGGTGATGGAGCGGCAGGAGGTGATGCAGCAGCGGTTCTTGGAGGCCATCGAGAAGAGAGAGCAGGACAGGATGATACGAGATGAGGCGTGGCGGAGGCAGGAGATGGCGCGGCTGAACCGCGAGCAGGAGGTCTTAGCGCAGGAGCGCGCCATGGCGGCGTCACGGGACACCGCCATAATCTCCTACCTGCAGAAAATAAGCGGCCAGACCTTCCGGGTGCCCGCCATGCCTGCCACCCCCATCTCCATCGTGCCGCTTCCCCCCCATCAGCCATCGCATGCTCCGCCGCCACAACCAGCGGCTCCCCAGCAACAACTACACCCCCCACCGCTGCAGCAGCAGAAACCGGTACAGCCACTCCCTCAGAAGCACGAGGTTCAGCGACACCTCCAAAGCAGCGAGATCGCTCACCACCAGCCGTCGTCCGCAACGGAGTCTGTTCCAGGTTCGGAGCCTCAGGATGCGGTCGGACGTGCGAGCCTGCAGGAGGCCATGTCGTCATCCTCCCGGTGGCCAAAGGCGGAGGTACATGCACTGATCAAGATCCGGAGCGCGCTGGAGTCCAAATTCCAAGAGGCTGGGCCGAAGGGGCCACTATGGGAAGAGATCTCCGCCAGAATGCAGCAGCTCGGCTACAACCGGAGAGCCAAGCGGTGCAAGGAGAAGTGGGAGAACATCAACAAGTACTTCAAGAAGGTGAAGGAGAGCAACAAGCTTCGGCCCGAGGACTCCAAGACCTGCCCTTACTTCCACCAACTGGATACCCTCTACCGCAACAGGCTCCTTGGAAGCAGCAGTGGCAGCGGCAGCGGCAGCACTGCGGGAATTCAAGGGCAGCAGGGCCACGAAACCAATCCCCCTTCCAGTCAGCAACAAGGTAACGCGCTAACGATCATGCCACAACAGAAGGCATCACCACCACCGCCACAGTCACCGCAGCAGCAGCAACCTGCCACAGAGGTTGAAAGCAATAATGGGAAGAGCAGCAGCGACAACAATCAAAACGGTGGGAACTCCGAGGGTGGCGAGGGTCCAGGTGGTTCAGAGGTACCGACTAGCAACGGAGAGCTCTCCCCGAGCTTCTTCGATGTGGGATTGAAGAAGGTAACCATTGCTCCCTAAGGGTTTATGCTTCTTCGCTGATGGATCACAATGTGATGGACCGGTATTGCATTGAAGCCAGAAGACATTGTGAAGGAGTTGATGGGGGAACCGCCACAGCAATCTGTGATGGACGACTACGAAAAATTGGACGAAGCTGACAGCATCAACCTCGACCAAGACGACGACGAAGACGACGACGACGACGATGACGAGGCTAGAAAAATGCAGTACAAGATACAGTTCCAGAGGCAAAACGTGAGCGCCGGAGGCGGAGGGAACGAATCGGCGGCCGCAGCGACTGCAGGCTCCTTCTTGGCCATCGTCCAATAGATTCTACCGACAACCATCCATGACCGTACATGCTGCTTTCTCCTCCGTGCATGCATCCTCACCACCACCAACATAATCCCAATTCTGTGCGTCTTATAGTCATCTCATCAATCCGTCCTTTGCAATTTATTGATTTGTTTGTGGAATAAGAATCCTCGCCGGGCCAACGGCGAGGGCAGACGTTGACCAGCGGAGGTAATAACACAGCAAGCATTCACTACTAGTGGTAGAAGAGAGTCTTAGAGACAGAGAAATAAGGAGAATTCTGTATTGTGGAGTATACATGGAAATGTGGTAAATCAGAACAAAAATTGTCAAAAGATCTCACTGTCTCAACATCTCAAATCTCTCTTATCTACTTCACACTACAATTTTAGTTCCTGTACTGTGAGAGAAAAAGTAGTAGAACAGCTTTTCTACACTGTTTCTCTCTCTGTTGATGATTTGATGTGCACTGTCACAGTGATTCTTGATGTTGCTGAAGAGTACTTTTTATCTGCCAAGGACTTGAGTGAGCTACAGTGAGAATCCAGTAAGGTATCAACAAAAGAGGAGATGGATGAGTATGGAGAGAGAGGGAAAATTAGGAGAGTTGAGGTGGCTTTTGTGAGGAGATTGCAAGGAGTCAATCTGTGTCAACATTTCTTTATGACATGATCTATTTTATCCTCACCTCTCTCTGCTTTGTGGCAGCAGCAGCAGAAGAGGGGGAAATGGTAGCAGACACAGCAAGTCTTGGCAGGAAGTCTCAGTTCTTTGTGTTCCCAGAATGCCCTCCTTTTTTGTTACATGTAGTGTTGATCTGAATTGCCCAAATGAGCCCCTCACTCACTATTTGCTTCCTTGCTGCCTAAATTTAGTCTACAGATTTGAGTTCATTTTCTCAATCTTTTTATTTCCTTCTTTTTTTGCTTTATATTCTCTTCACCTTATCAAATATATCTTCTCTCGATGATTGTTGGAATTAAGAAAGATCTTATTTGATCTTTTGTCCTCAAAAGGAAAAAAAAGTTTGATACAATTTCGGTTGAATTTTAATTTATCATCAGATGTGGGTGAATCAACCGAGTTCAATATAATTTACTATATTTTATATTTTGAAGTTATCGAGATAATTTTTTTATGAGAAAGTGTGTATTTTCCTAAGATTTTTTAATTTCTTCTAATAGATGTAAATGATATATCATTTATATATTTTCAAGTTGTATTAAAGTATATCAAAGTAATAAAGATATCGCCAATTGTATTAAAGTAGGTTTACTTTCGAGCTCAATATCGAGAGCATATCCAACGGAACCCCTACGATGCTTAAGTTAGAAATGGACTTTGACGGGTTGGATTTTTTCTTTTTCGAGAGTGCTTTTTGTTGCGACGTTCGTCGGACCAAAATTATGATTAGACTTGTGATCATGAGATTGTACATCGAACCGTTAACATTATGATCGTGAGGTAACAGCTAGTCTCGACATGAAGGATCACTGATTGGTATCTAGTTGAATGAGCTATACAAGCCACCATCTACGTCATCATCATCGTGGGGCAGAGACCGAATTAACACATCATTCAAAAATGAATACGATGTGTCATCTAACGGACTACATCTTAATGTCACTAAGAAATGCTATGTATCAATGCAATTATCGAGTTGAAGTTAGCAACCTCTTACCATCGAATCGCGTGGTGATCAGTCGATCAGAGAGAAGGGGTGTCATCATTCAAATGACCGATCCATGCAAAGAACATCGGCCACGTAACCCTGAGAGCCCTCCTCGTTCACTCTCGCTGTCTGTATCTACATGGCTGCTTGTGAAGCTTAAAAGAAGAGGAAACAGTGAAGTCAGTCCCCAGCCGTTCTCACATGCAGTTGCGGGATCATTGAACTCCACATGCTCGACACTTAATATATCTTATCTTTCTGATCCTTTTGGATCATCAAGCTCGCAGCAGTGCATGCATGTGACTCCGGTTGTGGATTGCAGCTGCTGAAGGCATCAGGCAAATGATAACTCCTGCGTGAGGTCCACAGTGTGGGTGCGAGGGCAAGTGTTTGCGGAGGGAGAGATGAACAGAGAGGTAAGGGAAGGTGAAAACTTGAAGGAAGCATGTTACAGGCACACACACACACACACACACACACACACACTCTCTCTCTCTCTCTCTCTCTCTCTACGTGAGTGTGTTATAATAAGTCTTTCTTTACGATTTCCGCAGATCCAACGCCACCTTGGAACGAGGAAGCAGTGTGTGTATTTAAACCTGATGGGAGGCATCATTGAAACGTACGCCGACTCCAAAAGGGGGGTTTTTGCCTTGTTTATTCGTGCAGTTTGGATCATATGATGCATCGCATGGGGAGTAGCAGCAGCTCCTCTTTCTCGCATTGTACGATGGCGAATTCTAATTATGATCATGCGAGCATCACTACGTACAATAATATTCTGCCCACTATGCTATTGCTATTGCTATTGCTATTGCTATTATGAATCCATTGCAAGTGAAGTCCTGTGTAGCTTTTGAGTCATGATTTTAACAATAAATAATTTCACATCATCTTCCAACAGGACGAATCATTCACGCCTACTTAAACAAATCAAAACTAAACTAGTAGGATGATATCCATAGGATGAGGTAAGCCTGACTATACGTGGCTTCAAATAATAATCGAATCAAATTAAATTCAGAACTGAATTGGGTTGGAATCAGATTCTCAATTTTTAAAAATCAAAGCTAAAGCTAATGATTTTTTTTTAATTTTAGATTATTTTTTAATTTAAAAATAATAATAATAAATGACGATTGACATCGAAACCAAAATTGACAGAACCGGAACTAGAACATCAATAGTTCTTGAGTCCAATTTCGATACTAATTCTGTATGATTCAGTTTTCAGAATCGTCGGTTTTGAAACCCTCACTGATAATTAATGAAAAAATATAAAAACCAAGAATGAGCTAAAATTTGAGTTCCTAAAATTAGATCAATATTCAAAGTTCATTGATAAAGATTAATCAAATGGAGATAAGAATATGGTGTAACATAAGCTAATGCCAATCATACAAAATTTCCCCATTAAATCTTATAAATTTAAGCATGTGTGATTATTGATCACCCAATCAAAATTCTTATGATGGTATCAGTTCAGGTCATGAGTTTGAAATCTGCATTTATTTATATTTATATTCAATCCAAAGATATTTGGCATATCACATGAGTTGAAGCTTCTTGCAGCCGGTCGTTTTCGCATTCAACAAAGGAATCTACATCAAATCAAAAGCCACACTCGAAAGATGCGTGATCGAACAAAAGGCTTCGGTGGTGACTATCTGATGATAGTGCCAACTCGCATGACAACATTAATTTAGTACGTGGAGAAGAAGAGCACATCAACTAAAGCCAAACCATTTATTTGCACGCATTTAGCATTGAATTCCAAACAAAACTAACCTTATTTGACTTTGCTTTGGCTTATTTTATTACAAAAAATGAACTCTATATAAGATTAAAACAGTACAAGCAGAAAGGAAAGCACATTGAAAATATTTTTGTCACAAGATGAAGCCTTATGTATAGTTTTCTCTATCCCATTAGGTACGTAGAAGAAGAAGAAGAAGATAAAATGAACATTGATTTGAGAAACAAAATAATGCATGTGAAAAAGATAATTATTCTTATTTGACTCGATATTTAAAAGTGACATTTGGCCTAAACAGACGTAGTCAAAAGTTAGAAAGAAGCCATTTGGATGACAGGATGAATCGACCAACAATTTTCAAGAGAGATATCAACTCTCATAAAACTAATCTCACCTCTCACCAATATAATGTGTATGAGAGGTGACATCATCCCCCGATTCATCTCCCTTAAATAACATCGTGTATAAGAGAATCTCTACTATAAAGAGTTTCCAGCTTTCGTACACGCCACAATTTTGGTGGTTAACTAAGATCTACAAGATGGCAATTATCTTGCAATCCTGTGAGCATCTAATGAATACATTCAGCAAGCATATTTGCCAGCCAAGAGACCAGCACCAAATTGATATATTAGAGGGTTAGGGTTAGCTCATCACTTTCTGGACCTGCAGATTGTTTAGGTGTAATGCCAACATCCAAATCATGCATTGATGGCAACAAAGGCGTTGAAAAGTCAGTGATGATAGCAAAACAGGGGAATAAAGCCTTTGTATAATGAGCAACATGCTGCCTGATAAGAAAGCATGATGTGATCATCAATATATGAACAAGCAGGAGAAGCAGTCCACCTTTTCCACTTAGGGATGCTGATCCAAACTCAACTCTCAACAGGCAAATTAACGACCAATCTCTATTATACTAGTAGGTCATTGTCATCCACTCCATGAGTAGATCTGAAGGTGGCACGAGTGTGTCTCCCTTGATGAGTACAAGGAGAATATATATTGGAAGAAACTTGCTGTGACTCTCACCATCAACACCAGTTTGGTGCTGGCCTTGATCTGAAGATCTAATTGAAAATTTTCACTATACTTCAAATTGTCAAGGAGGAAATCAGGAAGAAATTATTCTGATTCCATCCATTACTCACTATGCATATAGTATTGAAGGTCTATTTCCAGTCTCCACAGTTTCCAGAGGAGCACACAGATCATTTCAACTTCACTGTTAGGTTTACATGATGACAGAATCTCACCAGGATCCCACAATAGGCTACTAGTAATCAGACTCTAATAGATCATAAGCATACATGAGCACAGGGTGTTATTTCCTCTGGTGATCAGCACCTCTTACAACACAGTCTTCAATGTCAGCTTCGGAGCAAAGATGATTCTTATTATTTGAGAAGAAAAGCCCTTCTTTGATTACCTGAATATATTCTTCTCACCACTGATAACAGACTGAGCAGAATCTTCTACCACAATATGAAATCCTACAAAGTTCCTTGTGTGTGGATCTGATGATATGGCTGATGAAGGGTGGTGAGTCTCTACACAACTGTGCTGCAGGCAATCAACTGTAAAGCTTATGGGAATAAACCCTGCATTTAGATGACAATTTATTGAGATTAAAGGAGCCAGTTAATGAAAGAGTGGTCGGCTTAAAGGAAAAGCAAGGTCTAGCTAAAGCTGGGGGAGGGTTGAGTTTTTTCCAGCTTGCTGTGCCAGAGGAGGATAATGCCCCATGTTACTCCCTTCATCCTTTGTTCCCCACTTGTTGCACCTCTTGCACATGGCTTCATTCACCCATCAATTGACACCAGCATGGACCCCTCAACACCCAACTTAACTTGAGAATTTTACTGCTTATTCCTTGTTCACATATTCCCTTCCAGATGCAGATATGCAATGCATTCCCTCCTTTAATATCAGTAGAATAAACAAATCTCAGCTTTTGCAAAGACCTAAAAGCTTGGCTTGCAGAGATGATGATATTTGTGGCATGCATGAAAAGGATGGTACTCAGGCTGGCTGTACCACTCAAAGCTTGTGACATCACCCATTTTTACAGCTGAGTTGTAATGGTAAAAAGAGTTGGGACCTTGGAGACAATCTTATCCCAACAAAACATTTCACCTTATGGCATTCCTTACTTTCTGAAAGTGAGAGGGACACTTCATGTGGTCATTATCATAGGTAACACCCCCCCAGTTCATCTTCACCTTTTATGATATTTAATGACAAAGTTGCCACTCAAGACTTAATCTATTAGTACAAAAGTGATGGATGGATAAAGGCCTCAGTGATTATCCTAACTTTTGAACAAGGGGAATCCTTCAGACTTAATATAGTAGCAGTAATCACATGTGATAAGAATAATCAGTAAAGAAGAAAAGGGTGCTCTAGTTTATTTGATCATCATGCTTGCAAAGCCAATTTTTTTTTATTGATGAGAAGTTCAAGTGTCCATAACTATTCCACTTGAAGAAAAGAACATCACAGATACATTGAAAGTGACCTTGCACTGGTGATCTTAACATATACAATGTGATATTTGATAAATAATGATCTTATCCCATTAACTCGGTGCATTGTGTGTTGCTTACTGAATTAGTTTATATCTATATCTGAAGCATATTAAAACCACATGACACTGGAATATATGTTTACTATCTCTATCCTAGTCTTCTACCTCATTCAGAACCTTATCTGTCATCATTTGATGCATAGATCTATCATTCATCCTCTATTCTACTTTCGCTGACTTCTTCTCCCTTGATTTTAATTTCTTCTGTTAAATATAATGACAGTACACATATAATCTACCATTAGGAAGTCAATCTAAATTACAATGTGTGATGTGCAGAAGAAAGCAGATCGACTGAACTGATTTTTTTCCTTAGTCTCCTAATATTCACCAACATGAAGACTGGTATCCAGTCACAAAGTCTGATGGCAAGAACATGTCTAACCACTCAATATTCCACCTAATTTGGTTGGTTTCTTCATTGTCATCTCTTAAATTTTGCCTACAGAGGGGCTTTCATTATTCTAAATCTGCTGTGCAGTATCCAGGATTTACCATTAGAACGTCAATTACAGATCCAGTGATTTATCCCTTTAAATAAGCCATTCCCACAAACACAAAAGCAAAAAAACATGATGCGATGAACAATTGTCCATGCAGAAAAATCAACCGCAGAAGTGCTTCTTTCAAGCAAACAAACTAATAGAAACTATATTGGCACTCCTTGTTTCTAAGGCAACTACTATCAAATTCTTGCAGAAATACAGCATAAGTGTTTAGATTTTTCAGCTATACATATCAGGGTCTTGCCTATGGTTCTACGGCTATCTAGCTGTTTTAATTATGGTTTAGTGGCAGAGAAGTTCTGCAAAGAATCAAAGATTATAGAAAATTATAGAAAATTATAGAAAATTTTAATTCGAAACTATAGAAATTATAGAAAATTCTGTCAGGGATTAAATCATTAAAATACCTCAGACAGAATGGATAGAAACTCAAAATTTTGGTAAATTGAGAAATCACACAATTCAAAGTACAATAAATTTCTCATATTACAACTGGCTCTAATAAAGCAATTGCACATATTCAAAGAACTAAGACGATTACAGTCTAAAATGTTAATAGTTGTCAGAAAATGACAAGACTTTTACTCAGACACATGTAAATTGCTGAGGCACAGCATCATCAGTATTTGCAAGTCTAGATACGACAGAAATAACCATTTGCAAACATAGAAATTTCAACTCATTCTTCTAGGTCACACTTCTGGGGTATATCAGGAGCCATCCTTCCTCTACTTGGAAAAGTGTCTCCTAGTTCTATAATCTGTAAGGTCTTGAAAAATGATTCCCATCGCAGCAGGCTATAAATGGCATGGCTTGCCATTTCCAAATGGTGGGCTGGTCACTTCTATTAATAAGAAAAACACTAAGACAGAAAGACTAGGAAAAATGCATTCCTCTAGTTGCTCCCTTCTCTTAATCTATCATATTACTGATCATAGTGTCCAGCTGTTAGATCTGGCAAACATCACCAAAGAGGGAAAGACCGGCTAGCATTTCGGCCTTAATTATTATGAACAAAAGTGCGACTCCTTTATATGTGATATCACATAATTGTGTACCCAGGACCACCACCACCTTCCGGTACCGTCCACTTGATGTTTTGCCTCGGATCTTTAATATCGCAAGCCTATGACATCATTATAACAACAGAGTTAGGACAATTCAGGAGAACATTTGATTCTAATGATGAATCAATTGAAGACTAATAACAAAATACCAATTTAAGACCTATTTTTCACTCAAAAAATTTAAGACCACTCAACAAACAAATTGAAATTCACAAACTTTATGATGACTTGATGTTTCTGTTGACGAGCAAAGCCTGAGGCAGACCACAATATAGAAAAGTGATATGGACCTTCAGCTTCATATTTTTCAATGCTTTCATCAAAGGTTATAGCAATGCATAAAGATCAACAAAGCAAGAAGCATTTGGATGAGTGTTTGGAAGTCCATTATGCATTAACCAATCTGATAAAATCTTCATGCGATTGGTTCTCATAGAGATTACTCTACTACTTAGTGCTCTAACCATGTTATCGAATCCACTGTGGAACAATCTTATAAGGAATTGGCACATACAATTCATCCCATTGCTTCTCCCAGGATTCCATAACCTTGCTGCACAAATTGGCAGGATTAGTGGGGTAATAAGGGAATTTAATCATTTATCTTGGAATGGAGGAAAATCAGGGATGGATTTGCTATATTGGTCTGATTGAAGGTTGTGCAAGTCTACTACTTCTGATAATTCTAGGAACCCTGATATAGATCCCAAAACTTGTGTAGGCCTAGTTTATTATGGAGATGCAATGGGAATTTCTTCTGAAATCCAAAAATTTAAACCAAACACCTTATGCTCATGTGGAAGTGGACTATTCAAAAACCCTAATCTGAAGCATGGGACTTTAGAATCCTAATATACCCTTAAAACTTGAAAACAAAGGATTAAACCCTAGGCTAAACAAAACAATAATAATATCTTCGAACCAAACACAGAAAAATGAAATCCTAGGTGCTATTTGAACATCTTAAGTTGAGATTTCAAAAATGTGACTTGAAACTTTGTCCCTATTTGGAACTTCTAACGATATCCAAAGATTTTCTAGTATTCATACCAAATGGAGCCTCAAGGACTCTTGATGGTGAATTTATTCCTGGAGACTTATTGTTCCACAAAGCCTCCCAAAATTTCTTTCCATTTTCTCATTTTTTACTCATTTATCTTAATGCTATTAGTTGGAAAACTTTTGTCTATCCTTTGCCTCAAAAAAATTATTTATAAAACTTAATCTATCAGTTTAGGACTGTACCATAACAAACTCCAAAGCCAAGTGCTGTTTCTAGTGCATGAATTTGCCCTGCCTGCTTAACTATGAACTAAGGAGAATCTTGTGAATTAATTACCATAATGATGATGAAGCAGCATCCAGAATGAATCAAGCTAACTTAAGCTCATCAAGAACTTCAAAATCAATACGTTAAGATAAAAAGTTCACCTCCACTGGCAGCGACAATCAAGAGTATCAGGTATCGCATTTCACATATTGGATTGATAAGTATAAGAAAGACTAAAATGGTTCACAAATGTACAGTAAGTAACATGACCCCTTTGCATAAAAAAAACTAATTTTGCACTATCAAGATAAAAAAATATAACAGGACTAACTCTTTCAATTGAATATCATAATCAGTGATTTAAAAAACGCTAGGCACCAAAAGGTGCCAAGGTCCAAAAACGCTCGAGCGAAGCGAGGCACTAAAATATAAAAATATATAATATAATCAATAAATATAATTATTTAAATAAAAAAATATGATATTAAATTAAAACAATAACAATAATTTCAAATAAATAAAAATTAGCAGTATTAAAATCAAAATAATATATTATTAATCTAATAGATTAAAAAATATTGTTACTAGTATATAGTTAACAGTATATAATTAATATACTATTAACAGCATACTATCAAGTCGATGTGAGAAGAGAGAGTAAGAGTAACAGTAGCGGCGAGTAGTGGCAGCGGGAGCGACGATAGTGGTGAGTAGCGGTAGTGGCAACGACAGCGATAGTGATAGCAGCGAGCAACGACAATGGTAGCGGGGGCGCAGTGTAAGAGTAAGACTGGGAAGAGTAAGAGGAAGACCGAGGCTGCTGACTTAGAGCAGCGACAATGGTAGCGGTAGTAGTGAGCAACGACAGCGGGAGCAGGAGTGGGAGAGGCGAGCGGTGACAGTGGTAGCGGCAGCAGTGAGAAGCGGGAGTGGGAGCAACGACAGTGGCAGCAGCGGGAGTGGGAGCGACGAGCGACGATGGTGGCAGCGGTAGCGGTAGCGGCAGCGATAGTAGTGAGCAGCGGCAGTGGGAGCAGCAAGCGGCGGCAGTGGCAGCGGTAGCAGCGACAACGGGAGCGGTGAGCAGGGTTAGGGTTGGAAAGTCGCGAGAGGAAGGCTAATATCGGTGCTTTAGTTGGTTCAATCGAACCAACTAAAGACCGGAGATCGAACCAGACCTAAAACGCTGGTTCGGTCACCTGGTTTAACTCGGACGCTCGCCCGAAGCGCCCGTCGCCTAGGCTCAGGCGAGCGGCGCCTTTTTGAAGCATGCCGCCTGGAAATGAAGCAAGGCGCTCGGGCCTCGCCTCACCCAAGCACCTAGGCGAGCGCCCGAGCGCCTATTGAAATCACTGATCATAATGGATGAGACACCCTCTTAAACTATTAGGAGACAACTTTCCTTGTTAAACAGTTATATTGCTGTTTCTAATCATTTTGTATCACAGTCACAAAGAACAGTAATCTGAATAAACAATCAGTACCTTACAGTGTAGACAATTTTGGGCATTGATGTGGAGCTTCAAACCATGATTCTCATCTGGAGTATACCTTTGTCAAGTACAAAAAGAAAAAAATCATAAACATAAGAAACAGGCACTTTGTTTAGCTTTTTACATCTATTTCATCATTTAGTTTGTTGGTCATTACTTCAATCACAATTAGTATATGGAGAATAATCGGAAAAAATAATGGTACAGTAATGGGTACTAACACTATTCCTTACTCATAAACACGAGCTGGGCAATATCTCGACTCCGGTCCAGCATATAGTGGAAGATTTACTAATTCAGGTACTGTTGAATCCCTCAAATGAAGATGAGCTGGTTGGTCATGTTCATGATTTGTGTTGCTCCTGCAGTATAAATTCAATCCATTTAAACTTATCATTAGGGAAAAGTAGAGAAAAGGATAGAATACATGAAAAGCTAATAATTTGAATTGCTGATATAAGCTACTCCAGAAACTTTGTGGTTATTAAGGTCATGGTTCTAATATTAAATAGACCAGTCCCCCCAACACACAAACACACACCCCCCCCTAAACCATGGCACATAGACCACAGGTAAAGATTGTGCAGATCGATGGGTCCAATAGATGGAATAGGGTTGAAGGCTGCAACAAGTTTAAGCAGAAGTAGCATGCCCTATATCAAGAACTTTATCTAATACCAGTTTCGACAAATGGTTGGACCAGTTCAGTTTGAAAATATTGGATGGTGTACTGATCCATACTGCTTGATGTCTCAAGGTAAAAAAAAAAAAGTACCCGTCAGTAACAGTCTATATGGTCTGATATCAGTGCTTGGTTGGCTTGTATATACAGTAGGTATATATAGGCCCGACCAGTGTTTGAAATCCTGCCCTGCTTGGAAAATACCAATAGGCATATGTCAATCATGTGTCAGCACAATACATGATGACAGTAACATAGTAGCATGGACTCTACACCAGTAATGCAATGAGGGGATGCTCGTGATAGATGCATGAATGCATATAGATTGAAACTCAAATCCATATTCACATTGCGCCCTACACATAGGCATCGATGATTATACATCATATCTTTCTGCCTCTCCATGCATGCATTCGGAGGAGGGGAGCCATTTGTCCCACAGTAACCTTTAGTTGGATGTTGAGGGCGTCGCAGGATACGAGCCCTGTTATGGCAAGTCTCTTGTGCCCTTCCATGGATGCATTTATAAATGATAACTATGCTTGATCTCTTCTTGCCAAGCCAAGCAAGGAGGCATTTAACACATAAAAAACCTACAAATGGAGGCAACAATTGATGTGCCACAAGAGCCAAGGGTCTAGAGCTCCTTAACGTTGGAAAAATCCATAGACATCATGGCTACCAATCATGGGTCCTCTCATCAGAAAGCTTGTGCTAATGCAAGAGATAATAGAAGCACGGAACAACAGCAACCATTGCATTATAAATTTTGCTACTACAAACCTGTACAGTGAAGTTGGCACGTCGAAAGATATTTGTCCATCCGGCTTCGGGTATTGAATTGGAGCATGCAGACTGGCGATCTAAGCATTCAGGAGAATTTAATTAGTTCGTGAACTACTAGCAAATGAAAATATGTAACTAAAAAAGAACTGTTGCATATCCCTATTCTTAATATATACTATAATTTTATAAAAAATTGGAGCAAAATATCCTCACATCTGTAGCTTCATGATCAGGTTTCCCATGCTTCAGTGTCAAAGGCAGTCTTCCTCTGAAGACATAGCTGACATACATAAAACAAAATAATATAAGCAGTTTGACATCTTAAGTGCAGAAAAGGTAAATTGTCACACAGTTCAACCTTACCGCTCCAGTGCAGAGAAGGCCAATCCAGGTATAAGCCCATATTTAAAGGCCTGAAAGAAATGAAGTCTTCACATATTGAAGATAAGAAAACAGACACAACTGCAAAGTTTGACCCATATGCTTCTCATAATGTTAATACTGCAAAATTTTATCTAGCAAGATGCCAAAGATGGCAGGAAAAGGAATTAATGACTAACTGGTCGGTAGTTTCTAGCTCTTTTCAGATCTTCCCAAATCCAGGACTTTTTCAAATTGTCCCAGTATGTTTCCATTGTTGCTCCTTCAACTAGTGTTCTAAACGCTGCTTCCCCTGCCAGCATACCTGGAGGGCACAGAAGAATTTTACCAGGGGAAACTCTTCAAAACAACTAATAAACATATGCAGAAGGTGAAGTAATGCAATGTTCTAGCATACATAGTAAAGCAGTAAAATATGTTGTTTATATAATTACCATCATAGAAGGATATAAACAAAAAGCTTAACAAAGTCCAGGAAAAATGGAACAGTGCACCAAAGAACATTTTGCAACTGAAAGCAAAACCTGATTTCATGGCAGTATGTGTGCCCTTTATCTTAGGCACATCTAGAAAGCCAGCAGAACATCCAATAATTGCTCCTCCAGGAACTACTGAATAAGGTATTGACTGAAACATTACACATAATAGTTGTATCAGATTATGAGTAACATAACTTTAAAATAGGACTGCAAATCTAGGTAAATATACATCATCAGTCACTTTAATGAGTCAAAGAGAAGATTAGTTTGCTCATATGCACCTGGAAACCACCTTCATTCAATGTGCGAGCACCATACTCGAGAACTGTTCCGCCCATCAAAAGTGGTTTGATGGCAGGGTGGTGCTTGAATTTCTAAGATTTAGAAAGAAATAATTACGAATAAGAAGTGGCCAGAGAGTAGTCATTAGCTTCCATATATCAGATGCAGGTAACATATGAGAATCCAATAAAAGCAGGCAGACTACCTAATTAGCAGATTATAATCTGGAACTGGAAGGCACTGGAAACAAGGAGAATAAAAGAACAGAAACTAAGAGCTGAATGCAACTTCATTTAGAAAACACAGGACATATTACTTGTAAAGAAAATTAACAATTTCTATATATTTAAACATCAAACACTGACAGATAAGAAAACTATAGGTTTGTGCATTTAAAGTCATGGATACAATATAAGATGAAAAGACGGTTTTTAGGATCAACACAAAACTAAAAGGATATAAATTCTTTTAACTTTCAGTATAACATGTTCAGATGCGTATAACATCAAAACCCAATCTCTATCAGATTGAAAGCATGGATTTTTTGCATAGAACAAAAATTAACAGAACCAATATTATGTGCAAGTTAAATTAAACATACTAGATCAGTAACAAGATCAATAGAAATTTTCAATAGAAGATAGAATCTTCTAAATTACAATATGCTCCCTAATTTTATACACATTACTATTCTCAAGATGAACCTGACCTTTCTTACCCCTTCTATCTAAAGGAGGTATAAGCGATTGCGCTCTGAGAAACTCAAACTACACACCAGAGTTCTAAAAGCTTAGTCGCCAAATGGATATAAATTTCAGTTTCAATTAACTGTATAAACGTTCTTTACAATGTGCAAGGATATCTAACATGTACCGATGCACTTTAAAATTGAATTTCTTTCATTTTACTTTTTTTCCTCCAGTAAGAATGTGGATTACCAGTCCAATTAGCTGTAACTACTTGGTTTTCAATCCCTAGGAAGCACTAGGGCACCTATTGCAAGAGAGATTTTTTAAAAATGAGTGGCTTTACAAAATTGAAATCACTAAATCACAGATCCATTAGTAGGGTTGTAGTGAACTACTTCTAAAGTGATAAAAATATTTATGCAATCCCAAATCATACCAGTTAGTAGAGTTGCAGTGAACCACTTCTAAAGTGATAAACATATGCAGATGTCTAACAAAATTGTCCCCAACCATGTATAATACTAGCCTGCTGTCGTACCAATTACCATGACCCCATCTGAAAAAAGAATTAATCCATTAACTTGGTCCAAAAATCTTTAATTTAATAGTAGTAAAATCATCTAGCCCTATATACAAGTATATTCATTATCCCACTTCATTGGGTTGTCACAGAAGCAAGACAACACAACAACAAATGAGGCATTGTTTTCTTCCCAAGAAAAACGAGAATATCAACATGACCACCATGAAATTAGGAAGCAAAAGTAGAGAAATAAGCTAGAGAATGGAATATGACAATCCAGCCATGACTTGGTCACAACTGAGACCTAATCAAGAACCTAGAGCCCATCAATCTTATTATGAGAGTAACTAGAATTATTCGCCATGTTTGGGTTCAGTGAAAAATACCTGGCTGTAACCAATCACAATCAATTTCCTGAGCTCAACATTTTGATATTATAATAAATTAAAAATACTAAATCTACTAGTAATTCCTAAAAGGGGGTTTCATGGTTTAAAAGTTAGCTTATATTCTTTTTGCCCCTTATTTTGCTCTTGATTTCCTTATGTCCGTTAATTTATAGAAACAGAAATGTTAACCATTTTCTGAAAATCAATATGTTAATGTTCACGTACTCGTAGTATAGGTATTTGTTGTTTTTGATTCTGTAGAATTAAGTGATATTCAATTATATATTTAATGACTCAAACTGTCAAATTCATGAAACTGACCTGCATAACCAATGCACCTTTGACAATAGAACTGACCAGGACCCAGACCCATCTGGTCACAAAATTTATATGGGCCTGGGTTAAAAATGGTCTCGCTGATCCAATGGGGTCAACACAAAGATAATGTTGGTAACTGGACTAAATAAAGTTATCACTACGTGAAAGTCATGGTAAGATATGGTGTTACCACAAATAATAAGTGATTGACTCTGTAACAGAGGGTCTCAAATGAGATAGGGAATCTTTGTTGAAGTAGATGAATATTATAACTGTCAGAGCACTAATAAAATATTCTGAATATGCATTCACTTGCAAACAATCAGCCGTTACATGTATGGTTTTGTTCTCAAACCATAACAAGTATAGCTTTCCAAATAAAGTTTCAAAATTATACAATGAAGCCATCAGATATGCCTCCGAATCGAAGAAGAGTCAGATGAATTGGTGATTAGAAGGCACCCAAAGGATAATAAAAGCTACATTTTCAACTAGTCAAGTTGTTCAAACTGATAATCAAGCACTAGAAAGCACTTCTTTAGGTGCATAATCTTATTTTAACATACAAGGTAGCAAACATCTCTAGCACTAAGTGCATATTGGTTAATAATTTTAATTAAAACCGGTTGATGTCGAATCACCATCTGGTGATTAAATATAACAAAGCTGGTTCATACAGTAATAAAGGATTGGGTGTTTGAATATCAAAATGACTATTTAATTCTACATACTAGCTGAAGATGAATTATCAAAAATGGGTATAATAATAGACCAACTTGGTTCCACAGGTAGAATGAAAGTAGATATGTCAGATCACGAGGGTAAAACATGTGAAAAGAAATAAACACCCAGCATCTATGGAAACAGTCATTTCACTAACTAGCTCGACAAGGGAATGCTGATAACATTCTGCAATGGTCTTCTCCACTACCCAAGATGAACTGTCAGTTAGAGAGACCAGACGACTACCAATATGCATAAACGAAATGCCAGATTCTACTCAAACAATGACAACCAACAACAGATGTAAATAACTGTTAAAAGGATAAAATACATAAATCAACCTTAGTACAGAGGAGATACCTGGAATTCGTCATAAGGGTTCAAATAAGGGTTGTGATAATTTAAGGCAATGACAAGTCCAATAGCGATCTACACATATTATGCAATTGCGAATTAGATAAATTGTGAGTACAAAAGATAAGCCTGGAAAATATCCAGATTGGTTATTTACTAATTTACTGAGCTTTATAATGCCAAATTTGGAGATTAAGATGATCTGCTAACAAACAGCTCAACCATATAGCAGCCAGATGAGTCAAAACTTGTTCCAAGGATTGCCATTTTATGTTACGGTAGTGTGCTGATATCGACTTCACACAGAACATCCCAACCTGCCAACCCAGAGCTGACTGGCATGCAATCCTTGTTTTGTGCTTCTTAAAACACAAGGGAGAACTAAGTTTATTGGCATTTACTCGATTATGTGGCTTCATCTTGAAAACATAAACTTAATCTTTCAAAAAAATAGAAGAGCAAAAAGATAGACTTCAAAGGCCAGGCACAGGTAAAAGTCTTTATATATGACTTCGATAACAAAACTTTGTTCTCAACTCAATGTATTGTATCATATTTATTCGGTGGGGATCAGACAAATTATTGTTGTATCTCTCTTAAAGGAACTGGACACTTTTGTAATGAACATTTTGGGAGATTACATGTTACCCACTGGAGGTATGCTAAACAAGATATTAGCCATGTTTTCTATAATAATTAATTTTAATGTTTATGTCAAGTGGAAGCATTATATCCAATACACTAACTTCAACAAGTTATAATGTGCATAACTGCATATCTCTTGTATATTCAAATATATAATTGTCTTAATAATGAATAATTATAGCATTAATTTATACTTCAAAGAAATTGACTGCAGGGTCACATGTTGTAATCACGTGAACTTCAGAATTTTATCGTAATATTAGCACCAGTCAATAATTGGCAAATGTTTATATATAAATATAAATATAAATATAAATATATATATATATATATATATATCATTCAATAAATACAACAACAAACTGTAAAACTGTTTGTCATTATTATGGAAAAAACTTGATAGAATCTTAAAACCCACTAAAAAATATTTTTCTGATTTATTTATCAAGAGGTAGTTTAGGAAGAGAAAATTCGCATTGAAATGCTTCAACTGTGAAGTCCCTGGAAGTAGATCTTTTAATCCTAGAAAGCGAGCCAGTGAAATTGTAAATAAAAAATGCAACGTAGATCTAGCTTTTAAAAATATTGAAAAGTAATTCTACGTAGGAAAAGGCAAAGTACTAAATCACCTGCCTATTACTCATGTGGTACAAAAAAGAACCTCCATATGTCTTCATATCCAATGGCCATCCCATTGTATGTAGCACAGATCCTGGTTTATGCTTTCCTTCCTCAATTTCCCAAACCTGAACATGACATGTACTCTCGTGTCATACAATTCGACATTATTCATGCAAAACATATAGAAGAGAGTTCAGAAATAAGGATAAGTAATTTGTGGCTACAAATTAGAGATAGTTTAGAATCTTTAGATTAATGGGTTACAGGTGATCTCTTTTTTCTTGGCGTGTACACACTATAAATAGAGAGGAGTTCTCTTGTTAGGTGTGGATGTGTGGAGTATTGATAGAAGTTGCTGAGAGTTTGAGAGGTTGGTGAGGACTAAATGTTTTTACACACTTGTAATTTTCCCCTTGTAGTGAAGATCTGCAGTGCAGTGGCTCCGTGGACATAGGCCAGTTTGAGTGAACCGTGTAAATTCATGTGTCTTTGTCTATGTTTGCTTTTTTTTTTCTTTGAATCTGGTATCAGGAGATTTGTTTTCTCCTAACAGAGTTGATTTGGAATATTGTCAAGTTTCTCACAAGCTTTGAGGAAAAAAAAATTAGTTTCCTAAGCTGGTTTCCAGTAGAATGCAAAGTTGAGTGGGAAAATGATTTCCTACTTCCTAGTAACTGTGAAACTAACAAATATAGATTTAGAGGATCCATTAGCCAATATTTGCACTATTTTATCAAGTACTTCATGTTGGAACCTGCATGTTTGGGCACTCATGCCCAAATTTACAGAGGGGCTGAAAAACTGATATGCAAACAACATGCTTTGTCTGTTAAGAGAATAACAGAGACATGGTAAGGGTTAAAAAAACATAAATGTATATAATGATTAAATAAAAAAAAATCCATTACCTCCTTGATGCCCAAGGCATATGTTTGATGCTGTCCTTGTACTTTTTCGCGTAGTTTGTGAGCCCTTATCATTTTCTAAGAAAAAAATTTTGACATGCAAAAAAATGAACTACATAATCCTAAAAATAAAAAACTGAAACTGTGAAAGGATCACCAGATAAGTTAAGCAAACCTCTGACAGTGACCCTCGACATCCTTCAGCAAGAAGTGTGACACGTCCTAAAACATATTCAACATATATATTGAGCCAAATAAAAATTGAAGTATCTTGCAAAAGATAATATAGATTCAAACCAACAAAATGGACAATGTACGAACAGTTTTCTTTTCCTCCTAGTCCATTTCATAATCCATCCAAAAACAGAAACAATCCCTCAGAAAACAAAGCTTCTATATATAAAAGCCAATAATACTTTACAACAAAGACCAAATTTGAACATGCATTGACAAAAACTTTATACTCATAAAGGACGACTTCTAGCAGTTCACATGATATACAGTATAAAGGCTCTAGATTTACTGGCACAAGAAACAAAAAAGTCATTCAAACTAATAATTAGTGAGAAGATCTTTCCTAATGGCACATTGTGCAATTCACAAGTATAGAATATACACACAATAAATTGCAGCACAATGACGTAAACTAAAAGAATTTCTGCTAAGTTAAGGATACCTCCATTTTACTAATCTTAGTTACCTAGGTAATGAATTAAGTATAGCTCGTATAAAATCATGGTCTGTCATACCGAAGCGTACCGCCCGTACTGGGCGGTACGTACCGGTCCGACAGGTTCTCGGTACGCGGACCGCCCGGTACCGCTACAGTGTTACAGTACTATACTGTAGCACCGCTACAGTATAAAAAAATATAAAATTATCGGTATACCAGGGCATACCGAGGGTGTACCGCTCGGTACACCAGGGCGTACCGAGGGTGTACCGCTCGGTATGCCCTGATGTACCGCTCGGTATGCCCTGATGTACCGCCCGGTACACCGGTACCGTACCAAGCCCGAATCGAAATTCCGGTACAGCACGGTATGGCGGACCTTGTATAAAATAATAACCAAATCAAGAAGTCAATGACAACATGAGTTACATCTTATCAAGTGCTATCTTACTCTTACTTTGAAGAAAGATGTAACCTGCAAAAGGTAACTTGGAAGGCCAGAAAGAGAAGGGGGGAAGGGAGGATTTGTACAATATATTTGGAGGATTTGTGGAGAGAAGCTAATCCCACCACCTCATATGTCACTTCGAAACATTATAGTTTTGGTTATCAAGTACAAGATATATTCCTAAAAGATTTCCAATTTGACATGCAGATTGTGAGCCCTCTTCTTCTATGGCCTTCTCGTTCTTTTAAGTTATTTAGAGATGCAAACCTTCTCCTATTGTATCTAAGGCTGCTTCAACAAAATAATTACAGTCAGACTTCTCTTGCTGGGTTGACCATTCTTTATTTACTCCTAAGTCCTAAGAAAAGTAGGAATACAATCAGTTCACTAGTCGAACCATGCCCAACCTTTGTCAAACTCTTACACAGGCTGGAAGACTTGTCTATGGTGGGATCTAACTCACTTTAGGAGCTGATGTGGTGAAATGGGTCCCCTTCTGCCAGCCCAAGCCCACACCTTGGGATCTACACCAGTCCCTACAGCCAACCAAGGCCTAAACATAGCCAACTATGTGAAGACTCGTCCAGTACTTTTGTCCCCTGAAAAGTTGGATCATATGAAATTTCATGTAGACTACATGACAAATTTGAGTATCTTCAAGAATATGAAGCAAGTGAACAACTTCATACCCTCATAGTGTCACGGACAAACTTCTAAACAGGATGTTTGATGTAATGCTTATGTATGTCTGTGTCTTTTGGTATGTTCATGCTTTGTACAACATGTAGAGGGACGGCCGAAGGCTTAATAGTCTCATCTTAGTTCGGTCTATAATGGACCATTTTACCCTTTGTTTTGCAACTGTTCAGAGCTTGTAAAGTCTGTTTGTAATTTGCATTGTCTATGAAGTGTTTTCGGAGATGTTTGCTTATGGATCCCGAGTGAGGCGTTTTCTCTATCCTGTTCTCTCTTTTGTGGGTCCTAAAAGACCATGGGAGGCTTCGAGGAGGCTGACCTTTGCGGACGGACACGCAAGGGTGCCGCACGACTTAGGCAAAACCAACTAAGTCCGTGACAATAGGGACTAGGATCCAACTCAAGCTGCTGAGTCATCATCCTAAGATTTTATCACAGCATCACCTCACTGTATCACAATCTTATTCCATGATATTTTATGTTTCAAAAATAAAGAGAAGCACATCAATAAAAAAGAGAGTGATGAATGGTTGCACAGAGAAGAATGTGGATGGAAAAAAAAGATCAGGAGGAACCCAATATGAAGGAGAAAAAGAATAATAGGAGCCAACAACCTAAAGAAAATTCGTGTTCTATTACCACTATCCAATTGTATGAGTTGTACACCTGTGCTGACTCTCAAGAGAAAACTCTAATGTAAGGCAAAGACTCACAGGACTTCTATTTACAAAATGACAAATGGAGAAGAAACATAAATATATATCTAACGACCAGCTGCATATCATAATCTGCAGCTTTTAACATATATATCTAATTACCCAGGATTATTTAAAGAAATGTACAACTTTCTTTAAAGGAAATTATCAACCCACTAGAAGTTCAACATTCTTAGGGCTCTTTATCGAAACTATGACACCTTAACAAAATCTACAACACCTTATAAATATATAAACAATAAGCAACATATTTGAGTCTTCAAAGGACTCTTATCAAATATTTCGCTGATCCTTTTTCAAACTAATTAATCACATTCTCAATGAAGTAGATAACTATGTTATCCATTAAACTAGAAGTGGTTGACTATAACATGAAAAGTACATGTAATCTATTACAATAAACTCCAAACCTATTTAAAACAAAACTCACATTCTATTCTAGTTAGCAATAGGACTTAAACAAACCTAAAATGAATATAACAGACTCAAAATAGATTAATATATGAATTAAAACTGACTCCAACAAAAATCTAATTAAAACTAAACAAATTGCTAGAATTTAACCCAAGTTCAATCTATGAAGCAAAAAAAAAACAGCAGCTGCTTATAAGTAATATATAGATCAGGACTATGTCAAATGTCTATAGACCTGAATAATATGGTCTCTTAGTTAAAGATATTAAAGGTGCATGCCTTTCAGTTCAACGCCACGTTGAAAAGTCTCCCTCTTAGAACCATCTTTAGCAACACCCATATCGTTAGTTGCAACTCCAATGACTCTGTGATTTTCATCATACAAAATCTGTCCAATTATCAAGCTTAGAAATAGATAAGTAGCAATCAATTCATTGTTTACTACTAAGCAACCAAGTATATCACCTCACTTGCAGCAAAACCAGGATATATTTCAACTCCCACCTCTTCAGCTTTCATTGCCATCCACCGTACCAGCTGGTTCAAACTACAGAGTATATGGTGAAGGTCAGATACATATGGAAAAAAAATATTTTCAGAATAGAAACATGAATAAGACAATGTCCAAAACCCATTTCTTTTAAGGCATTTGAGTTACACAAAACAAATTAATTAAAATTTGTGGAATTTGAGTTACACGAAACCAGACTGGCAGGACAATCCTTGATCTCACTAGTCACTACAAATCTAAGAAAACACAAATTTTGAGAAAATTCTTTTTGCAAATTTTTAATGCCAAGACTTATAGGAGAGGAAGAAAATATTATAGAGGGTTATAAACCTATCTCAGCTACCAACCTTGTGAAAATGAAAGTATTATGAAACCTAAAAAATTCACTAAATTGAGAGGGAAGATCTCCAGAAGATGCTGGTGTGAATGTGTCGAAGTGCACTAATGAAGTGTCAGATGATGAAAAGCAGCATTATGGAAATGTTGTGGATATAAGCACAATATATGCATGTCACAAATATTCACCAGCTATCCATGATATAAGATGATGAAAAGTAATGTACCTAATGACATAGTTTCCTTTATTATCAAATGGGGATGGAAGTTGCAATGAATGATTTTCTGTAAGCAGCCAAAACTTATCAGAGGAGACAGGAACCTCAATCGGAGCCTACAGAACATTTTACACAGAAATAAGAAACAGCGAGTTCTACAATACTTAAGTTTCTGGACATTGTATTTTGAAGATAGTGATTATGAAGAGTACCCACCTGAATGTTCACAAGTTACAATATTGAAAGTAAATGCACTAATGATGCATCAAAACACACTGATCTCAGTTATGATGCTATGTAATTTCATGGGCATATTAACAGCTAAATGTAAGATCATTCTGGAAGTATATACTTGATGTTATGGCCTAATGACATTGAGTTTCACATATAAAGGAATGGCATCAAGGTCGACTTCACTATTAATAAGGAAAATATTCAAAAATTGACATATATAATCCATGATGGCACCTATTAACAGACATAACATCGACTTAAATTAACAGCACTCACAAGTTTATCATCAGAATCAGACATTTTGATAAATTATGATCAGTAAAGTCTCAGGATTATTTACTGTTGGTTGTTTCAACAGAGTTCTACATATGTGCTACATTACTGGTTCAAACTTCAGTTCTCGATCCATTGCCCTACTCTCTCTAAATAGTCATATAGGCATTTCTTTTCTTATCTACTCCCTTAGTTGCAGAGGCTAAAACCTACAAAGGGTCACGAAAAGTGTAAAAAGTGCAAGAATGATCCACATATCTTCTATTTGAACTCATTCCAATTCTCTCTTCAAGGTAATATGTCTCTCTCTATCTAGTGAGGAGCCAAGGGCATCATCCTTTTTCTGCTTTTGCAATTTTCACATATATAAGTACCGAAATTTTCTACATTTAATTTCTTTTCATCCAAGAACCATCACAATAGCCCTTTTTCCCTCTTTTTTTTCGCTTTCCAGTTGTTGGTTCCCCCTTCTACTGCATGAATGATGAAAATTTTGTTGGATAAGCATCATTGTTTTTGGGGTCAAACTAAACAGGGACCTGGTGATATTTAAGGTAATTAGCAATAGACCTACACCTAGTTCTCATCTTCTATATCGGCAATCCTTATCTGTTTGCACTAATAAAAAAAATCAAACTTCTCTACACCTTGATTAAATTTAGAGGTTCTTTTTCAGTTTTTCTCCTTAATGATTGTTAGGAGAAATTGAGCCTTCGAGGTTTCCTAGTCTTTGCATCTTTTACATATATAATGCTCCACATGTTTGGGATTTCCATCTCATTGTTGTTCCCTAGGTCCTTGCTTTCCATGTGTTCAGTTGTCTAAGAAGTCAGAACTAGAAGATCCTAAAATTAGCAGTTTAATTAAACTTATCCATCTTTCCAAGCTTCTTTTTCCATAGAATTCAACACCTTCTAACTCTACATTAGGCTCATAAAGAAGAAAGACCAACCCAAATTCCTTTGAATTGATAATGAACTTGGATTCGAGTTCAATTAAACATGTTACCTATTTGGTCTTTTTTTAATTTTGTTTAAAATATTTTAGTATTTTAAAGTTGTTTTTTTGGTAAAAGTCGTGAATTGTCACAACCTTATAGGGCAACATCTCTTGTGTTTCTAATTCAATTTCCCACGGTGCTCAAGGTAGAAAAAAATCACAACTTAATTTGATTGAGAAGTGAAAATCTTGTTTGAAGATTTCAACTCTCTAAAGAAGTTTCTTCATTATATAAGGACGGATTATTTAGATTCTTTCCTATTAATTAAATATATTATCAAAAAGGAAAGTTATTCTGCAAAACAAATCTAAAATTTTATCTTCTCCAAATAAGGAAAGAATAAGTGACTGATTTGACTTGATTAATTAAATTCTTTCCTTACTTTTGTAATTTTCTATTCTTCTTGCAATTAAGGGTAGTATAAAAAAAGGGGAAGATAATGAGTTTCTTTTTTCATAAACCCCCAAAGTAAGTTTGGAGGATGTAAAAGTGAGTCCAAGAAGTTCTCTATTTCCTATTGTCTTCTCCTCTCTTTCCCAATTGTCCTGCTACCTAATTCCAATATTACATAATTCTAAAGCGTCAAGATGGCTACTGTTATAGATTTTCCTTTGATGATACACAATCCATCAAAGCCCAATCTGCTGAGAAATTAAAGTTTTAAAAGCTGTTGAATCTCGTATTTTGATGATGAAACTACTTGATATATGTTTATGATTTAATCTGCATTTTGAGTGACGCAGGATGCTTCGATCAGGATGAGACAATTAAAGCAGGAAAATCATGTTGTGCCGGAGGAACATGTCAGAAGATTGGACGTCGGGCCGGTGGATCGGTTGACGTATCGACAGAAGGCTTCGGGTCGTGGACTCGGGCATCGGGCCAAGAAGAGCGGGTATTGTGCCAAGGATATCGGAGTTGCGGAGTCAACTGGCCGATTGGACAATAGGACGAAGCGTCGAGGGACCAATGACATGCCGGACAACTTGGTTAATTGCTTAGGATTAATTGTCTCGATCGAAGTTTTTGTTTTGAGTGTGCAGGATTAACTACGATGGAAGAAAGACATGCAGCAGGAGTTGCGCCGGAGTCATGACAATGATCACGTTGGGAGTTCGAGAGCTCGACGGAAGTTCGGACAGTCGTCGGAGGTTCTGCGGGAACAAATCCGAGAAGTCTAGAAGCTTGCCAAAGGAGCTCGTCGGAACTTGCCAAGTGGATCGTCGCAGTCCAGGAGTTTGCCGGAAGTCCGCAGGAGCATCACCGAGGGTTCATCGGATGATCGACGGAAGTTCGCCGGAAACTCGCCGGAAGAAGCGAGTGACGCACCGAAGCAAGCTGCAGAATATGTCTTAGGAAATAATCGTAGTTAGCACTTTGATTAAGTTAGAAATGGGAGGTGATCCCATTAGCTTAATCCTGGGGCAATTGGGCCCCTGAAGAACTCAAATTGGGTCGAATGGTTCAACCCATTCAGACCCAGGTTGCTGTGGGAGGTGCAACCGCCCAGGCAGGGAGGTAGCACCGCCCAGGCTATGTCTCCCAGCGAGACTGGGCGGTGCAACCGCCCCAGCCAAGAGGTGCAACCGCCCAGGGCTCAGTCTCCGAGCGAGACTGGGCGGTGCAACCTCCTCTGTCAGGAGGTAGCACCGCCAGAGCTCAAGTTTCGAGCTCTGCCAGGCGGTGCAACCTCTCCAGTCAGGCGGTGCAACCTCCTGAGCTCGGTCTTCGAGCTCTGGCAGAGAGGTGCAATCGCCCCTGACAGAGGTAGCACCGCCCAGAGGCTCAGTCTTCGAGCTCTGCCAGGCGGTGCAACCTCTCCAGTCAGGAGGTGCAACCGCCTGATCCCGAAATTCCGGGATTTGATCGTTTTGAGCTCCAAATTTGAACTGGGTTGGGGCCTATAAATACCCCACCCATTCAGCACTGAAAAGAGAAAGACCTACACCGAATTCTTGATCTTTTCTGTGATTCTAAGAGCTCAAATTTGTGTAAAGTCCAAAAGTTCTCCTCTTTCTGTTCTTCAAGTCTTGAGTTGTAAAGAGAAGAGAGAAAGGTTCTGTAAGGATTGTCTCCTGAGCCCGTCAAAAGGAGTGAAACTGTAAAAGGACAGTTGGCCTTCGCCTATTGAAGGAAGGCCTCTAGTTGACGTCGGTGACCTCGTCGGTGGAGGAAGCCAAAAGTGGAATAGGTCAAGACTGACCGAACCACTCTAAATCTCTGGTTTGCTTTTATTTTGAGCACTTTATCATTACTGCAAACCTCCTACATAGCTACTGCTCTCTGCGCTTTTACGAACAAGTTTCTAAGTTCTGATCTTTCCGAATCTGCATTCAGACGTAAATCGGTGTTTTCGTACGATCTTTACATTGCAGTTTACATTTACGTTTTGATTCTATTTATAACTGCAAACTGTCTTCTGCGCTTTTACGAACGAGTTTCTTTGCAGTTTACGTTTACGTTTTGATTCCATTTATAACTGCAAACTGCGCTTAGACACAATCTGCGCTTAGACGCAAACTGCGCTTAGACGCAATCTGAGCTTAGGCGCAAACTGCGCTTATATGCAAACTGCGCTTATATGCAAACTGCGCTTAGATGCAATCTGCATTTAGACGCAAACTGCATTTAGACGCAAACTGCATTTAGACACAAACTGCGTAAACTGCGCTTAGACGCAAACTGTGTTTAGACGTAAACTGCACTTAATCATAAGTAATCTTAGAATCGACTTTTGCATCAAAATAGTTTTTATCGAACGAACGCAGCTTTCGTTTTTAATCGCTGAAAGATTTCCGCTGCACTAATTCACCCTCCCCTCTTAGTGCTCTCGATCCTAACAAAAGCTACCAAGTATTGTAGACTAGTGAATCAACATTGCGACAAAAAAAATCAACATTACAATTAAGTAAAGCTAGTTCAAAAAGGTGGTAAGTGGTAACAATGCCTTTCTCCATCATCAAGACTGGCATATATCTGATTTTGCTTTACTTATACCTTTTCATTGTTATGAATAGTTTTTTCTTTAAAACAAGCATTTTTTTAATTTTATATAATTTTCCCTCTCTATTTTGTCCACATTTTTATCTTTTCACTAGCTTGCTATGCAATCACCTAAATCTTACTCTTTAGTTCTCCTACATCACCTTTTCAACATCTTTCTCTAACTTTAGGCTCTTATTAACATGATACACCCACGATAAGATCCATATTCTTGTACTTCTTGTCTTCTTGAAATGAACATGGTTCTTTATAACTTCATCTACAGCTTATTCAGAGTTGACAAATATTAACCATAACTGTCAAACTAATATTTTTTATTTTTATCCTAATTCACATGATATCTTTTGTAATAAAATTTAACATCTTCTTCCAACTCATCTAAGGTTACAATTACAGCCATCAATTCTCTAAGGCCTACACATAGTTCTGTAACATTACTTTTTATACATATGCCTAGAAGCATCCTTTCGATATTAGTTTGCCTTTATATATATATATATATATATATATACATATACATATGTGTATTTATATACAAGGCAAGGTTCGTCGTACCGTACCGTACCGGCGTTTCGACCCGGGCTTGGTACGGTATGATACCGGTGTACCGGACAGTACATAAGGGCATACCAAGCGGTACACCCTGATGTACCGAACAATTTTATATATTTTTTATCAAGGTTCGCCGTACCGTACCGTACCGGCGTTTCGACCCGGGCTTGGTACCGATACGGTACGGTATACCGCTCGGTACACCCAGGTGTACCGAGCGGTACACTCAGGTGTACCGAGCACTGTAGCAGTGCTACAGTGCCACATTGCACTGCTACAGTGCTCGGTACGGGCGGACCGGTACAGGGCGGTCCGCGTACCGCTAGCCTGTCGGACCGGTACGGCAAACCTTGTTTTTTATATTGTAGCAGTGCTACAGTATAATACTGTAGCACTGTAGCGGTACCGGGCGGTCCACGTACCGATAACCTGTCGGACCGGTACCGGGCGGTACGTTTCGGTATGGCAGACCTTGATACAAGGTATGCAATACCGTACCGTACCGGTGTTTCGAGGTTGGCTCGGTACGGTACAGTACCGGTATACCGAGCGGTACACCCTGGTGTACCAAACAATTTTATATATTTTCTTCATTATTGTAGTACTGCTACAGTATATCACTATAGCACTGCAGCGGTACCGGATGGTCCGCGTACCGGTATGCCGTCGAACCGGTACGTATCGCCCGTACCAGGTGGTACCATTCGGTACTGCATACCACGTTTATATGTACATGTACACATGTACATATATATATATATATATATATATATATAATATATATATATGGATAATGGATATATATATATGTGTGTGTGTGTGTATATATATATATTTACATATGTATATATATCTATATATGTGTATATATATACATACATACATATATACATATATACATATATATACATATACATATATACATATACATATATATATACATACAAGGATTACAATTTCGTATTGTACTGAAGTTTCGATCTTAGCTCGGTACAGTACGGTATGAGTGTAACGAGGGTACCTCGATATATATATATATATATATAGAGAGAGAGAGAGAGGCAACGTCGCCTCGTTTCTTCTCCCCGCCGATGCTTCTCCCCACGCGGATGAGGAGAAGTCGCGACGATGCCAAGACCTCGTCGCCTCAAACGAGGAGGAGGCGACATCTTATTTGTGGCATCCAGCAAGGGAGAGCAATGACGGATTGGGATCGTTGAGGGAGAGCAGTGCCAGATCTCCAGGTTCTCCCCTTTCTTCTCTCTCTTCTTCCTTCTCTTCCTTCTCCCTCGGCTAATACCGCCCACTACGGTAACGAGACGGAAACAACCCCAATCGACGGTACCGCCCGGTAGTGGGCAGTCCACATACCGGTCTGCTAGCGGACTGGTACGTACCGCCCGGTACGGGTGACATCATTCGAAATTAAAATCCTTGTATACATATATATACAAATATACATACATATACATACATGTATATACACACACACATATATATAATTATATATATATATATATATATATATATATATATATATATATATATATATATATATATTGTTTTTTGTATATATAAGTTTGCCTTCAGTATCTTGTTTGCTTTACCAAGGATTTAAGCACCACTCCATACCGAATACTGATTCATCTTTAGATTGGCAAAACCTCGACATGGTTTAGTATGTCATAATTTTTCCACCAGAAAAAATAATATATAAAATATTTCATGTGTTTGTATTACTTCAATATGATCAGTATAGCACCCGATAAGCCCCATGAATCGGGTGGTAAGTCCCTTCTTTTTTATTTTTTCTTTTTTTTTAAATTCAATTCATGATTAAAAGATGGAAAGTAAATTAGCAGTTTAATAGATTTAAAAGGTAAAAATAAGTATATGAAACAATAATGGTCAAACTTACACCCTCGTGTCTCCATTGTGGGATCAATTCATCCAAAGCACGAGGCTCAAAAACATTTCCTGATATAATATGAGCACCTGTAATCAGAATCTATAAGTCAGAAGATGAAATAAACAATAACCCGTACTGCCACAGATTCACAGTCAATAATTCCAGTGCAAATCTAGTGAATGATATTGAAGAGCAAATAGCAAACAGGACTAAGAACAAAGTTCTATTACTGTGAATGATACTGAAGAGCAAATAGCAAACAGGACTAAGAACAAAGTTCCATTACAAGTAATAGAACTTTCTAATAGTAACAAATATTAAGGAGTTGAAAAAAGTATATGACATCTATAAACAAGGCTTTAAATACCAGTCAGATACTGGTTTCAACAATGGGTCAGGCCGGTATGACTAAGCAACTAAGTGGTATGCAGATCTACATCATTCGGTATTGCTGGAGAAAATAATAATACATGACATACTGAGTGGTATCAAACCTATGATTTAATTACCAGTTTGGTCAGACTGATGACAGTAGGTCATTACATGCCAACTAATCATTATTTTAAATCATTCCTATAAACATGGAAGTTGTCGCCAATAAACATTCCACCAGCATTAGATAATTGGAGTCAGTTAGACTTAAGCAACTACTACGAGGCACTGTAGTGGAATGCCAGTTGTCATTTCTTCAACGGATTATAGAGAACACAATCAAATCGTCTGGCAAGACTTATCTTTCTCCTTTGGTAACTCTCTCTCCCTCCCTCTCCTAATCCCCTTTGGTAAGAAAACAAAATGTAATAAAAAGAATTATGACTAAATTAATAAAAAGATCCATGACTAATGTGAATATCTAAATTTATATGGTCGCCAAGAGTAAGTGCAGTTGATGTTGTAAAGCAATGGCATATGTTCCAAATCTGAAGTAAACCAACTTGGTTTTCCTTACTATTGTTGGGGCACAAATTTCTTTGTTTCAACTTCAAAAATCTAACATTTTGAATATCCCAAAATGATCACCCCAGCAACATAACTGTTTCCTAATAATTCTGACAGAAATTATGTGATTACAGGAAATGTGAGTTTTCTCTGTTTCATATACAAGACAAAGCCAGGATAACCTGTTTTTCTATTGGGGTTCCTTCTGTAGGTCCATTTGGTATGTGTAACCTCATCTTAATTCTCTTCTTCCACCCAACTACTCTTTTTGCTCATGTTTTTGAATCTTGTCTTTCTCCATCTGTGTGTTTGTATGTGCTTTTTTTTTTTCCTGGAGGGACAGCAGATGAAGGCCACTTTAATTGGTATAAGGGCAGACCAATCCTAAAACGGATTTTAGTAGAATTAGAGCTGGCAAAACATCAAACAACATACTGGAACATGCATACTTCCAGTTACTGCCAACTAGAACTGGATGTATCAACTCACTAAATTACAATTTTCAGTGAAACCAAAGTTTCAGCTCTTCCCCAAAAGGATTTGGCATTCCCATGTTTTAAGTGTGTGCCAGCAGAATAACAAAATACACAAAAACTAAAATGCAAACAAAAAAGATACTAAAAGTACATCTCGGTTGATCCTCCTCCAGTCTATTCTCTCTTTGTGCATTCCATCCCACCAGCAAAACAACACAAGGCTATCAGGTGGTGGTATCCACTGAAAACTAGAAATGTAGGATACATGTACAGCCCTCATTTAGGTCTTTAGAATTATTTTTCAAACCAAATAGATCCAATTTGTGTATCTAATATGCTGATTGGAACTGTTAGAATGGATCAATTATTTGGTCTCAAGAGCCCAATTTCAAGAAATTTTTTCCTTGACCAACTTCTGTAGTAAAGAAAATAAAAAGGATTAGAAACTAGATTTATCTAAAAAACAATTCTAAGATAAATACTTGTGAACTCTCTGTAGTGGCTCATTCCTAGTTTAGACGGCTATCCAGGATGAATTTTAATTATATTGAACTGCTAATATCCAGAAATTTTGAAATTTTGGTTTCTATAAATTTTGAGTGACTCAATGTTAGACCTAAAGACTAAAAAGACTTTAATTAAAACTATAAATAAAGATTTAAAAATTCTCAACTTAACTATATATGATTTCTTTTATATATCTCAAGGCGACAAAAGATACATGCAGCCGACTCCCAGATAGTTGGATTTTACAGCTTTATTGTTGTTATTGTTGTTGTGTAATCCTAGATCGAATCATGCCCTCCATATTCAACAAACTTTTCATAGTAAGTATTAACATCAGAATTTGAAATTCTCCCTTAACCAGTCTATGTTTCTATCTGTTTCTTACATTCTGATTCAAATTATCATAAGCTATGAAAATGCATCAAGGATTCATGCACGCTCAGGAAAAAAAAGATGGAACCAAACAAACATAGCAAGAAAGTGCCTCATCCATTTGCTAATCTACTAAAGAAAAGAACGCCATAATTAAAACCTCACCGACTTCCGGACCCTTCTCCAAGACGCAAACGGAAAGATCTGCGTTCCTCTCCAGGCACATCTGCTTCAACCGTATCGCGGCCGACAACCCGGCTGGTCCCGCCCCCACGATGACCACATCGTACTCCAGACTCTCCCGGTCGCCCGACCCGCCGCATAGACCCCTGGTTCCGCTGACCACGCGGCGGCGCAGCCCTGGCGACAAGTCCGGGAAGCAGATCGAAGGCGCAAAACTCGCGCGACTCGGAGGATCTCTGAAGGAAGAGAACCGGTTCGACGGAATCGGGAGCCGCGATTCGGGTCCGGGGGATGGCGAGACGGATGAGATGATCGGGGTTTCGGCGCGGAAGGGGGAGAAGAAGGGAGACCGAAGGGGGCGGCGGGATTTGGCGGTGATGGCGGAGAGCGCTGATCTGTACATGGCGGAGGTACGGGGTGGCCGCCGGACGAGTCGCTCGGCTACGATGTATTGAAATGGATGAAGCCCCCCACGTTGCCAAAACGAACTAAACTCAGAAGGATGTGTTCAATAACTAAATCAACCTGCATCTGTCTAGTCTTATCTCTATCCGTTTTATGTTACACATGTAGTATAACAAAGGAATAAAAGAGATGGAGGCAAGTTGGTTCTCAAGACACATCTCTCTATCTCATAAGCGAGCCAAATCATCCGAACGTCTTATTACCTTAAGCATACAAGAAATCAATAGGGAGGGGAACCTCACGATTGAATCTTGCTCGCACAATCAAAATCAAATAGTTTGTTTATAATTTTATAAAAAAATTATAATGCATATTATCAAATATATTTATTATTATTATTATTATTATTTATTGTTTTACAAAATTCTAATTTTAGAATATGCCTTCACCACATAATTACAAGTGTTAATTTCGTGAGGTTCCCCTCCCTATTGATTTATTGAATTACTATGTAATGTTTTGTGCACTGTCGCAATAAAAACATAACCTACTTTGAGATGTCATAATGTTCCTAAAATTATCACAAAATATTGTATATGTATGTATGTAACTATGTATAATATGTTTTTTCTGTTTACTATAGTCCACACTATATGGGAAAAAAAAATCTCAAATTTGATTGAATGTATGATATAATTGAATATATTAAGTACATATTGATATATAAGACTCGACCTTTCTTGGATCGACTAAATTATTCACAGAGGCTTTTCACTTCTCTTTTGGGGTGTGTGTGTGTGTGTATGAGAGAGAGAGAGAGAGAGTGAGAAAGAAATCTTGACCAATTCATCATCACAATGGCATGTTACTTAGATGTGATGTAATTATTTTGAAGTAGAGAAACATTGCATACATCTAATGAATCAATATCTAATTCAGCAAATATTGGTGTGACAAGCAAGCAATTACATTGACCTGAATATTTTGAGTCTCATGAAGGTGACAAGATAACCTGAAGCCAAACACAAGAATATAAGTTATTTTTTACCCATCCAAAATAAATATATTTATTTAATCAATTAATCGGTGCTACATCGGTGCAAATGCATCAGTGATAGAAAGATCCATCCATCTTGATATGCCTGTTTTTGGATCCTTTTTGGCGTGCCAAATCGATTGGGCCATGCAACATAAAATCTGGTCATCATAGAACTTCCCATATTATATGAGAACAACACAAACTTCTTGAGTTAATCATCAGTTATTCTATCGAATCAGATTGTATCAATCTAAATATGATTTTTTTTTTGGTTGAAATTTTTGATCTTTTGGATGCCACCAGAGACTCATTTATATCTTACACTAGGAATCTCAGTTATGATTTGAGTGGACCAATCCAGTGGGCAGCCATCTCACATTTTAAATTCAGATTGTTGTCCCCCATAGTTGACTTGTTCAAGATGAACAAGAACAAAGGGAAGGCAACAAGCAGACGCCTATCATGCTTTTTCCTTTAGCTGTTTGTGATCTTCCTATTTAGCTCTGCCCTTTCTTTGTCATGGAGTCTTCAGACAGTGCCTTGCTTCACCCTTCATCTGTGTTGGTGCCTTGCCTTGACGTTTAGTCTTCGGTAGTCTTCTTTATCACCATGGATAGACAGTATGGTTGGTGAGCATCATCGATGAGGTGGCTTCTGGAGATTTTCAACTCAATAAAGGGATTGGCCAGTGGTGAGACAGAATGGGTGTCAGTGGCTGTCATTACACGATGTGCAGCTCCATCATCATTCAAGCAACCAGAAAAAGCGACACCACCACAAGAACTTGCTTTTGGGTTGAATGGAGGAGAGGCATCAGGTGAGTTCGGGCAGAACAATGATTTGTGGCTCTTCCTCACCGTTCCTTTTGCTGTCATGGGGTCGGTGCCTTGGTAATCTAACATGGCTTACTTCTGCTAGCTCCAGACAGGGAAGAGTTCACTGATTGTGTAGTGGAAGAACAGTTCTCCAACTGAGGCAGCTGCAGGAGAGTGCGGTTGAACAAACACCAACAAGTAAAGCTTCAGAAAAGAAAATGATGGACCATCTGTCCTCTCAGTGATAAATGATACGGTGGATCTCAACGATAATTATATCAGTCCTACTTGATTCAAACCTGCATATGCAAAAAAAAAAAAGTCTGAAGTGATTAACTAAAGATTCAAACACTCTGCTCGGTGATCGAGGGATGTTCGGATGCTTGTTCTATAAATATCAAAGTTTGATGAATTAACTGAAGACTCAAACACTCAAGCAAATTTTTTAGTACCGAAATTGATTACCGATGGTCAAAGCAACTTTTCTAAAGTATTCCAGTAATCAAGGTGGCAATCATCCAATTAGTGACTCCAAGGCTCGGCTTTTGACACCAAGATCATGGTAAGCAAAGAATGAGTGCTCACCACAATGTGGTCACTTACAGCTACACATGATTTCTCTGTGCTAATTGAATATTAGTTCTTTAGCACACCATTAGGTTCTAAAAAGGACATTCAAAAGCTAAATCTCATGGTTGAGAAGAGAAGGAATCAGAAACTGGTCAATTAAACAAACACCTTGCGTACGAGCAGATGCTTGCTCCATTTTCAAGTGCAAGCACAGTAAAATGACACAGGAAGCCGAACAAACAAAACAGTATAATTATAGAGATTAATCTACAAACTGTTAATAACATAGAGAATTCTAACATCAATAATTCAAGGAGGAACCAGAAACTGGTCAATTAAACAAACACCTTGCGTACGAGCAGATGTTTGCTCCATTTTCAAGTGCAAGCACAGCAAAATTACACAGGAGGCAGAACAAACAAAACGATATAATTATAGAGATTAATCTACAAACTGTGAAGAACATAGAGAATTCAAACATCAATAATTCAAGGAGGAACCAGAAACTGGTCAATTAAACAAACACCTTGCGTACGAACAGATGTTTGCTCCATTTTCAAGTGCAAACACAGCAAAATTACACAGGAGGCAGAACAAACAAAACGATATAATTATAGAGATTAATCTACAAACTGTGAAGGACAGAGAGAATACTTACATCAATAATTCAAGGAGGAATAACCGAGAGGAATGAACGAGTGAAGAATATGGAAAAGCCTGGAAGATGCCGTCGAGGTTGCTTGCTTGCCCACCATTCTTTTAGGTAGGCTTCGACCACATCACATGATGTGAGCGAGCATGGGAATAGATGGTGAACCTAAAGGAGAGAGGATTCATACGCCCACTAGCTAGCACACAAAAGAATACATTCGGATCGATTCATGTGACCGGTGATGCCTTCTAATATATCTAATCATCACATCGATGAACATAATTAACCTTCCTTCTTATGAGATACAAATATTAATGAAAGATTGAAGGTGGATCACAACTTTAACAAATAATAATAATGATAATTAATGCAGTTTAGATTCGCAATGACAAATATCTCTTTATCATACAATTATTTGAACCTGTCACAGTGATGTGAGCTGTCACTGTGAGGCATTGACCTTCCCTTCACTCGTCCCAATATATACGCCCACTTGTTCTTCCATGTCCTCCACTTCTGTGCTTCTCTTTCCCCCACCACTCCGTCTCTCCTCCCCTGCAGTCGGAAGTGTTCTTCCTTCCTACCTTCACCATCACCTTCAGGAAGCTCTTAATGCAGCTTTTCTTTGCAGGCATAAGTGCTTCTGAGTCTTCCACCTGTAGATCTTAGTAGCTTTGTAGGCATAAGTTCAGCTGGCTTGCTTTCTTCTCATCATTCCTTAGCGAGACGTTTATAAAAGCTTTCAGATCATGTAAGATTTGTTTCTTTCAGTGCAGAATTCAAGCCCCAAAAAAAACACAAAAAAATAGTCGTAGTAGTAATAGTAGGGTTTCATCTTATGATATCTGAGTGAAACTGCATCTGCTGTATCAAATCCTGGCTAGAATTCCTCCATTCTCATAGCAAAAGCTTTATAAAAGCAATCAGATCATGTAACTTCGTCCCTTCTTAATTACTCTTCCCTCCAAAAAATAAAAAAAAAGACCAAAAATACACTGAAACCGAAGCCTTTGGCAATGCCGGAGCCGGAGACGCCGAACGTGTCGGCCCCGGCGACGCCGGGCACGCCGGGCGCGCCGCTCTTCAACTCGCTCCGAGTTGACTCGCTGTCTTACGACCGGAAGTCGATGCCGAGGTGCAACAGGTGCCTCCCGTTGGAGTCGTGGGCCTCCTCCCCCCACACGTGCTTCGTCGAGCTCCCCAAGCCCGACGTCTCCCTCACCCGCAAGGTACGCCGCCCAGCAACACTCCTCTCGTTCGCGCATGTCTTCCCTCGTCATCATCATCATCATTGCTTCTTAAAAGACACCATATCTTACTGCTATAGATCAAGCATGACAGGGTTTAATTTATCTGAATTTTCAGTCACCAACTTCACTATTTTATTGCAGGTTTGGTTGAGAGTTCATATTTCTCAACTTACCATCTCTTCTTAGAGATTGACAATTTATTATTTCTCATGTCATCAAAGAAAAAAAATATATGAGTTTGTGAAAGCTCAAATCATGCATAAGTTTAAGGATTATAATAAAGTCTTTTTTAGATCATGAAATTCTATTTCTTTTCTCTCTCATTTTTTTATTATTTTTGCGCCTTTATGTTGAGATTCCTCATCTGTTGATTTTTATTAGACTGGTCCTGATGGACTCAAGAAAATAAGAATAAATTCAAGAATCCATGCACTCTTCTTTACCTTCTTGAATTCATCTCTTTCCAAGAACAGATGGAAGATGCTGCATGGCTTTTCATTTCCCTTTCTTTTCCTCATCATAAGTGTGAGAGGAATCTACCGGAGACGCACAGCACACGGCCGTCAGTGACAGCACCGGGCACGAGTCCCATCACCAATCTTGCCTTGCATCGCGGCAGCATCTTAACCTCTTCTCTCTTTTGTCCTCAACTCCTGCTTCTGCCACCCTCCCCATCATAGACCACAACAAGAAGCACGCATGCATAGGGATTATACATCTTCAAGTAGGGTACGTTCCTGCCTGCCTCATCCCTAGAAGAAAAAGACAACTCGCAGGGAATCTCCTTTCTCACAAATATGATTAGCTTCAAATTCAAGAAAATACTGTAATCCCTGTTAACATTCGAGAACTACATTTAAATCTGTGAAGCTTTTCCTTCCTCACAAGTATGGCTGTTCCTTCCATAAGATGTTAAATCACTGCGAATTATATCTATCATACCGTCACACACACACACACACACAAAGAAGAAAATCCATGGTGGCATGACCCAATACTAACCCTAATTCTATTGAGCAATAGAAGTAGACATCGCTTAATGAATCCATCCATCTTCATGTCCCCAGCAATCTCTTAGTGTGGGTCAAATATTTTTACTGATAGAGAAATATGCTTCTTTCTTTCAAAATGCGTTCCTTAGGTTGATGGTGATAACATGCAAGAATCTGACGTTATATCAGCATAGATTATGACACTGCTTTGTCTTTATCGTTTGATGAAGATAAAAGTCATCACGTCAACTGTAACGTCAATTCAGTCACTTTTAGTTTGTCTTTTAGTGTGTTTGACACGCCAAAATATTTGGTTGCTAGTCTTAATGTTAGAAGTTTCTATTTACTTAAACAACGTATGAACTTATAAGACATCATAGTTAAAGCATAATACGTAATTAAAATTTTATTTCAAAGAGGCACTATTTTTTTCACATATATATATATATATATATATATATATATATATTAAAATTAAAAATTATTTGTTATAGTTGTTGATGACGTGACAGCTGGGAGCAGAATTTGTGGGGACATTCATCCTCATATTTGGCGCCACGGCAGCACCGATCGTGAACCAGAAGTACAACGGCGCCGAGACCCTCATCGGCAACGCCGCCTGCGCCGGCCTGGCGGTCATGATCGTCATCCTGTCCACAGGCCACATCTCCGGCGCCCACCTCAACCCGTCCCTCACCATCGCCTTCGCGATGCTGCGCCACTTCCCCTGGGCCCACGTCCCCGCCTACATCCTCGCCCAGGTCTCCGCCTCCATCTGCGCCTCCTTCGCCCTCAAGGCCGTCTTCCACCCCTTCCTCTCCGGCGGCGTCACCGTGCCCTCCGTCAGCTCCCCCCAGGCCTTCTTCATCGAGTTCCTCATCACCTTCAACCTCCTCTTCGTCGTCACCGCCGTCGCCACCGACACTCGTGCCGTAATTTCCACACCGTTGCCCTCTCCCCCTTCGTTCACCTCCGCCTCTTAATTTCCTACGCAATGCTGCTTCTTCACACAGGTGGGGGAATTGGCAGGAATCGCGGTGGGGGCCACGGTCATGCTTAACATTCTGGTGGCCGGGTTAGTATCACCCAACCGACACGAGTCTCTATTAATTGTTACACGTGGCATTATTCTGACGGTCGACATGTTGGGATCAGGCCATCGAGCGGGGGATCGATGAACCCGGTTCGGACGCTTGGGCCGGCGGTAGCGGCCGGCAATTACGAGCGGATTTGGATATATCTGGTGGCGCCGACGGCCGGGGCAGTCACGGGAGCCGCCGTTTACACGGCCGTCAAGCTCAAGGAGGAGGACGGCGAGATGCCACGGCAAGTTAGGAGCTTCCGCCGTTAAATGTTGGCACTCGCAGACCTGCGATAATAAATATTATTAAGGTATGAAGTAATCTGTCTTTGCTTGATGTATGCTTAAGTGGACGTGACATGAAGTCCACGAATACTGTGTGTTGGTGTGTCCTTAAGACTTCGTGTGGCTGTGAGGAGTGCTTGGAATAAAGTGGGCAGTATATGCGCCCTGTAATAATTGTCGTGTTTGAACTTCTAAGTTAGTATTTGTATTTTGGTATCTCGGTAGTGTTTCCTTCTTGCATTGTGGGTCTTCATAGTTGAATTCACAGTTTATGTATTGTATTATCTTCTACAGAAGGATGAGATGTTCATCTAAGCCTGTCCATTAACGAGTACAAATATAAATATGTTGTTTGTATACCTACTGTGACTTTTGGATTCACAGTACAAATATAAATATGTTCATCTATGCCTCACCGTCACTGTTCTCACTCGTCGCATAGGATCCAATTATGAAGGTGCAAGTGGACGATGTTGTGAGTGTAAAGGTGGGGACGAGTTCATGAAGGCAAGGTTAGGGTTGGGAAACGCAAGGGATTGGTGACGGTGCTAATAACAGACAATAGTGTAAGAATTTTTTTAAGCTTTTATCGACAGCTTTATCCGAGAATTCATATATATATATATATATATATATATATATATATATTATTAATGGGTATTGAGGAATCCAATTCATCGTGTGAGAGGAGGATACATTTTTCCCACTTAATCTAATAGAAACCATCCATTTAATAATTTTTATTATGATTACACTCAGTTCACTCCCGTTAATACTGCGACGGCAGATCGATCTCAACCCTAGTCTTTCTCCCTAACCCCCTCTCTGCTCCCCCACTCCCTCCCTCTTCTCCTTCGATATCGGACCTCCTCTTCTCATTCTTTTTTCTCCTTGATTCCACCGTCGTCATCGCCGCGGTTTCCGCTTTCTGCATCCCCTCAGGTGGCCCCGGAGTCCGGCAACAAGGCATCCGGCTCCTCTCCCTCCTTCCATTTGACTTCCTGTGAACCCGCGTTTGCTCTTCATGGCGATCTAGAGGAGGACTGGTTCGAACTCACATAATAAAGTCAAAACAGGTCTTGTTTGCAACATCTAATTAAATTGCATTTCGATTTTGCAACAGACTGAGTCGTGTTTACTGCTTCTCGTTGTTCTGTTATCCCAAAGAAACAGCGTGCGTGGATACGGGATGTAGGTAAGCGAGGGAAGAATTTATTCTTCTGGGGCGTCCGCATCTACTTCTCATGCTTGACCTAGACGAGGTGATGAGTTCGGGGAAGGGATTTAGAACAAGCATATCATAAGAGGACTAATGATTATCTGTCGGTAGATGTTCAATATTATATTTACCCTCGTGATATCTAAAGATCAGTCGCCGAAAGTGGAGACTTGACTTTTTTTGGCTTGTAGACATTTCTCTCCCATTTCATTGATGTTGTTTAGTAACTTTTTTAGCAAACTAAAGTTATGATACTGTTATTGGACGGTCTCTAACAGTAAAAGTTGGAAGCTGAAATAAGAGAGGAAAGAGGATTCAAGGAAGGAGCAAGTATATGAAATGTCCTTGATGTGTCTAATTGCTGGAGTCCTCTGACATGTGACTATCTTGTATAAAGCTTATGCAGCCTTATTTAAGTTGTATGTCTTCATATGTGGATGATCTGATTGCTTGTTGTATGCATATGCATACAGACAAAGGAGGACTATATTGGGAAACTAATTGCCAATGGGACACTCATAGCAAGTATGTGGATAATGACATACGAGCAAAATGTTTCTTTTGCTTCATCAGGTGACTTTCCAGGACTAGACTTGGATAGACCAAAATACAACCTTATATGGCTCTACCCTGGATCTTCATCTTTTAACTTAGCATGGGTTAGAGAATTTGATTTCTTGTGGATCTTAAGGTTGGGATATGAAGAACTGGCTGAGTTGGTTGGTTATGATTGTTGGATCCGGATCTGTTGCAGTCAGCTCAAGATTGATTTATTAGGGATCAATTTTGGTTGTGACCACACTAAATCGACCTTGATCACTTTCTCTGTCTGAATCCTATAATTCAGAGAAATCAAGTTATTCAGAAGTGATTTAATCGATCCATTTGGATTAGGATTGGCGCTTTTCTTTTGGCCATGCTATCTAAAACTGAAACCAGTGTGGTCTCCAGTCCTCATGAGATTGGACAGCATCATTAATATGAAAATTGGTAGGCAAGTTAAAAGTTAAGGTAAGATTTTGGTACTTACCATGGAAGTTATTGTATAGTATGAGAGAACTTCAGATGTGGTTATTATTTCACCAGTGTATAGGTGCTGATTCTATCATGATTAACTATGTTGAAGTTAAACAGTGGAGATTTTTCTTTGAGAAGTTGTACTATCATCTGTGGTTCAGTGTTAGAATTATGTTACCAAACAACTTCATGCAAATAATAGTGTATTTGCACCTTTTAAATAATTCTGAAGTTTCTTAGATATGTGTTGCATAGATGCTCTTCTGATTTGTGACCTTGATATTTGTTCTGTGAAGCAACTTCTGGAAGATTATCCACGTCATACTAGATATGCTTTGCAAAATGATTCTTGGATTGTGGCCTCTTATTTTTATCTTTGTTCTGTTAATCATATATTTTTTTTATTGCAGATGTTGAATTGTGGATATTGTAAGCTACGATAGAATGGATCCTGAGAGCAAGAAGTTTGGAAGAGGTAAATTTATTAAATGAAATTATTTGGATAGTTCATAGTTCAGAAATGTAATACAGTATGGTCCTCATATTTATTTATAAGGATGGGGAACGCCTAGTCCCTGCATTGTGGGAGTCTCATGCATTGGGTATTATTTAATTTTCATTAGTTCACCAACGTATATTATACCTTATTAGTCAGTATGTGTCAGTTCGATGAGATTCCACTAGTTTGTCTCCGGTATTAGTATTTTGAATAGGACCTTTTTAGGTAGTGACTATATTCCCCTTAACAATTGTAGAACGTTGACTTTGCAATTGGTGGTGTATGATGTCATTAATAATTGTTTCAACTTTCAAGCTCTTGTTAATTTCAATTCTTTTTTTAGCGTTTATCCTAAAAGGTTTCAATTGAGCTATTTGTTTGAACATGCAGGACCTAGGGAGCTTACAGGTGCTGCTGATTTGATTAACCGCTACAAGCTGTCAGCACACCATGATTTCTTTTGCAAAAGAATTCTTCCTTTGTCAATTTCAGACACACATTATCTCCACAATGTTGTAGGAGACACAGAAATCCGAAAGGGAGAAGGCATGGAGCTGGGTCAGCTCTTTCAGAGTGCTCCATACCTGAGAGAGACAACAGCTCAGATTCAACAATTCAACTTGGATATACTAGGGCAAGCATTTGAGCTGCGAGATACTGCCCCTATTGACTTGCCTTTGGTAAGAATCCTGTCATCTGAATGGGAGTTCATATTTTTGTTGTAATTTCCTACAAGAAGGATTCTTCTGTAATATTCTTCAGTCAGAAAAAGGAACACCAACCATTCCTGGGAAATCTAAAGGAGATTCTAAAGACAAGGGGAGGAAGCACAAAAAACACAAGGTCAAAGATAGAGAAAAGGACAAGGAGCATAAGAAGCACAAACGTCGACATAAAGATCGGAGTAAAGATAAAGACCGAGAGAAAAAGAAGGATAAAAGTGGACATCATGATTCTGGTGGTGATCATTCAAAGAAACATCATGAGAAGGTCCTTTTTCGTGCTTACCATGTTTTTTCAAACTATATGTATATTTAATTTTGTTAAGTCTTGTTCCTAATGTTCTTGGTTATTTAAATATTAATGTTTCAGAAGAGGAAACATGATGGTAATGAAGATTCAGTAGATAATCACAAACACAAGAAAAGTAAGGTAGTTGGCATGGTTAGACTCTTCCCTCTGCCATTTGAGTGATTCTTGTTTCTTCAACTTCATTACTTCTCTTATAATGATATTTCCTGTTTTTCTCCTCTCATTAAAGCAATCTTCTGAAATATCTCAGCATAAGAGTCTAAAGATTGAAGAAGTGGGAGGGATAAAGGTTTCAAGCTGATAGAAGTTGACTACTTGTTGTCTGTCTTCATTGTCTCACTATCAAGCATTCTGTTGGAGAAGATTAGTTCGAAGGATTTCTTATCTTGCACCAGAATTCTTTGAGGTAATCTGCTTCTTGTCGTCGTGATAACATGGCCAGACTACCCTTTTTTTATCAATTAATTCTTAAATTGTCTGATATAATTTGTTATGATGAACTGATCTGATTTCTGTGTCATGAATGTACTTTAGTCCGTAAATGGCTATATAAATTAGGCTTGCCACCATTGTTGTGGCATGTTGCTGGAATCATAGAATCATTATTTTTAGTCTTTTTGGTATCATTGAATATGTCTGTACTCTTTGCCATTTAGGCTTAAACCTACCACTCTTTGTCTCTATGTTCTGAGTTAAAAGTTCAAAAAACAAAATAAAAAGCTGAAATTATGCGATCATACGCATACATATTAATCAACTAGTTGAAATAGCCCTCTAGAAACTGCCACTAATCATTTTGTGGTCAGGAACTCCATCGTTCAAGGATTGCCATTCTGTGTGATACCATTTTGGCACGGGCAGAAAAAAAAGGTCTACTCATATGTCTGCACCTCAATGTTACGTCAGCACCTTGGCATGGGTCAGCATTGTGCACACGAATTCTTTTCTGGCGTGGTGCGTTCCATTCTCACATTGGTCGGAACAACAAGCTTTGCCAGTGATCACACTTTAATATTTATATGAGTGTTTTTCTTAAAGTAACTTTGCATTTTGGTTTCTGGGTGAAGATGCAAGTTTTTGTATCATCGCTTTTTCATCTAACTTTCTTCTTAACTTGGTGCATCACCTGGCATGTTCTCTGTAGTTCATGAATTGTTCTGTGTATTTTGTGATGGCTTGACACGTTTGTAATTTCATTGGATGCCAAGTCCAAATGTTACGATTGATAATTTTTCCAAACTACCAAAGGAGCAATGCTACATGCACAGGATTCAGATCTTGAACAAAACTGAGATAAACCTTTTTTTTTTGGCAGGTTATTAATTACCAGGAATGCTCCTGCAATTTTGTACTTGTGATCTAAGATGCACATGCAATCTGCATGTCACAACATTTATACTTTTAATGTCTTAAGTTATTTTTGTTGATACATCATAACTATATAAAGACAAATGAGATCCATAATCCATATTACATGTTCCAACCCTAGATTTTATTCAAGAAAAAATAATAACAATAAAGACACCAAATAACAAGACAAAGTTAATGAGTTAAGAGGTATTGGGTTCTCTATCACAATTGGCTTTTTCTAAACTAAATTTATAGCTCATGGCTCAGCAACTTTAAATATTTTATATGTTGGAGCTAGTGATTTAACCAAAATGTTTCTGTAGCAAGTCACAGCTCACAATAATGAACCAATTAGCTAGAACACCCACATGTTAAACCTCACTTGTACTGTAGCCTAAAATGTTTCACTTTTCAGTAGGTCAGCAGTAATCTTGGGATATTTTAGTCCCTTTATGAGGAAGATCATGATGTGATGTATATTCTACAAGTAAATGTGGTCTTTAAGGCATAGAATTCTCTTCCTTTAGTTGATTTTGTGGTTATTAAAAAATAGTTCTGAAGTTGAAAATAAAGGTAATTCTTGTATTATTGCAATTATTTGTCATAATTAGTTTGTTTGTACATGTACAGTGAATTCATTTCTTAATGGCAATCAATTTGTTATTATCTGGAGTGGTGGATCATTTTCTTTTAAAAATATTAGGTGTAACTTCAGTCTTCATCTGTAGGTGATGAGAAATTTACACTACGTATATTTGGTTTAATATGCATGAGAAAAGAACAATATCTGCTTGATGCAACAGGGAGCAGGGAGGTGTCGTAGTTTGAACCCGATGAAGATGATGATTGACGATATATTCACTTAACTTTTTTGTATCATGTGGATCTATATAGGCATGTTAACTTTTGTCTATGGCTGCTATTTCTTCATTAGTTTATCCTGGCATATATTATGTTATTGTTTTCTCCATTATACAGTGTTGTTGTTTTCTTCATTTTTTTTTCTGGCATATAAAGGGTTAATGATCCTGAATGCAGATCTAGTGAGCTAGATGTCAACATTTGGTATTATCTTAATTAGAACTATAGTTGTAAAGCAATCTCATTATGACAAAAATTCAGATTTCATTATATAGTTTTGTGAAAAACCACAAGACCTGGAGATGGATGAGGATGTGGTTTTGAATTGCTACACCATAATCAGAATTGGTCGTTAATAAACATCTGTTGATGAGCAGTAATATGTACATGGATTCTACTGGAGATTGCTCATGCCTAGTGTGTAAAAAGATGGTTGTTGTTTTCCGTTGCTTCTGCTCTCTGTTCCTGAATTTCTACACCATAAACACATTTGGTCGACGGTAATCTTCTCGTGATGAGCAATAAGATATACATCAATCTTACTGGAAGTTTCTCATCTGGTGTAACATTATGATGTTATGTGCATTATGGGAAGAGATTTCTCTTCTAATTTACATGAACAGTAAATGACTTTTTTTTATATCTAAACGGTGATCTTTTGACAGATTAAGCTGACAAACAACTATCTAACAAATCTAGTTATCGTCTAATTACATTGGTAATGCAAGTTTACTGAGAATCAAATTAACAAGAAACAAGTTGTGAAGATCTCACGGCTATGCTCTTAATTTGGTGGAAAACATCAGATCAGGTGCTATTTTGTCTAACAATTCTGATCAGCGAACGTTGCAACTTGCTGACTGGGACTGTTCCTGTCTTTTTTCCTATCACATACATGCATATGGTGTTAGGCCAAGTACTACTAAAAGAACTTTGCAAATTATGTCTATTGCTTCTCATTTTAACTATAGTAATTTCATATGTTGTTTTCTGTTCAGGTAAAGAGTTTGTATTTAGTTTTATACAATTTATTGCCCTCTTTGAATAACTTTACTGCTGATTGAACGGGGCCGGGAGAAGTGGAATGCTTTTATCAATGGATATTGTAATTTGGAGGTTTGCTTGATAAGTGGAACAGTGAGCTTATGCTTTACGTTGATGCTTGTTTATATGGTTTAATGGAAGTAGCTGAGCAGGGTAAGATCTCTACTTGTGCATATGACTGGGAAGTTGATCCTCATCTTTTAGATTGTGATCAGAATAATGGCACAGGTTATTGAAAATGCCCTCTGCTGATTCACTGCAATAGGTGTGTCTGTCATAAGAGGTTTATTCTGGTTAGGATAGTTAAATAGGAGATCGAGATGTGAATGTTTCTCCCTTTGGAACACAGATTTGGCCATATAACTGTCAGGTGATTGTGCAGTGTGGACACAGTTTTCTACAATCTTCATGTGAACTGTATGGCTAATTTGGTAGGGTATACGGGCATCCCCAAATGGGAAATGGTTTATTGAGCTAAATAGAACTAAAAAGTGTGCCATAGAAAGATTAAATGTTGAAAATGGGTTTATTGTGAAGGAAGAGGCATTGTTGCATCCGCTGGATGCCATCTAGAGTCTTATATGTGATGTAAAATGTGTAATTATCTCATCAAAATTTGTTCTAGATTGGAAATGCTCTTCAGCTATCGAAGGTTAAGGATAGATCTAAATATAAGAAACGAGCTGAATGGGTGAATGAAAACATTTATCCTATTTGATTACTAATTCTTTTCTTTCCTTTTGGTGACATTTTGAGTGGTTGCAAGTACTCTTTTTTTTTTCCTTTCATTATGTTACAAAACGAAACATAAAAATGATAATGTAGATGAAGTAATACTGTTTTATGAACTCATAGTGACTGAACATTGTGAAAGCCACAAGCCAATGTGGTCCATGATGTGCTGTCTCACTTGTTGCACCGCTGTTGTGCACTGTTCCAGACCACCTGAACAAAAATTCCATTTATTAGATCATGCAATCCTAATCCATAGCTGGATGGATTTTCAAATAAATAATTCATCGTAAATCACTAATTCAATGGCAAACTTTCTTTAGGTTTAATATTAAATCTCTTATTTATTAAATGAATTCAATCATAGAGTGAGCACCTTTAATTTTTGAAGCTGACTTAGGGCAACCGATGATATCGATGCCATGCGCGCAATTGTGACATTTGATCAAGTAGGAAGGCACTGAAACAATTCAAGAAAGCATTATTACATGCATTACTGGGAACCCATTTGAATGAAATGTTGGTCTTACAATCTTTGGTTGATGTTTGCTTGGATGCATGGCGCCAAGGATCTTGTGAGCCATTGGTGAAGATTATTTTTGAACCTATTCAAATAGAAGAAGACAATTAGTTCTCATATGATATAAATAACAATTTATGGACTCTTAAAATCAATGTTTGAGCTTTATTAGGTTTGTGATGGTTATCTTGTTGCAATCATTTAGGCTTGGTGTAAGAGTGTGTATACAAGGGTTTCTATGATTCCGTCTCTTAGGTCATAAAGAAGAAGAACTCCACCACCCTATGCTATCTAACTAAAAACACATTTACATTTCTTGATATTTTTCTTTTTATGTTAAAGAAAAGATTATATTGCTCAAGAAAATATTTCTTAAAATACAATAAATAAAACATTAAGAGGACATATGACATATCAAATGCACCAATCACATTCACCAATCTATCTTTATTTTCATAGCAATATATTCATCATTTTTATTTCTGGTTGAACATGGGTATCATGAAGTTTGTTTACTTCTAATGCTTTCTGATCACCTATTTTGACCATACTTATATTGCTTAGGTTAGTGAATTGAGTTGCAATTTGGCTTATTTGTTCTAAAAATTCTATACAACTTTGAAGTCTGCCACAATTCATACCAGCAATATTTGTGCCTCCATAATAAATGTTGGTCATATTCAGGTTTGGGGAGATCCCTTCTCCAAACATATCCTTGCAAAGGTCCAGATGATACCTACAAGTCATCAACAAAATTTACTCAAATAAAATTCAATCACAAAAATGATAAATTTAGAGAATCAAACATTCCAGTCATTCTTGAAAACTTGAATACATTTTTTTTTTTTTTTTTGGGTTCAAATTTGAAGCATAATTTAGACCTGTTGATGTTTTTGAAACTTAGCTTATAGAGATAATGCCACCAATTTTTTCCTTTGATATGCCAATCTACCATATCCATCTATTTGACACATCTCAAATGTCCCTTTGAAGCTTTTGCTTGCATCATTGCATAAACTTGTCCATAGGTCTTACATTGTGTTAGTTTATTTAATTTGTGCGATCTATACCAAATTCTTTCAAATTAATTTTACCTTTTTTTTTTTGGGTGTATCTACTTGTATGAATTCTTTTTAGTTATTTCAATATCTTGGCTATTGATCCTCTTAAATCAAATGTGCAAGTTTTAATAGCAAATGACATTTCATAGATCAATCTATGCAGGTAAGTGTGATATCATAGTATAAGATCCAATGATAATACCTTAAATCAATCTTTGGCGAACGAATAGCATCAAATTTTGGTGCCACTTGGAAATTTCCAAATTCGGTACAAATTTGGAAAGACCATAATCGACCCGCTGCGATATCAAACATATTATTAACACATGAAATATGAAAAAAAAAATGCATTTGAAAATTTTTCTTTAGAATAAAACATATCTAAAATAATTAATGTGCCTTTACTTGACTGAAAGAGGCTTCTCTAGTTATGATCTTAGCGCAACATATTACCGCTAATTTCACTGGGAGTCGTATTCCGAAAACGTTGTCGATCGTAAAGTTCGATCGATGAGTATCTCCTAAGATAATAATCCTTAACATAAGTAGCATATACTCTCTGCAGACACCAAATCCAAGTTAGCACCTTTCTTATAGCTATCATACACTTACTATATGAACAATTTATGAAAGTGAATCTCAAGCAATTTACAATGGAAATTGAATTTTGAAGTATGGCTAGAAGATTTAGAACTTCTGAAGATAATTATTCACATCAACACAGATATTTGAGTGAGGTTCTGAATATGTTTGTGTATATAATTTGATTCACTGTGATAAGACCTAATCATCAACAAACAAATGGGTCATTGGTGCAAATTCCACTCTCTTACAAAGACATCATCCACTTACTGAGTTCCAATCTAATCCTCTAACTATTATATCTTGAAGTTTTATATAGCTTCAATAATTTACATACACTTCCCTAAAATCTAAATAACATTCAAATAATCTTGATGTATTAAGAGAAGTAAATACAAATGTACCAATAAGTCCTTCCCATTTGTCTTGGCATCAACAAGAGGAGAACATAGATCATCAGGAAACCCATACTGAAACTGAGAGAATTCAGAAGCATTAGTTATAGAAACATAGAAAATGATGGTCTTAGGAACATCATTTGCTTACAGCTGCAGCTGCAGCATCAGCTAGAAGATACAAGAAGTCGACATTGTTGCTAATCTGCAGCCAAAGAGCAAGATAGATTGTGTGTTAGATATGCTTAGATATATCATGATATCAATCACATAAAATTAAAGAGTTCTCTACACAATATCAAAAACTTCTCTCAAGATGGCCAACTTTGCATCAATCTTTCAAGAGTGAGGGAATGCAAAACTAGTCATTTCAAGGAAATGTTATGTTTGTACTTGTAGTAATCTATGCAAACATGAATTCTTTTGTGCCAGACTTCTCTTAGAAGTTAATTGACTGTATCGAAGACATATTGTCATTAATGGTTTCATAAATCACAAATCAAACATGATGATGAAGTGTACCTTAGCTGCACCAAACAAGTTCTTCACTCGTTGTCCTTCTTCCTCGAGTTTCCTATCCACAAGAGTAGTAATTTCTTGCAACACAGCTTTACATTCAGCACCAGCTGACTCTCCAACCTCCAAAAGTATAACCATTACGATTTTGGATGGTCATGAGATTACAGAATAATTTTAATACAAAAAGAACAAATGAACAATGCCTTCCAAACACTACATTCAATCTTTTTTTTTATTTAGTCCAAACAAATATAATGCTTGACTAATTCTTCATTGGGTTTAACTAATCTAATAATTTTCAAAGCTCTCAGTGGCCAAATTTGCTAAAGAAAAATAGAATACTTATTCCTTTCTAACCCTAACTAAAATCCCATTTCCCTTCTCCTTCACATAAGGGAAACCATCCAACTTGATCTCATACAGAAAGTGATGCCATAATTTCAGTGAGGATTGATAGAGAGAAGGAATTGGTCATCATCATCATCATCATCCAATTTTCAATAGTCCAAAGTATTGTTCAGACTGCACATTAAATTTCTAGCCTTGGGATTGTCTAAAGAGAGGATTATTTAGGTGATGTAAAGTAACTAAAGATATAACATGTATATATATTATGCTCATGCACCTGTTGGTCATATTCAATGAAGTTGTAGCTTGCAAGAATAGATGCAGAGCTTGCAAGACTCCCACAAGTTAGGTGAGGAAACTTCAAATGGAACCATGCACTAAGTGCTCCAGCATATGAGCTACCAATCACAAACCATGCACTCTCATATTCTGACATATTGTATTTTCCATGCAAATGCTCCTGCAAAAAAAAAAAAAAAGTTGGAAAACCATAATGTTATAAACATTTGTTTGCATTCTATTATAAATAAAATGAAGAATAATTTTAATACTATAAGATTCTTAAAACTCATTCCCTAAAGTCATAATTGTTCCTAATAAATTAGAATGAGTTCCTTAAATCATCACATAGAATAATGTTACTGCTTTGCACAATAGTAAGATTGCACTTTCAAGGCATGAAATAATATAGTGTTAAATTTACCACCCCATACCCCATATCTTATACAATGTCATATAAAACAATGATATCGTATAAGATAAAATAATATTTAATGGCTAATCGAGTCATATATACCGTTTATATTACATTTGTAATTGGGAAATGCCTAATTCTTCTTCTACAATTGTTGTTGCTACAAAGAAGATAACATGAAGAACAATAAATTGAATACAAGAATGAAAAAGAGGGAACAAAAAATAGACTTTTCTGAATCCTGAAATGTAGAGTACATACTTGGTAATATTTGTGGAAAACAGCCAAGTCAAACAATGCCTGTTTGGAGGATAGAAACCTTAGGTTTTCTGTTGACAGTATTTTGAAAGGTGAACTCTTTCCATAATACCTATGCTCAAGAGAAACCAAAGCTGCACCAAACTTCTTTGCTAGCACCTACAATATTGCAACAAAAAAGAAAGAAAGAAATAAGAAGAATGTGGACACCAATTATTCATGATTAACAAAGCAAATATATTTTGTTTGAGTAGTGTTAAGAAGAAATATATGTAGAACTTTAACAATGGATAGTTTAGGGCCATAGTTAACTTGGTCTCCTTGAAAACAAAGCATCTGTTTCATTGGCTTTCCACTAATGGTGGAGTCAGGTATTAGAGAACAACTTTATTTTGTTTGCTTAGTTACGAGATAAAAGAATAGAAAGGAAATATTGTTGGATACAGGACACATTATTATCACCTTCATCACCTGCAAGATAGCTGATTGAGTAACATGAATCATCTATATTATATGAAGAAGCAATAGGAAAAGTGTTCTTGAGAATGTGAGTTGCAAGAAGCATTGCACTTACAGATACATAACTGTGGTAGATCCCATCTAGTTCTGATTCACCACCAATTATGAGAAATATTGGTCCATTTGGAGCTTGGTAGTAATCAAGAAATTCGTAAAATCGCTGCTTGAATATACTATGACACTGCATAATTCACACACACACACACACACACACACAAAATTAAATGGAGTTTTGAATTTGAAACAAAGATTACCAAAGGAGAACAACAAAAATGCAGTAATCAGCATTTGGCTAAGTAATATGTTAATGGGGTTTCTTCTTTGGCATTTTAACCTCAAAGGAGAGAAAGAAAGAGAGGAATCAAATCAACCGTGGGGGAGAAGTGATCGAGGGTTTGGTGGAACCAGTGCTCCTCTTGGGTGAGGTAGCCGCCCTTCTCCTGAAGCCTGCGGAGACCATACGACTCCGATGCAGAGGGGAAAGACAAGAGAAAGAGAAGGAGAGAGATGATGCCGAGAAGAGTCCTCATATGCATGCACAGAAAGAAGAAAGCAGAAGCAGCAAAAGAGTGGCCATGCATGAAGAGGGATGCGTATCTTTGGAGTTACACAAGTGTCGAAGAGTTACAGGCTTCCATGGGTTACATGTCGCAGTAATTGGTAACCGGCATTCACTTCCTCCATGATGGTGTATGTTCTTGTAGGGTTTTTGCCTCTTCATCACCTTCTCATCTCTCCTAATATATATGCATTTAATGCGCGGAGGAATATTGATTCTTAAATGGAGCATATGTCGGAGGAAATCAAGAAGCTTGACATCTTTCTTCCGAACTTAGATCCTCCTCTACACCCACCAAGACACGTATTGTACCACCATAACCTTCAAGTGTTAGATACGGAACCTTAAGCATGGCAGGCACATATCAACCTTAAGAGGTCGTTTATATCCACAGATGAAATAGGCACTATTTCCCACAGCCTCGCTCCTTCAGCACATAGAAAATAGAGAAGAATCCATTACTTGATGCTAACAATTTCTTCCAAGCCCACTTGGGTAGCTCACCTGCCGCCATGGAGTCATGTGAGAAGGTCTTCCTCCCAACCCCCCGAAGGGGTCAAACAAATCCCACCGACAGTTTGTGTGCAACACAAGCCATTGACCAGCGATGAGCATCGACAAACAAGAAGATCATGCACGCGTGTAAAGCAAGAGTTGACCTTACAAATCCAGTGGTTGGTTCACCAATGGCTTCTTCCTTTTCTGCTCGCGGACTGTCGGATGCGATCATTCATTCGAATGCTTCACCTTTTCGAAGTTTGGTGGTTGCCTGCTGGTTGAAAACGAAGAGGAGATGCAGATTTCGACGTTTCGGAGTCGGTATATCTTTATCTCGTTGAATGGAAATGGTTCCTATTGCTTAAACAACGCCGATCAGCATCAGCTCTCTTTCAATCCTTCTTTTTCTCGTCGTCATTTTGCAGGCACATGGAATCCACTCATGCAAGCTTTCCCTTTTCTTTCCCTTCCCTTCCCCTGCTCCATTCAGATCTTCAACAACTTGGACCAGTTGTGTGGCACAAAAGGGAGACACAGGTCCCCAAAAGAGTAATGATTTATGTTGATGGAGTCAAGATCCAATCACTACATTGTCCAAACATGGATCATCAGCATTTCTGCAGCTGTTTGATGAAATGCCCATCTTATATCAGGTTGGAGACTCAAAGAAGGACGGAGTGGATGGGGTGGGGGGGGGAAGAAAACATGCACATGAACCTTAGCGTTGCGCGTTGGGCAAGCAAAGTAGCAGTCTCAGATTGACTTTTGACTCAAAGTTGGAAGCTTCCCTGCATCAGGTCTTTTTGCTTCAGAAGTCAAAGTCTAAGCTGACAGCCATATCATGATCAATCATCAGCAACAGGACCATTAATTCAGCACCCTTTATTGCTTCTTTCAAATATGGTGAGAATGCTCAATGGAGATCTTCACAGACAGCTCAGTATCAGTGACAAGAGAGAGCCAATATATTACAGCCAGCATATATCATCTTCATGTAAACACAGATGGAGTGTGTTCTTATGTGAAACAAATACAACAACAACAACAAAAAATAATATTTCTCTACATTGGCAAAATCAACATGCTATGTATATCATGTGCAAAATGCTGAATAATTTCTTTTATTTGGATGGGAAAAGAAAAAAAAAAGTATTAGAATTGGAAACATGTAAGAAGATGGTATTTTGTGTGGTTGCACATCATATGACATTGATGTGGCATCTAAGTTGTTCTCACAAGAGGCCATATGGAAATCCAAGTGGATCATATTTCTGATGCAACATCATCATCATTCCATTATTGCACTTGACATCAAAAAATGCAAGCAACATCATGTCTGGCCTTCAAAAATTAAAAGAAATGCAGTAATTCCTTTCCTAAACTTTCAATCTCTTGCCATTTATTGTATTTCTTCTTTTATCCACATTTTTAAAGCACACAACAAAACAACAGCTACAAAAGACTTCTGTCAATGAAATCATTTGATGTTATTTTTCGCTTTGTGTTTGTCTTTTTGGTAGAAATTGTGCGCAAGAGAAGCAATCATTCATCATATCAAGTACGAATCTTGGCGTGTCGTCTTCTCCCTCTTTCTGATTTCTTCTGACCGTCCGTTTCGTCGATCTTCTTATTCCATTTTAATTTCCACCGTTGATTATATATACATATTCTCCCTCTTCTTTTTGGATGCATTGTCTCGATCTTGATTCGATTTAAAAGGAAAGAAGAATAGAAGCCCAACGCAAAGGAGGAGGAGGCAGTCGGGAACGACGACATGGGTCAGTGCTCCGCCAAGAACATCGCAGTCGCCATGGACGCCGATGCCGACGGCGGAGACGACCACCGCCGCCCCCAATCACCTCCAACCGCTTCCGCCCCTGCCGCAGCCGCCGCCACCTCCGGGATGACCCCCGCCAGGGGCACCGTCACACCTGCAGGATACTCCTCATCCGCCGGCTCCTGGCCCAGTCCTTACCCCCGGAGCGCCGCCGGCAGCCCGCTACCCCCCGGGGTCGCATCGTCTCCGGTGAGTTCGACGCCCCGGAGGTTCTTTCGCCGCCCCCCGTCGCCGGCGAAGCACATCAAGGCGTCCCTCGCCAAGCGCTTCGGCCGTCCCAAGCCCAGCGAGGGACCCATCCCCGAGGACGGCGGCGGTGGAGGCGGCGGCGGCGGCGGCGTCGTTGTGGGGCAGGCTGAAGGGGAGCGGCTGCTGGATAAGAGCTTCGGGTACGAGAAGAACTTTAGGGCCAAGTACGAGGTCGGGAAGGAGGTGGGGAAGGGGCATTTCGGCCATACATGCTTGGCGATCGCGAAGAAGGGGGAGCTCAAGGGTCAGCTCGTGGCCGTCAAGATCATCTCCAAAGCTAAGGTGCGGTGGTATGTCAAGTGGGGCGTTTTGCCTCCATCACTTTCCATATTTTGTATGATCACTTTAATACTCGGTAATGTCCTAAAGACTTCTGTTTCTTTTGCGATCATTCACAACCTTTATTGCATTCTGATCCTTATCAATTATCTTTTTGTTGTTGATTCTGGATCTTGTTTTCAAGAACTTATGGAGTCCACATTGCTACAATCTTTGTTTATTGAGATGACGTGTGTGTATTTTGCATTCTTACTCCGGTGATTTTTTGCTATGATGATAAGCGTGCACGACTTCATAATTAATTTAGAAAGGATGTATTATCTTCTCTACTGTGACGCCATTATTGTTTCTGTTTGTTGACTATGAGAAGACATCAGAGGTTCTGAATGAGTGCTTATCCTACTTTGTCGACTCCTGCATATTTTGAATTTTGATATTGCATGATTCTGTAGTTGTCTACATAGAGAATGCAGTTATACATTAAATCTAATGCACTTGATAGCAGTTGAATTTTTTTTATTAATTTATGTACATAATATCTATGATGATGATCCAGACTAATCAATGAAATCTTTATATCTTTTGAATGGTTATGCCAGATTGCTAGGGAGTACAGTGACTTTGTATTTGCACTTTGCTCTGATATAGTAAAAGTAAAACTACTATGAATGATATGTCCTGTGAATGTTGTTAATATTGTGTGTTGTGTGCTCTTGAATTCTATGGCATTAATGTTTTTTACTAGAACCCAAGCAATGGAAAAAGGTAAACATTTGTTATTAACCATAGTGCACCCCAAAAGACATTTTCAGTTTTTCCACATTTACCAGATTATTTGCTACTGTGATTTGATATTATAAGCAAAATAATGTTTTACATCTTCACCATTATGGAGCTGAGATCTCTAAGAAACTTAATCAATAATATGCTCAAAGTTGTATTATTATACTACTACCAGCAAAATGACTTAGATATGTGGTTATTTTTTTGATTCTTTTTTATGATTTTCTATTGCTGAATATAATCGGTCAATCAGTTCGGAATTTATTTTGCTAGAGTTGACTAATTTTAGATAGCTATGCGATCCTGATTTTGGTTGAGGACTCCTAGATTCTTAGAATATCCGCACTTAAGGAGGGCTACAAAGTTATGTGATAACTACTTAATGGCTGATTATTATGCTCTCTCTGTTCTATTTTGATTCTTTTTTATAATTTCTAATAGTGAACTTAAGGTATTAATTGAAAATCAGTTAGAAATATATTTGGCTAGAATAGAAACTGAATAGTGACAAGAATTCCAGCAATCTCTAGCTTCCTCTCTCTCTCTCTCTCTTCCTCCCCCTCCCACCAACCCCCGGAGGCCCCCCCCCCCCCCCCCCCTAAGGCCCCTGAGGTACTTCCTCAATGTCTTAGGTGCCTCTTATTTATTAATCTATTTTCATTTTGTCATACTCATCATTGTTCTTTTGCTGTTTGGTTTCTCTTCTTGGATCCAAACTTGGTACAATTAGCTCAATCTTTCTTGTTATTTTCTTATATAGATAAGCTTCTCTCCTATTAGTTTTGCATCAAAATATATTAACATGGGACCAGAATCACTAAAGGAATAGAATAGAATTCTAATAAGACCTCCTCATGTGCATTGTTGAAAATAATATCTATATGCTTCTTATTACTGTCATATTGCTAAACCTTCTCATTTGGAGGTCAATGCTTCTCTTGCCAATTTTGGTAATTTTTTTAAAGACTCAATAAGGGTTTCGCCAAATTTCTTGTGTGGTAATTCATTTACTTATCCAACATCTTTGACAGATGACGACAGCAATATCGATTGAAGATGTTCGTAGGGAAGTAAAGATCTTGAAATCTTTATCTGGGCATGCAAATCTGGTCAAATTTTATGAAGCATATGAGGATGATCTTAATATCTACATAGTTATGGAGTACGTGTCCTATTCACTTACTTTTAGTATGCTGTTTCTGTATTTTGATTTAGTTAATACATGTATTAACTAACATGCACAACCTTGTGTTAGCTAAATGCTTGCATATTGAGATTTGGGGGTTCAACGTGCTTAACTAAAATTATTTAGTACACAATGGTTGGAAACTATTTGGATATGCTTTGTTCTGTAATTACATATGACTGGAGATTAATTCGAAGATAATTTCTTCTCATTCTGATCATTGTCTTTTGATCAGATTATGTGAAGGTGGAGAGTTATTAGATAGAATTTTATCCAGGTAATTTATGTTTTATCTGAATGCGATTTGCTTCTGTAACATTTAAATGCTCATGAAAAAGATACATCCTGTGATTTGCTGCAGAGGTGGAAAGTACGCAGAGAAAGATGCTAAAATTATTGTCATGCAAATGTTGAGTGTAATTGCCTTCTGTCATCTTCAAGGCATTGTTCATCGTGACTTAAAGCCAGAGGTCTGCTTCATGGTCTATTTCTGAATCATGTACTTACTGCTGTCTGAAAGTGAATTTTTAGAGTGTGTTTTTCTAATTTCACATGTTATCTTAGCTGATAACAAATTTCATCTGATTTTTGCAGAATTTTCTATTCACTACAAGGGATGAAAATGCTCCCATGAAGATCATCGATTTTGGTCTTTCTGATTTTATCCGACCTGGTATTTACTGGTTGAATAGTATAAGTTTTTCTCTTGCTCAGGATTTTGAACTGATACTTCCTTTTGACAAGTCTCTATGCTGTGTAATTTTCTTTTTAGCACTTAGTGCCACATTTGTATCATTGTTGCGACATTAATGCTAAAAATGTTTTGTAGCCTTCTAGTGTTTCAGTGTGATCTTTAGGTGGCATGATACTGATGGGAAAGGCTATGCTATTTTAAAGTTATCTTGTAATAAATATATTCTCCATTCTAAAGTTGTGCATTGTTGTTCTGAGACATGTATTTGTTGAAAACAATTTATTATTATTTTTGTATGAGCTATTTTTTCTTCATATCAGGATCTCAGAACTCAATAAAAATTTTCAAATGTTCGTCACATGGCATATACTTCATATACAAGCAGCCACATGCATTAAATCAAGAACAACATAAACCCTGCACATCGTATGTAATTAAAAATTAAATTGTTGTTCTGTCTTAAAGTGTGGACCTATGATCTTCATTATGACTTCATATATCTTGCAATGGGGTTGATTTTGTGGTTTCATTTGCAGATGAAAGGTTAAATGATATTGTTGGCAGTGCATACTATGTTGCCCCTGAAGTTCTACATAGATCATACAGCACAGAAGCAGACATGTGGAGCATTGGTGTTATAACATATATATTATTATGTGGTAGTAGACCCTTCTGGGCACGGACAGAATCAGGAATTTTCCGTGCTGTCCTGAGAGCTGATCCTAATTTTGATGATTCACCATGGTCTGCAGTATCTGCAGAAGCCAAAGAGTTCGTAAGAAGGCTTCTGAATAAGGATTATAGGAAAAGAGTGTCTGCTGCAAAAGCTTTAAGTATGTAGTTTGCTCCATGTCCTGTTCCTTTGTTTGTTTGACCAATCAGTTCAAAATTTCTAGGTTTAAATTTATAATGACATCTAACTTACCTCCTAAAATTTGTAAATTCTTATCAAAACTATTAAATAATGGAAGTTATTTCACTATTTTCCTTTTGCAAGATGGATGGTCAAATCCTTGTCTACTCGATTCTAATAAGCATTTCTGTGGCAGCTCACCCTTGGTTTCGAGGTGAGCAGTGGCAGGTCCCTCTGGATATACTAGTCTATAAGTCAGTCAAGGCCTACCTTCGCATCACTCCATTCAAACGTGCTGCGCTAAAGGTTCTCTCTCATTCTAGGTTCAAATTCATAATCTGGATAGAATTGATCTTTTTTCTGTTGGCATTTCACATTCTTTTTTTATCTTTTTTCTTTACAACATACGTGAGAATTATGATACATCATATGTGAAAATATGAGATTCTATATTTTTTAGCAACTAACATGCATATCTTAAGTAGCACTAGTATAACACTATGTTTGATGATGATATTTTCCTTTTCTATTACCACTTCTCAAATGCATATGCTAATGGAATACAGCAAAATCTACATTTGTTCAAAGATGTTTTTTCTTACTGAAAGTGGACACCAAAGATTGGCAAGTTGAAAGGTTATTTTTGGCAAGGAATATACTGTTAAAATAGAACTTGCAATGGATTCCTTTTTCCATCTGCTTTCAGAGGTAGTAAACATGTCTGCATTGTTTTCACAATTCATGTTAATTTTCTTTCTAGTTTTTCTTTGTAAAATGTAAAATAAACTTTTATTTGTCAACCCAAGTTTTACATGTAAGGTTGTGCTAGTCGGAGTTGTTAGGTTTCCTGTAACTATTTCATGCTTCTATGGATGCATTACATGCTCTGAAGCATTGGCACCTCAAAATGTTTTGGAGTACTTAATTCTTGTGATATACTTTGTGCTCATATCTATGTCGACTTATCATATCTTACATTATCTACACAAGACCTCTAATTATATAGGATATAGGCTGTATGTATATCTTATGGACTTGTGGAATAGCATAATTTCCTTAATTCCTGGAAAACAGAATAAATATTATTGGATGGTTCAGAAAGGATTTTCTTATGAATAATTTCTTCATGTATGTGATATTTCTAAATTGTGTGTTATGTATGTTAATATATAAATTACAACAATATATACTTTCTATACATATATAAAATTGTAACCAAGGAGTGCCATGTCCCAGTTTTGAAAGATCTGCCGTGTTGGTTCTGTTGTATGTTTGTCTCCATGCTGCACACTTTACTGAAGCCGAGAACTATTTTATTATGTTCTGATGTTTGTATCCTAAGTGGTTTAATTTGTATATATTTTATTACTTCTACAATTTATTGGTGACCATAATCCTCATTCCTTAATAAATCTTTTGGCTCTGTATGTTGTGCTTGGTTCAATCAGTTGGATCATACCTACAGAGTATGTGTTTGTTTCACAATTTACTCTACTGTGAATATTTCCCTGAACTGTTTCTGCCTTGTCAAAATAGCCAATGGGTAATTTTGAAGTTCTGTTGGTAATAAGCACCAGAAGGATTTTGGCTGAAGTGCTACAATTGAGGTCTCCAGCATACTGGCTAGATTATATTCTTTCCTAATGGCCTTTAGTTATATAGTGTTCATGGGACGCCCAATTGCTTGATGACAGAGTGAAATCAATGTCATATTGTAGCTATTTATGAATCTTTATAACTATAATTCCCTTTTCTGCTAGTTAAACCTATGGACATTGTTGCTGGTTTTGTTAAATAAGTTCTTCTGGGATGCGACAATATGAATGAATATCTTGATGATATTTTCTAACCGACCTTTTTGCTAACTTTTAATGGATATCTGCTATTTGGTTTTATTTGTCTGATATATCCAAGTTGGTTTGAAATTGAAGAAAGATGCTATGTGAACCGTTGGTGAATATTCATTTTAACCTTTTCCCTCCTTTACAGGCACTGTCGAAGGCTCTAACCGACGATGAGCTCATGTATATAAGATGTCAATTCAATTTATTGGATCCAAATAATGATGGTTACATTTCTCTTGAACATCTTAAAAAGGTTAGTTCTTTGATTCATTTTATCCTATAAATCTGCTAACTGTATGTAGATTTAGTGGGGGATGAGTAACAAAAGTTGTTTTGCACTGACATGGGATGGAGTAGTGGGGGTTGTAGTGTGAATAGTAATTTTGATATTTATATGCATAAGAAGATATAGCCATCTGTTTTCTGGGATTGATGAATTAAATACCTTTCTATGGTTGCACACTGCCAATTTTAGGGTAGATTGTTTGAAGTTGTAAAGATGATTGGAATTTTAATAAAAAATTTATAAGGTTTTAAATTCAGCAGGACAATGGTGTCTGAAATGTACACACACGATATTGACCAACCTATATAGAGACATGTGGTCCGCCCACTTTTCCTAGACATGCCACAAAACCCTTGCCAATCTCTGAGACTGACAGGGGTTGCACCTAAGACCATGCAAATTTGTTCTAGGCTTTTAATTCTGTCATCAATTGATGCAGGCTCTCTGGCGCAATTCAACTGATGCTATGAAGGAATCCAGGATTCCTGATATCTTGAATGCAGTAAGACATTTGCTCTCCTCTGTCTTCAGTTAAGATGTTCTTGCCAGAGGCTTACATGTAAATACTACTTATGTTGTCATTTTACATTCCATATGAATTTCTGTCATTGATCCTCAAATTTAAATGAAACTTCTTCGTTGATAAAGGTAATCTTGATGCCTTGTTGTAACATGTCACGAGATTATTTTATTGGTGTACAGAACAGCTGTACATACTGGCCTTACTATAGATAGGGTAAACTCACTTTATTTGTTTGAAAATTGCATCAAATAAATATTTTCAGGATTAGCATTTGCAGAACTTCATACCTTTTCAGCCTTTTTTTTTATAAACGCATCTACTGTCTTCCATCAAATCCAGAATATGGTTCATGCATGTAGAGGATGCACACTTAAAAATGTCACCCTTTGAGAATTCATATCCCGTGAAAAAAAATCTCTTGTAGAAACTAAATTATCTTTAAGTTAACAGACATAAGGTCAGATGATAATTTGCTTTGGATCTTTAATATTTGTTTAGAACAAATCTTGAATTCTGTAGTGAATGTGAGATTTTGTAGCAGTGTTGTTCTATAAAACTTTACTGTCCTCTTTTTATTTTTTCTTAACATGAATATTATGGCCCAGTTTCCCACTCTCATTATGCAACTTTGATTTCTGATTTGTAACAAGAAAAAGTTCTCGTTTCTACTTTCATGTTCATGTGAGCGAACTTGTTATTGACAAATCAGTTGGAGCCACTCTCGTATAGAAGGATGGACTTCGAAGAGTTTTGTGCTGCCACAATCAGCCCTTATCAGCTTGAGGCTTTGGAAGAATGGGAACAGATGGCAACTACAGCTTTTCGATACTTTGAGGAAGAAGGCAATCGAGTTATCTCTGTCGTGGAACTTGCACAGGTATTGACATCATGATTTTTTGCAAGAGGGTTATCTTTTGTGTTACAGATCATGTTACATACCTTTGCAGGAAATGAACCTTGCCCCAGCGGCCTATTCTATGGTGCGTGACTGGATACGACATGCAGATGGAAAGCTCAGTTTTCTTGGTTACACCAAATTTTTGCATGGTGTGACGATACGCAGCTCCAAAACAAGATACGACAATTGAACTCAAAATCACAATTCATCTTAATTGTTTTTGTTCATGTCATTCATCCTATATGGAATTTTGCATGTTTTTTTGGTTGATCTTTTTTGTTGTGTTCTTTTTCTAATTTTGTAGAAAATGTGTTGTACAAAACGATTTTGTCATAATCAATTGCAAATGTGCTTATATGGGTTCATCTATGAATCGGCTAAAGAACTCGATGAAGCAAATTCATCGATCCATAGACCCGTCATACCATCAATAATTAAGATTGTATTATTTTCTCTGAGCCTGGTCGAATGAATTTTTTTTAAGGTTTGACAGATTATTTTGGTATGCATTTAGTCGTTTCACGACTTCACCTTAAGCAACAATGCTTGACAATTATGTGGATTTCTCTGTACTAACTAGTTAGTTAGTATGGTACATTTCTTGTAACGTAGTTTCAATATCTTAATTTCAACTTGCCATGTTTATTACTGTGACTAATAAATCCATTCTTTGTAGTTAGTATTTCATAAATACAAATTTGTTCCATCTTGGGTGAATTATTGAAAAAACCTTTTCCTTTGAGAAATTTTTATAAAATGTTTCAACTTTGAAAGATTCTCATAAATTATCTATTGTTGCATGAAAAGATTAATTTACTCTTATCTTCATCGAATTCGGTGTTGCCTTTGTCCTGTGCCACCTTCACAGGCCTTGTCGGACCCGCCTCGCTCTTGCATGAGGGAGGGGTTGCGATGACGATGGTCCTTGTCGACCTCATGCAACGGAGGGGACAGGGCAACGTCCCTTATGAGTAGAGCAGGGTTCAATGACTCATATTCCTTATGCACAAGGGAAGATTATACGAGATCGTTATTGTCATCCACTACGTACGAGTGAAGATGGCAATAGGTTTGGGAAGAGGATGCGATGGTGGAGGTAGAGTCCGTAAGCAAAATAACTATTTATGAAAAAAAATATTTTACAAGAATTTTAAATTTTTAAAACATAATATATTATTATTTTTAATTATTATATCATAAACATCATTAATATTGGTCTCAAAGTCTGAATAAAAAATGAATAAATTACCGACAATCAATATAAAAAAATATATCAAATCTTATAATTAAAGCAGAATCCACACCCACACTGGTTGTTCTATAATGGCAACTCCAACATTCAGTAGGAATATAGTTTACACAACCATTCTGATTGTGACTTGCATAACCCTGCACTTCTTCTCTACCTAACACCGACCATCTCAAAGAGTCTCCGGTGAGCAAAATTGAGATGCAGTCCAAAGAGCGCACAACCTAAAATACAAATTAGAGCATACAAAAAAAAAACAGAGCGACAAAGGAAAGATCTCTCGGCAGCTACTGCTGCGTGGAGGGGTCAGCAGTCCAGTAAGTCTTGACCGCCACCAGTATCTTCTCCGGGTTGAAAGGTCCGCTTTCATGGTCGATGATCTGGTTGTTCCATCTCATCCCATCTGTGATCGCCTGCACCTTGGTGAGCACCTCCACCGTGTCGCGAACGATCACCGTCCCCTCCGGCCTCAGTATCCTGTCCATCTCCAGGAGGATGTAGGTAATGTCACACCTGCACACCACCTCCCAAATCAGCCTCTAATGGGTTTCTTCCTTCGAGAAGATGGGCTGCACGACGACACGGCCCTCTTTACCTGTCCTGATAGATGCTGAAGACACCGTCGGCGTGGATGAGGTCGTACGTCCGAGGATAAGTGGAGAAGGCCTCACACCAGTCCTGATACGTTCCGATGAATCCCCGCTCGTAGATGACGCCGAGGGTGTCTTGGTTGGAGCTTGCAGGCACCACGTTCATCACCCACACGGGATACTTCACCAGAGCCGCCGCGAATCCACCCAAGTTGGCGTTCATGTCCATCACATTCCGGTACCGCCCTTTGGGCAACGGCAGGATGATCTTCTTGTAGTGTGTCACCCGCTCCTTCCACATCGCGTTGTCTTCTTCGAATTTCCTGGAGTCCAGCCCGGGGATTGTGCCCCTGCTTATTCTCGGCGGGACGGCGAATGCCCTCTCGGGCCATTTCTCGAGCACCTCGCCTGCGACTTCATCTGGGCTGCTCACCTCCGGCAATGGGGTTATGCAGGCCTCCATCTTCTTGTACCTGCAAAAGGGTATCGTCGGCACGGTTGGGGTGTGGAGCTCACGTGGTGTGGTGCAGTGAGTTCGATTCCTACCAGCCAGCATCGGCGTTGTCCTTCTTGCAAATCTGGGGCGTCGTCTCGTAGATCTTTCGGCTTTCGATGCATTCCATGTGGTTGAATGGCTTCTGCCAGATCGCGAGATCCTCCTTCTCGATATATTTCTTCCAGCACAGCCGCTTCGCGACTTCCTCGATCGAGTCCTGCTCGTTCTTGAGGTCTTCTTGAGTTCTTTCCCAGCCTTGATAGTACTTCTTCCAGTGGATTGGAGGACCGGACAGAATCCAGAACCCTCCTGGTCTTAGAACTCGATCCACCTCGATCAGATACAGACCATCTGAGACAAACATTTTCTCCGGTTCAGAATCCAAGGTCGTTGCACATGAACTGTTGTTCGTTGGAATGTCGATTAGGTTCCGTGACGACTTACCGAAAGCGTGCCAAGGAATCAGACACCGGGAACAGTGAGCCATGTCGAAAGCTCGAGCGGGATACGGCAGCCTCTGCGTGGCCATAACTCCGATCATGGCCGGAACTCCGCGCTCCAGAGCGAACTGCACCTGCGCTTCATGTGTGTCTCTCGGGGCGAACGACATCGTCACGATGTCCCTCCTCAAAAGATATGCACCCCAACTGGCGACCTCCGAGACGGAAACAAAGAAGGACGACACGTCTCAGTGATCGGAGAGATCGGTACAGAACGAGGAGGAGGAAGAAGGTGTGGGGGGGGCTTACTCCGCAACCCGTGTCGATGGCGGTCCTGATGCTGCCGTCGGTCAGGGAGATGAGCGCATTTATGTCGTCGATGTAAGCGTCGGCACCGCGTGGGAACATGGTGCCGCCGCCGGGGAACCTGAACCGGTCGCCGTCCACCTGGATCCAGTTCTGCACAGCCTTCTCGATGCTGAGCTCCTTGTGCGGGATGTTGTCGTACCAGGCGTAGTCTCTGCTCTGCGGCCACTTGAATGGCGTCTTGTACTTGGGCGGAGCAGGGATGAGACACCGGATGAGCTCGTCGTTGCCGGGGCAGTGCCGCTCCCGGTACACCAGCATCGCCCTCTCGAACCTCCTTCCCCTGGTTCGATCGTGGCAAGGCGTGTACTCGCTGAAGTTTAGGTCACAAGGCGGAAACTTGTCGTTCGTCGCCGGCGTCACGTTGAGGTTCGACTCGTGGTGAGCGTCGAAATCGAGAACCGCATTGGTGGATGACGAGCCACCGGGGCGCAGACAGGGACAGTCGCATCCGGCATTGGTGGCCAGGTTGGAGGTGGGGTCGAGGGTGGGCGGAGTGGTGTTCTGCCAAGCTCCGAGGATGTAGAACGTGATGCAGAGACCAACGACGACCAAGACGTAGGTGACGCTCCATCTGTTCGAATCCAGCTGATGGATCTTGGGAGACCCATTATTGTCTCTGGCCATCAGACCTGTTTGATAAAAGTCAACCAGAGAGAAGCAGCAGTTCGAAAGTCAGACAGCTCCACAGTAGAAAGAGGCAAAAAGAGAAATAAGGGTATATATTGAATAGAAATTAATTCCTACACGGAATCGTTTGGCTTCAGACGAGCAGAGATCAAACACAAAGCGTAGATCTCATACAAACTTATGGAGATAGATTCATCTACACGCATTTAAGAGGAAACAACAAGCACTGTTTGGACGAGGAGGCATGAGGATGATGACACCATTACAGATGAAGAGACATGTAAACTAGAGAATGTTTTTTGCATGGCAGAAATGTGGAGAAACAAAGGCAGCAAAAAATTAGCAAGAATTCATTGGAGAATCAATCACATCTAACAATCAGAGATGCAGAAGAACAAACAATGGAAAGGTGAAAACATGGGCAGACCTGAACAAGCTGCGTGTCCACCACCTTCTCTTCGGTCCTCCGATCTATCTTCTGCACACACCCTGCGTTCATGACAGGAAGCCTAGTGAACATGGAGAAGAGCCTCGGCTTGCAATGGTTTGGTTACCTTGAAGGAGAACGTAGATCACGGCTGCTTTCAATGCTTCTCTCCTTTGACACACTGCTTTTGTTGTGTTTCTTGTTTTCCTGGTCTTTATCTAGAGGCTCGGCATGTATGGATTCGGTCTAAGCAACCAAATTATAGAAGTCACCAGCGCTGCTTTTGCGGAGAATTACGTGCCCCAAATTACTCTCTCTCTCTCTCTCTTTGTGAGACACACACATGATGATCTCTGTGGTTTAGCTTCAGACTAAGTTTGTGGTGTTTAACAAGATGTCTGTAGTGCTCCACGTATCGTAGCATTGACGTGTGTCTGTAGTGCCAATGATATCCCATACCAACGGTTCGGTTAAATTAGCACCATATAATTCTCTCTCTCTCTCTCTCCTGGATGATGACATATGACAGTAATTCTTGATTGAGTGCGTTCGTATCAGATGCGCCTAAAGCTCCAGAGCATTCAAAATCACCTTTTTTGACTTTGTTGTCGCACTTTGGCATTGGAAAGAATGGCTTTTGGGACAAGCAGATGCCACAGTACTACTACATGTCTTTGTTGTATGGCCATGTCTTTCCCAGTTAGATTCTGGTCCAGCTTGAGGAAAAGTCAGCTTCTTCTTCTGCCCTCCCACTGAATGCGCATTCCAATAACACTTGATTGCCCAATCCATCTTAGTTGGGTGCAGCATTCGCATGTATAGTTGTTCTTGATGCTCTTGCATGTGCCTTTCAGCATATTGGATCTAAGGAGATGGACGAAGAATCAATGCTGTAAGGCCTACAAATAGATTGGGCTGCTGATTCGGACCTGATCCGATAGCTTGGCCCGAGGTTAAGTCAAGATGGTTGAGCCAGGTCAATTTGATGGATTGAATCATGAATTCAAAACTAAGTAGGTGGACAACGAACAAAGATATTATTTGACAACAATAACAAAATCATAAAATCTCAATCAAGGTTCATCATTTCATGGGCTAGACCCATCTCCAAGATTTATCGAATCGATACATACCAATATATACCGATATACCGACACAATATGTTAGAGCATGCCGACAAGGACTCGAACGATCCACATCTTAATTGCCAGTTAGACCAATGCGTATCACCCATACCATATTGACTCGGGCAGTACAATAAAGGTTGATCTAGAGATCGCTTTGGATGACATTCTTATTTCCATTCAAAAGCTTCTTATCCTTTGGGTGTGTGCTTCCCATCCTCTCTAAGAGTACAGCTAGAAATCTTTCTTTGGGTATAAATCTTGTTTACCCTAACAAAAGATTGAGAACTGTGCATCTTAAGTCCAATCCACTTAACACTTCTTCCCCTGCTGCTAACAGTTGTGAGTTCTCTAAGCCATTTTGTTTCAGCTAATCTGTCATCTTGCAGCAAAGTACACAAATCTTTAAAACTTTTTCTGAAAGATGTATCATGGTGTTGCTGTGTTCTTGGAATACATAGTTATAGTCACCCTTTGCTACTGAGTAAAAACACATTGTGAGCAGTGGATTTAATATTATCGTACCTGTCAACAAAGGTCACGCACACAAAGTTTGAAGCAATCAACAAATCAAATGGATCCAATTAATACCAAAAAACCATGTTCTTTACCTACAAAATGTATTGTATAGTGAAACTCTCACCTGGATTCATAAGCATTGATCTACTGCCTTCTGGCACACATGCAACTTTCCCGTACCTATGTGATGGTCTCGAAATGGAAATCAGTAGAATAACTCCAACAGACGTATTATTAGATGCACCTCAGACAAGTACAACTAATTGTATTATAAATACACTAAAGCCAACAAAAGAAAACTGTGCATCCAACATGAATTCATGATATCACTCTAGCAAAATATACTTTGCATACATGTCTCATGGACAATGATCATAAAGAACCATATCTTGATGTTTACCACTTTAGTGCATAACTTGCATTCACATTTAACACTTTCAGTTGATAAGAAAGATGTTTGTACTTGTGCTTGGCTAACACCCAGACTTCACAACAGAAGACAAGAAAATACTCAAACAGATTCAAGTTCAACCATCGATGAGAATCAATATTCCCAAGGAATGCTTTAAAAATGACTATATATATATTTATCAATTATTATATTATATTTCAAACTTTGTCATAATTTTATAATATATTATTTGCATAAAGATATTATACTTATCTAACTAATGTATGAAGTTTATCACTAGAGAACACATTGTAGTCCTATTAGGCATAAGTAAATGATCTATAAGACCTAAAGAAAGGTTCTTAGGTGAGTTCTTGGCAGTGATTTCAATAGGCGTTTGGGCGCTCGCTTAGGCACTCGGGCGAGGTGAGGCGAGGCTCGAGCGCCTCGCTTCACTTCCAGGCGGTGCCTCGCCTCACTTGAGAGCCTCGCTTCACTTCTAGGCGACGCGCTTCAAAGAGGCGCCGCCTGGGCGCTCGCTCGAGCCCAGGCGCTGAGCGCTTCGGGCGAGCGCCTGGGTTAAACCAGGCGACCGAACTACCGATATTAGCTGTCGCTGCCCAACCCTAACCTTGTTCGTTGCCGCTCCCGCTGCCCAACCCTAACCTTGTTCGTTGCCGCTCCCGCTCCCGCTGCTCGCCGCTGTCGCTGCTCGCTACCGCTGTCGTTGTCGTTGCTCACCGCTCACCGCTCCCGTTGCTCGCCGCTCCCGTTGCCGCTGCTCGCCGCTGCCTCTATCGTCACTCGCCGTTGCCGTTACCGCTGCCGCTTCCTCTTTTCTCAGTCAGCACCCCTTTACACTCCTCTTCCTTCTTCTTCTTCTTCTGTATATTGTTAACAGTATACTAATAATAGTATTTGTATTTATTAGATTAATAATATATTATTTTGATTTGAATACTGTTAATTTTTATTTATTTAAATTATTGTTAGATTTTAATACTGTTAATTTTTATTTATTTAAAAATTTTATTTATTTGAAATTATTGATTTTAACACTGTTAATACTGTTAATTTTGAAACTTTTTGTTAATGTGACATTATGATTTTGTATCTTAGATTTTCTTAATTTAATAGCATATTTTTATTTAAAATTTTAAATAATTATTTTTATTAATTATATTATATATTTTTATATTTTAGCGTCTCGCTTCGCTTGGGCGAGCGCCTAGCGCCTCGGGCGTTTTTGGACCTTAGCGCATTTTGACACCTAGCGCTTTTTAAATCACTGGTTCTTAGGTACAATTGTAAAAAATGTTGAGATCACATTTATAAATTTTAGGACATGAAAACAAATGATTGACTCATTAAAAAAAGAGATGATCAAAATCAAACGTATTTATTTCTTTGATCTAGTCATCATATAATATTAAACTAATAGTACTTATTTATCAATTAATATTTAAATACCTTTTGTAGATTAAGTTCGATGATTCTTATATTCTAAACATGATAAGATGGATCTTACAATCAATCAATTAAAAATGAAAAAACTAGAAAAATGATATAAAGGCTAGAAATTATGATAGTTCAAAGTTCATGTCATATCACTTGAGTAATATTCTTGATAGAATTAGTAAAGATCAATGGACCAGTCTTATTATTTATTGTAAATATAAAAAGGGACATATATATATTATTCTTGAATTTATTCTCATCAAATATTTTAATAACATTTATGTATGTCTAAGTATTTATTTTTATGCTGTTATAATGAATTTTATGGTACTCAAAGCTTACTTTCTGAAAATTTGCTAAGAAAAATAAAATCAATATATGAAAGCAAAAAAGTATCCCACACAAATTCATGGTAAGGTAAAGAAAACTTTAATAAATTTTAATGTATTTTATATTTACAGATGATACTATCTGTTTATTAGAAAGCTAAAAATAAGTGAGATTAACCAATCTTCAATTTCTAATAAATTAGATCAAAAAAATATCATAGTTATTTGTATCTTTCCATAAATGTTCTTCCTAAAGTTTAGGATTTTTTTTGTTTTTATTTATTGATTTTATCCCTCTTACTTAAATTTTGAATACATAAACTTCATAAAATTAATTTAAAAAATTGTATACAATAATAAATATTTATATACACATAATGATACCGGTTTTTTTTATTGAGATGAATTTGAAGCATTATATATCTACGTCTTGTCACAGTTATCCATCATATCTTTTAAATCATTTTTCGAGTTTTTTTTATTTTAAATAAATTGATTATAATATCCACTCAATCATGTTTGAAATATGATAGTATTCAAACGTTATCTACAAAATGTTATTGGATACATCAATCAATAAATACTTCCTATTAATACTAGATCAAAGTAATAAATAACTTCACAGCTTCCATCATCCTTCTTTAATTGAATTATATATATATATTTTTATATCTTAAATTCATAAGTGCCATCTCCGTAATTCTAGCAATAGCAACCAAAAACTAACTAATAAACATCTTTAATTATTTGCTTGTATCTGAAGAGCTGCTCTTCAGTGTTAAATGAGTAAACGACTGTGGTGTTTTTTTCCTATATAATCCATCTTAACAATATAATAAAATCAAGACAAAGTTAATCTAATTTAGCAGTTGATAAATCTATAATTAAAATATATAGAAGTCAATTTGAAAGCATTCTCTTGAAAATGCTCATTGTCATCAACCATGAAGTTTGAATTTGTATGAATATTCCTTGATAACTTATCTAGTTAAACTTGGACTTAAAATAATAATTACATGTATGCATATATGGAACTTAAGAATTGGATTGACAACACCAAAGAAAATAACATTAATCCAAGTAAAAAAAAATATATGAACTAAAAATTGATGTCATAAAAGACACTATTCACCATAATATGCTATCTTAGTTGCATCAAGTTTTTTTGCTCCAAGTGAAACAAGTTATCAACTTTTTTGCAGAATTCAAGGTATATACGCCCCTGCTTTGTGTGATAAAGAAGATATACCAATCAAATCCAAACAAACATTCTCGTCAAAGAAATCATCCAATTAAACGATTTCGCTAAAAAGCATATCCTAATTCATGGTTGTCTAATATCTTCTTGTTCTGGTAAGAAAGCCACAGCCTTCTTTCTCAAATTCTAATTAAGATGTATAAAACGAAATAAAACACATGTTAAATTCAATTGTAGGTAAGCGGGGAATGAGATTTTGCCTTTTTGCAATTGCAGCCTTCCAAAGCTTTCATGCACTGTCATTAACTAAAGTGAAAGAGAAAGGTTAGGAATAGAATGAGAGCTTTCAATTACTTGTAGACTCCTCTTCACAGACTAATGTTTAAGTTATCTCGTAAACTCATATATACTAAACAAAATGATGATACACATATGCAAGTAAAAATTCAGGATCGATGGTCGAAATCTCAGAAAAGACACTGCCCACAAAAAGGAAAAAATAGTTGATTTGCTGTACCTCTGATCACGTTGTCTACGAAGGAATCTACATATTCCATTCTTCGCAGTGCGGCGTTCATCAGGAAACCCTAACATATTCTTTTTTGCAATCTAAAGAAACAAAGATAAAAATAATAAACTAATTAGAGTATTTACCTGAAGTTCTTGAACTCGTCGTCGATGTTGTTTAAGGATTCCGACGGATCCGAATGCATCAGCTGGCATCGAAGAGGCGAAAGAACAGAGCGATGAACGGGGAAATGCGGCTAGGCAAACGTTTTCTTGTTCTTTAATAGCTATTATTTACGAGACATTTATATCTACGATTTTTAAACGTCTTAGTAAAAAAAAAAACTCAAATTAAAATAATATATTTTTTTATAAAACAATTTAACAGTTTTTTTTTTTCATAAATGATGAGTTTATCTCTCATCATCTCTATTGATACGACGTGTTTTGGAAGCCCAGACACGTCACCGCTGACGCTACACACCAAATCAAAATCGTACCAAAAAGTTGTTCCACTTGTCCCGTCCCGAGAGCTCGGGTGGTGCCGTCTGACACTGCTCCTCACGTCCCGGACATGACGGTCGGTCAGAAGTCTTGTCCCGCCCTTCCAGGGTCAACGACCACGCGCTATCGACCCCCGTGCAATAGTATAAAACCCCGCACTGACTTACTTGGCGGAGGAGCCACAGTCGGGGATCACTCGACGAGGGTCATTTTTGCAGGCGGACAATCACCCGCGAGCGACGAGCATCTCAACCTGGGAATCACCACTCAACGCACGAAGGAGAACCGTCAATCGGCCCGGATCCCGATTAACGCCAACCAGCACACCTTCCCGAGGGCGCACCACCTCACGAAGACGAGCTGCCAACCACCCCGGAGACGGAGAGACGCAGCTCAGCATACACGGCACCCGGATCGGTACACTAAGGAATACGGATCAATACCCCGTCACGAGGGCCCGATTGACCTCGGAGTCCAACTCAACCAACAGAAGGCTCCCGACATCGACCCGTGAACCAAACCACTCATCAACCATGGTATACTTCGTTAACATCTATCACTAACTAATTGAGCCTTAACTACCTGTGCCTCTGTTTTTGCCTAAACAAAACGAGCCTTAACTACCTGTACCTCCGACATTAGTCGCCTTCGTGAGCAAACCCTTGGTTGCCTCCACCCAAGCTCAACTACATGCGTAACTAAGGCTCGAAATTAACATTATGTGGTTGAGGTCATTACTCATTCCTACGTGGACCTTTAATTTGATCGATTAAGTTGTAGAACTGAGATCCGACGGTTCAAGCGGTGTTGACTGTTGACCGAGGACTGAGGATCCCGAAGAAAGAGTCCGAGGTCAACAAGTACGAAGTCGGTTGACTGGTCGCGATCTCTGACGCCCATCGTCATCGTTATCGTCACCTCCGCTTCTAAGCCTTCGCCATACGCGTCATCAGCCTCCGCCACCACCAAGCTCGCACCAGGCGTATTCCTCCTTGTTCACACTTCCTCCCCCCTACGGCACGCTGAGGCTGTTGCTAAATGGAAGCTCAAATGTAGGGACTAGAATTGCCTGTTGCTCGGCTGCCATGGTCGTCTTCGACTTTTGTCTCTGCTTTTTAGGGTCAGCGAGAACATGACCTGCAATTATTGACTATCGCAATAAAAGGATTTCAAAACAATCATCGTGAAGAAATCTTTAGCTAATCTACAGATCGGAATTTGAGTACTTAAAACATCTAATTATGTAACTGCGAGTTGGATCTCACAAACCATTAAAGGGTGTCCGAGGACAACATCATCTTAGCGTTAATACATATTTTACTTATCGTATTAGAATTCAGAGTCAAACATGGATGATCGAAAATTTTGAATCCCTCTTATTTAGGATGTATCGAACCATGCAAAAATTACATCAAGGCATGCCTTGGTACCGTGTCGATCATGCCATCATTTCTCATATTAAGTAGAAATGATGATCGAGAGATACAATCAACCAATCAAATTATTATTTATGTTTTAAATATCTTTTTATATTGGCATAGTTTCACATAATAGAGTGTGTGGAAAATCTGATGAAAGCACTGAAATTTCTTTTACAAAACTGCATCTCATTTTAAATATCCTTTTTCCTCGAAACAAAAACTGAAAAATACAAATGAAAAAGAAAGCAAATCATATTTTCCAGTATGCAGTGGGAAAGCGTGGACTCGTAAAAAGCAAGTCCACTGTTGTCTTCTTAATAGTCTGTGTAGGAGTCGACCAGTCCTCATCACCACAGGAATGATCCTAAGAGAAAGCTTACTCCTTCAAACTTGGAATTGTCTGCACCTACTTCCTTAGTCCAAGCGTGTGCTTCATCCACACCCACAAGAAAATTACATAGTTAATTTTGATTTGAGTTTCAATTTAATTGCCCAGTCAAATGCATTCTTCTCCACGTTACCATCAAATGAACCCTGACTTCCTCTCCCTCTCTCTCTATATATATATATATAAGTCCTCAAAGATCAAGGGCGAGTTGTGCTGATCCAAATAGAAGAGAGAGAGAGAGAGAGAGAGAGAGAGAGAGAGAGAGAGGTGATTTAGAATGAGAAGGTTTGGTGGTATTGTCCTCGTTGCAGTTGCGGTGCTGCTGGGGATGGCAAGTGTGCTTTGCATCCCTGCGACAATGGATCATGGTGTTCCTGCGATGGGGAGGAAGCTCCTGGAGGCCACACCTCGGCAGCCGCTCATCCATGCAAGTTCGAGAGATCAACCGGTTCCTTCGTCACCTATGCATAATCCTCCTAGATCAGAGTCCGGGCCACCTCCACCTATCTAGATTTTCTCAATTATACGAGAAAATCTCTCGAGCATTTTTATTTTTTCAATAAAGCTTTTCTCTTCTTCAATAAAACTTTTTTAATAATTATTTTTATCTTCTATTATTTTTTTCACACCTCTGTCTGCACCGTCTGCTTAACCCATAAACATGTTCTTGTTCACGTACCCTTGAATCTAAAGATGACGATGAAAGATCCAGTGTTGCTCCGTAAACATCTCAAACCGACGTCGCTTGTCACTGTTCCACTGTATTCCAAACTATCTTAGTGTTATGAACTCCAAGATTGAGACTGCTGTATTCTAAATTAAGGTTGTCAACTGACATAGACAAACATTTCCTCTTTCTTGCACAAACCCCAAACACAGAAGAAATTGGAAAAGAAAGAGAGAATGACAATACTTGGCTGGAGCATGTTTCTGTAATCTCCATGGGCGATTTTTTCTTCTATTTCGACCTTTTCATCCAGTTGTTTATACAGGAAGCAAGTTTGTAGCTGAACAAAAAAGCTATCTTGCTTGCTTCGAACTCCAACTACAAGCAAGTTTGTCATAGGTCTGTCGATACAACTGCAATGATCGACATTGTGCACACAGTATGTACCATCTCAAAATCACAAGTTGATTGACTCCACATTAAGTACATGTTAGAATCAAACTTATCAAAGTGAAAAAGAGTTCTATCAAAAGAGTCGAACACATTAAAGGTCTATAAAAAAATAAATCTAATTAATTATTAATTCATAAAAAGAGTCTTTTGAAGAAAAAAAATTCATATTAAATATAATAAATATAATATATTCATGAAAATGGTACAAACCCCATGTGTTGTGTCACGAAAGATATATAGTTTGTAGTGAGTTTCTTTTACACGAAACAAAGAATATTATGTTTTGTCTTTAATCTTCCTTGTGGGAAAGCTCTATCTCTCCTTATCTATTTCAACATTTGGTATCAAAGCTAGGTTAAGCCATTGCCTCTTTCTCAAGCAGTTTCTAACTTCAAATCTCTAAATTGATAAAAAAATTATGATATATGTTGTATTCAAATGAAAGTTTTTCTATGCACCCAAGATATATGAAAGTTTGTAAAAGATAAATTTATTAAATCAAGTCCAATAAAAGAAGGAGAAATGAATAAAAAAATAATAAAATAAATTAAAGATCACAGGAAGAAGGAGAAAAAAACTTTGTTCAAGATTTACTAAGGGCTTGATAATACAATGTTCGAGATCATCACTCCAACAAAGACTTCAAAAGAGATTTGAGAAATATTTCAAAAAGCATTCAGTGTATTATTGATAAGGTAAAAAAGTTTTATCTATAAGTTTTATAAACTAAGTTTGAAAAATTACAACAAGATACTTCAAAATCTATTTTTGATCACTTTTTAAAAATAATTTATATTATTCATTAAATGAGAAAAAAATGATAAACAAATAAGTGATTAAAGAGTAATATAAAAAAAACTAAAATCTCTAGATCCAAAGTTTGATTTTACTGCTATAGTAATCGAAGAGTTTAAATACTCAGAACAAATATCTTTAGAACAACTAATAGGTTCTCTTCGAGTCGGTGAACAAAGGCTTCAAAAAAAAAAAGAGAAGAAAAATATATAAAAAATATTATAAATTAAGCTTACTTTTAGAACAAAAGTGAACAAAATCTCAAAGAGGAAGAGGTCAATAGACAAAGAGGAAAAGGTGATAAAAATAAAATCAATTAAGAATCTTAAAACAATAAAAGTGATAAAGAAAATTCTAGTCAAAGAGATCAAGAACATGATAGAAAATTTAAAAGGTTTAAAATATATGTTATGTTTACAAAAGGTATGGACACTACTATTTTGAATGTTATTATAATCTTAACAATCAAGGTGATAAAACAAATTTTGTTAAAAAAGAAGAAAAGAATAAGAATCCTATTTTGCTAATGACTAATGATAATTTGAAAGAAGATTAGTCAATGACATGATATCTAGATACATGAGCTTTAAATCATATATGTGGCATTAAAAAACTTTTTTTCAAAATAGATACAAGTTATTATGATAACATTATATTTGGTAATCTATCTCAAAGACTAATAAAAGGGGTAAAATTTTTCTTAGACTTAATAATGGAAAAAAAAATTATACAGAAGTTTATTATTCTAATATGAAAAATAATATTATGAGTTTGGGGCAATTGCTTGAAAAAGTTTATGATATTAAGATGAAATATATGACTTTTATATTCATGATAAGAAGAAAAAATTAATCTCACATGTAAAAATGATGAAGAACAAAATATTTCCTCTACATTTATATATTTTTTATTAGTCAAATTATTTTAAAATTGATATTGACAATAATTCTACATTATGATTTCTTAGATATAGAGAAATATAATATGATAATTAGATTATCAAAAATTGATCACCATCAAAGTTATATGAAGTGTGTCATAGGTAAGCAATAAAGAAAGTCTTTGAAATTAAAAAGAATAAAAAAAGTATGATATTGACTTGATCTGGTGTACTCTAATGTTTGTGGCCCTACTAATCCAGTATAACTTGGAGGAAGCAGGTATTTTCTTATCTTTACTAATGATCATAGTGATAAAATTTTGGTGTACATGAAAAAGAAAAAAGTTTTAAGCAAATTCAAAGAATTTAAGAATTTAATTGAATGTTTAAGAATTGATAAGTGTGGTGAATACATATCAAATAAATTTAAATTTTTTTAAAGAGATAATAAAATTTTATATCAATTCACCATGTCATATACACATCAACAAAATGATATCTTAAAAAGAAAAGATATGATTGCACTTAATATAGTCCTATGTATGTTAAAAGAAAGAAGAATTCGTAAAGAATTTTCAAGAGATGTTCTTGCTTGTGCAAAGTTTATTTATTTAACAAGTTTCCATCATTTGAGAATTTTTTAGAAGCATTATAATTTCTAAGATACTAGAAGAAAAGAGAATTAAACTTGAGGATAAAGATCAGAAATATACTTTGTTAGAATATGCTGAGAATTCTAGTAGTTATAAACTTTGTAATCCCATCATAAATAAAATCTTGATGTCAAGAAATGTTGAATTTGATCAACAATACATTTGAAACAGGAAAAGTGATGAACAACAAAAGAGTCTTTGCCTAAATCGATCACCTAAATAGATTAGGTCATATGATTCAAGAATTCTAATTATAAAAAAGATTAGAATGATTCAAGAGCTATATGATGTGACCGAAAGAATAAATACTAACAATGATAAGTATTCTTTATTATCTTTGATATGATCTAATAACTTTCAAAAAAGTTAGTAGAGAAGAAAAATGATGACAAGCTATAAATAAGATGATTCATGATATCAACATAAAAATAAAATGTATAAAGAAATATTTAAAATAAAAAAAATACATAATGGAAGGTGAAAAAATATAAGGTCTGATTGGTTGCAAAGGGATACAAACAATAATATATGATCGATTATGGAAAAGTATTCTCACTAGTAACTCGATTGGAGATAGTAAGAATACTTATCACCCTAGCAATTCAAATAAAATAAAAAAAATTTATAAATAGATGTTAAATCAATATTTCTTAATGAATTTCTTAAAGAAAGAATATATATTCAACAATCCCCTAGTTTTATTATTCATGAGTAAGAAGACAAGATGTACAAGTTAAAGATGACTCTTTAAAGGTTTAAACAAGCTAAGAATTTCTTAAATAGATGCTTATTTTATCCAAAATAATATTTCTATATATCCAAATGAACATATGAAATTTAATAGAGATATCCTATTCGTATGCATGTGTGTGATTGCTTTAATCTTTACAAGCAATAATATCTTTATGATTAAAGATTTTAAATATTTGATTAAGAAGGAATTTGAGATGATAAACTTGAGCCTAATGACTTATTTCCTCCGTATCGAAGTTATATAAGATAATAAAAAAGTATTTATCTCATAAAAAATTTATGCAAATAAGATCCTAAAGGAAATTTTTTACAGAAGATTATCATCCTACTAATACACTTATGGAATATGACACCAAGTTGACGAAGCAAGATAAAGGAAAACTAATTAAATGTTTAATTGTGACGAGTTGGATAACACAAACTATTAAAAGATGTTCGAAGATAATATAATAAGAGTGTTAATGTAAATTTTGATTGTCCGAATATTTTATTTTGCGCTTATACAACAGATGTTGAATCCCTTCACTTTAGCATATGCTAAACTTTACAAAAATTACATTGGGAGTATATGTGACAGAGTTCCTCCAATTCTTAAGTTACTCTTGACTGTGAGGTGTCAGCCAAATTTAGAGTTCATCAAAACTGAATGTATTAGAGTTTGAGAATCTTAGAACTATAGGGAACATAGACCTTTTATAGTATGATTTCAGAATATTTATGCTCAAAGATGTGTATTAATATTAGAGACAAGTACACACCTTTCTTAATCGTTATGGAATTGTATCGTGTTATAAATCCATAGAACGTGCAATGGTCATTAATGTGACTTGTAATGTTCATAGAGCGATACTAATTAATTATTAGTATTCTCCAGTATAGTATGCAGTGGGAAAGCGTGGACTCTTAGTAAGTTAACCCACTGTTTTCTTCTTAACAGGAGTCGACCAGTCCTCATCACCATAGTAATGATCCCAAGAGAAAATTTACTCCGTCAAACTTGGAATTGTCTGCACCTCCTCCCTTGGTCCAAGCGTGTGCTTTCCCACAAGAAACTCTCGTCTATGAATCCATAAATAAGAGAGCAAAGGAGATGAGGCCACAGTCGATCGAAGCGGCTGAGAAGTTTAGTGGGAGGTGATCGGAAATGGGAAGGTTCGCCTCTTTGCTCCTCGCTGCAGCCGTCGTCGTCGTCATCATGTTCATGGCCACCGCTCATTTCATCACTGCAACATCATACCATCCTCCTCCCATCAATCCCCACAAGCCAATGCTCGACGATAAGCAGACGTTTGCAAGCCTCAGAAGAGGGGGACAACTGCGTCCTCCGGCTCCTGCAACTCACGTGCCTTATAATGTTCGTCCAACGGTGACGCCGCCGCCACCGCGTCGTCGCTGATACTTGTCTATCTCTCACTCATTTGATGTGTTAATCCGATCTAGACATGCTTGGTGTTGTTGATGTTTGCTTGAAATCTATGGAGTCTTGAGTACTGCACTATTGTTGTGTAAACGTAATGCCGCTTTGATGATAAATGCAGCGTTTGGCCTCTAATTCCGTAAATGATTCTGCAGCTTTTGGTCTCTAATTCTGGAAATGATTCGAGCAAGTTTGATATGTGTGGATCTATGAGCATGCATGGTTTGAGAATCTTTGTGATGATGATGATGATGATGATGATGATTATTATTATTATTTATTATTTATTATTATTATTATTATTATATCACCTACAAGTCTACAATTTTGTACAACAGAGGGCATTAAATTATTATCATTCCTCGATTTTTTTCCTCATCCTCGTAATTCCCATCATGATCTCAATTATCATATAATATCTATTCCCAGAATATTGGAATAAATCTTTTCTTGATGGGTTAAACAATTTAGAATTCTTCAATACTTTTATGGTTTTTTTCAATAATTACATTTAGCATGATAGTCCTATTTCAATTCAAAATTTTCCACCTAGTAATATAGTATAGATTTTTTTTTCACTTTTTAATATAGTCGTTGGATGAGATAGATTTAATAGTTAACAAAGACAATATAAGTTTACATAATATATATATATATATATATATTATTTTTAGATATTTAAAGATAAGATTGAGTATATTGACCCTCTCCAGATTCAGCATTTGCCAAAAGTCTTGTGTATTAGGTACAGTTGTGGACCCATTGAAAATGAGATTAGAATTAATTCGAAACTTTTCTTCTAAGAAATTAGTAGGCTTGAATATGACTGATTCAACAGTCAACATGATTATGGTTGCAGGACTAAGCGTGGAAGTCCCATGCAAAAGAAGTTGGTCGTTTTTGTTTCGCTTGAAATGAATGGCTGAAATAAGCTTTTCCATCACTTTCCCGTCGACTGGAGATGTTTTGGAAGACTAATGAATGAATCTTGCTTCCTGTTAAAGAAGATTTCACCCGTCTGATGTGTTAGGGTTACGCAGTGATTTGAGTTCAAATCTGTTATAATCTAAGTGTCGTAGAACATGAACCTTAATTTTGACACGGGTCTGAATTCAACGGTTGACCTCAGCATGCATTCATGCATGCAGGTTTACGAGTGGAACTCCAATGGAGAAGAATTTGGTCAATTTTGATTGGCTTGGAATGATTAGCTAAAATGAGTATTTCTGGAGTTGCTTCATGTTACGAAACATTGACCAGCAAAGAACACGATGATCCCTTTTCTCCGTGCCTCCATTCCTCTGTTCACCCAACACCATCAACCATTGTTCTATGTACTTTTGTCACGTTAAAAAGTACATACAACAACTGTTCTCCTTGTCAACTTTGATCACCTCGTCAAATGCATCTCTCTCTCTCTCTCTCTCTCTCTCTCTCCATATATATATATATATATATATATATATAGCCCAGCCAAGTCTTCCATGTCTGCACCAGAAGATACATACAAGTCCCAGAGAGAGAAAGAGAGAGAAAGGGAGGTGATGTAGAATGAGAAGGTTTGCTGGTATTGTCCTCGTTGCAGTTGTGGTGCTTCTGGGGATGGCAAGTGTGCTTTGCATCCCTGCGACAATGGATCATGGTGTTCCTGTGCTGGGGAGGAAGCTCCTGGAGGCCACACCTCGGCAGCCGCTCACCCATGCAAGTTTAAGAGATCAACCAGGTCCTCCGTCACCTACGCATAATGTTGGTAAATTACAGTCTGTGCCACCTCCACCACCTATGCAGCCTGCTCCATCTGCTTGACCCATAAGCATGTTCCTGTCACGTACGCTTCAATCTAAAGATGAAGATGAAAGATCCGTTTGTTGCTCCGTAAACATCTCAAATTGAGGTCCCTTGTCACTTTTCCACGTATTAGTGTTATGAACTCCAAGAAGGAGACTGCTGTACACCATTTCGCGTTTCTGTGTGTGTGCATAGATATCTATGTAGTGACAGCTGAGAATAAAGAAAGAGAATCCAAACACTTCGTAATTGCTAAACTACCCATGTAAAATTGATGGCTATTATCTCTTTATTAGGGAAAGTATCAGATGAATTAATTAGAACTTGGAATTGCATCAGAGCAGGACATCCTACACTTGTCATTGGATTCGAGTTGCATTTTGGATTGCTCAGTAGCTCTAAAAGATTTGAGTCGAAACCTTTTTGTCGGATCTGGTCAATTACCAAAGTGGACAGAGAAGTGTTGACCAACTCTGGAGTACTCCAAGAACAGGACAATCTCTATAAATAAATAAGATAGTAGCAATTAGTACATACTCGATAGAAATTTATAGAAGCCATCCACAAGAATCAGCATGTTTCAGTTTGTAGTCGTGGATGATGGAGAAAGGTGACGATGGATTAATGCTCTGGTTTTCCTCCAACTAGTTCACAAGCTTGTACAGATGATAAGCAAGCAACCCATCGAGAACTGTTCATGGAGAAGCAGAGTTGAGCACGTTTATGAGCGCCAAGGCATTGCTGGTGAGCTGCGCGACGTTCACGATCTGCCTCCTGATGGCCACCTTCACCACCCCGCCCATGCCGCGGCCGCCGCCGATCCCGTCCATGCAAGTGTCCTCGTCCGTCAGCGCTGCGCTCACCCACGTCTGGATGTCGTCCAACCGCAGCCCCACAACCGCCTCGCCCTTCCCCTTGGGGTTCCCTATCGCCTCCAGCGACCTCTGGAGCTCGTCCACCGAGTCTCCCGTGGTGGTCATGCAGTCCCTGACCGTTGCTGCCTCGCTCGGCGCCAGGGTCCCTTCGGCCGCCAGCTTCGACACAGCCGCCGCTGCGGACCGCGCCCCAGACAGGCTCACCGAGAGGGCGGAGCGGGCGAGCTCCATGTGACTGTCCCGGATGACGTTGGCGTAGGGGGAGAGCGAGTCGACGCAGAGGCGCCGGAACATGGTTGCTTGGCAGGAGCTGACGATGAAGTCCGCGTGGATCCTTGTAGCGTCGGTGAAGCATGAAGAAATGCAGAACCCAAAGACGATGAGAAGGCTAACGAGAGTAGCTGAAGCAGCACTATTCCACCGGCGACCTCCCATCATAGATCTGCCTGCTGTTGTGATTCTTGTGACTGCTCTTATAGGAAGAACTCAGCAGCGAGCAATGGGATTGCTTCCATGAACGCAATGAAGGCATGGAGGCCGACATTACACGCACTGCGAACTGCTTTCCTCTCTGCGCTACCGACATCAGTCCGTCCACACTACATTATTTGGGGAAGGTCCATGTGATTGGCAGAGAGCGTGGTGACCCACACTGGGACCACCAATGGCCCGTCTGATCCACCAATCATCACTTGCGAGGAAAAAGAGCCATGGGATCAATGATGGCAGATCTGACATGGGGTCTGCGAAGCTGTTTCAAGCGCTCACACATGCAGATGAAGACGACGCTGGTTTCAAGATGAGAATTCAAATTAGTTTTCCAACTTCCTTCCCCGAGCTTGACTCATGTCAATAAGGACCTGAGCTGGCTTCACGTGAGGCTTGTCGATCTACGAGGCGCTGCACTCTGCTGGCCCTTTCAGACTGTAGAAAGAGGCAACCGAGACGAAGGCTGGGGTTTGATCGCTGTATCTTGTTCTGCGTTGTGCGGCTTGAACTCTCTCACACACAAACCTTACAAAGGAGACAACAAAGAGACTGTTTGTGACCTACTGAGTAAAACATATATTATGGCGTGATGGGAGGATCGTGCGAGCAGCATCGACCATTGGTTGACCGCACGGATCTATGCGTGGCTGCTCAGCGACGCCAGTGCTTCAAGCTGAGGTCTGGAGACTATAGTCTTCCTAATGTTTGACTAACGGGATTAGTGATGACTACTCTTAAGACTTTAAAGTAATGGAAGAGTCATCCCCTGCCTACCACAGGGCTTATCGGACCAAATACTTGGATACGATCTCCACAAAGCCTCTTGAGTAATCTCCCATCTAACTTGAGCAGGAAATTCCTCACTGGAATTTTCATGTCCTTCGTGTGGAGTCAATCAACTTGTGATTAGGTGGTGTTCAACTCGTGATTTTGAGATGGTACATGCTGTGTACACAATGCAAGATAGCTTTTTTGTTCAGCTGGATGAAAAGGTCAGACGAGAAAAGAAATCTTTGATGGAGATTACAGAAAACATGCTACAGTCAAGTATTCTCTCTTTCTCTATCTCTGTCTCTCTCTCTCTCTTTTTAAATTGCTTCTGTTTTTGGGCTTTGTGCAAGAAAAAGGACATGTTTGTCTGTGTAAGCTGACATCCTTGACAACGGTGGAAGCAGAAGCCTGCTTACAGCAATTGGAACCTTCCCGTTTGTCACTTTTTGTTTCTCGAGTGCCTCGGCCTCAGCTTAGAAGCTAAGCGGTCACCCACTTGAGCCCAGTGGAGAAGCATCAGATGGTGGCTAACCTGCATGCAGGAAGAACATATTCTCTTAGCCATGAGAACCTAACAACTAAAAGTCAAAGTAGCAGGCGATGGGGATCAGAGAACTTGCATGCTCTTTTGAGAAAAGAAAGGAAGACTACAACAAGGGCCAGCCCTGCCAAGATGCCCACTATTATTGCGACAATTCTTCCAATGTCATCATCACCATCTGTGTAATCTGCCCACCCACAAGCATGGCATTTAGTGCATATCATGTTCTTGAAGAGTCATGCTATTCTAACCGTGTGAAATGAGAAGGAAGCCATCACAAAGGAGTGAGATTCTTAAAGAACAGAGACATCGATCTAGTAAATGAACACCAATTTTTGTGTCAAACAAGCGGCCACATGTCCATCCTCAGGCACCAGAAAACATATGAACAGGCTTCTAAGCTTCTAGTGAGATCGAAAACACTCCAAAAATCCATACTGTTAATGTGTTATCTACTGTAAAATAAACTGCAAGTTCATCACCACGTAAACAAGGAAATCAAACAGTAGAGAGATGAGCCACAAACCTGCAGAGGTGTGGAAGTAATGGCCGGAAGCCCAGTACCTGGCATAGCACTGAGCCAAGTAGACGTCCGCCGCGAGCGCCGACCCGCACGCATTCTTAAGCTGCCCCACCGCCTGCGACAGGCAGGCCGAGCAGTCCGCCCCGTTCAGGTCGCCCAAGCACTGCACGACGCCCTGCACCGTGCCGGAGCTGCTGACCCGGAAGCTCACCCCGTTCTGCAGGTCGGCCAGCACGTCGTCCCGCCGCTGGAAGAAGGCCTCGTCGCCGCTCGTGACCGTGCTGCACTTGCGGTACACCATGGTGGTGTCGTGCTTGCCGAGGAAGTCCTCGTTGCTGTACCGCACGAAGCAGCCGTCCAGCTGCAGCGAGGCCGCGAAGGAGCCGGGGCAGACCAGGCCGAGCTGGCTGACAGCACTCTGCACGCAGGTGGAGCAGTCGCCGGCGCTCAGGTCGTTCCGGCACTGGTAGAGGCCGTAAGCGGCCATGCCGGGGGGCGAGCCGGAGTCGTCGCCGGAGGTGTAGCTGTTGTAGGATGCCAGCGACGCCCCGGAGACGAGGGAGGTGAGGAGGGAGTTGAGGTGGTTCTGGAAGGCGGTGATGGGATCGTACTTGTTGGGCGAGCAGCCGGCGTAGATGAAGGAGGCAGCTTCGGCGGATTGCTTGGTGGTGCAAGCCAAGAGGAGGAGAGTCCAGTAGAGGAGGAGGCAGGACATGCGGAGCTTCATGAGGAACATGTTGCTCTCTAAGCTTTGTGTAAGAGTAGCAGAATGGAGCTGTTGCCTTGGTATTCTTCTTGTCTAGGGAATCACAGCATGGATGGGTGGGACGTGCTTCTCAATCCTTGTTGCTCCTTAGCAGTGATCCAACATCTACCACAAGTTAATGGGTTCCCCGAGCTAAATTATAATGGCCGAATGAGCCTAATTATTAGATCTGAGATGAACCATCTTTGTCAGAGATTTGTGGAACACATCTCTCTCCTGTGCAAAGCCTCTGTGGCCATCTTCTTGCCACCAGCAGCAGATGCTACATGCCGATGACACAAGAAAGCGTCGCTCTCCGTCGATGGCAACGTTGAGGAACACAACAGGACTCAGCTTTACAAAACCAGGATGATCATGGCAGTGGCCAAAGAAAGCTCCAGAGAGAACAAAGTTACAGGAGAGAAGATTAGAGCCCATACATTTCAAATCCAGCCCAAAGATCGAACTTGGGAAAGGTTTCACCTTAAGAAACAAGTATTGGCCCTACGGAGTCCATATTATTTGGGTACAAGCTTGGCAAGCTTCTACATGAAATTTTACTGGTGATGTTAGGAAATCAAAGTAAGAACCATCCCGGCTTCTACATGAAATCTAATCTAAGAACCATCACCAGTAAGAATCAAAAAAATCAAAAGTATAAGCTCAATCGATTCTCACAAAGAGATTAGGAATAGAAAAACAAAGTATGATGTTAATTCTGACAACCAATTTACTAACCGGTGAGAAATAATCCTTGATAAAGATATTGAAGATTAGGTGCTGCATGATAATTGGTGTCCTAACAAGAAGAAGACAGCAACTACAAATGGCTTTGCCAAAACCATGTGCACCACATAAAAGAAACCAGTTAGATTGACTTCCAAGAACTCTTGCAAGGTTCTAATTACTATTTTAAGATAAATATCATAATTATCAGAATCAAATTTCTCGACAATTGACTCGGCCAAATTTTGGGTCACTAATCTAATGATCTGATTTTTAATTTTTCCGATTCAATAATTAAATCGTACCAATAACTAAGGTAAATACTTACTAACACAAGGATCCAAACCGAGCGTCAGAAAGAAACCAAATGACACTGATGACTTTATGTGGTCTCAATGTTGTTTGTGATGTACAAAGAGAAACGCTTACCAGCAAAAAGGGACATAAGGTTACACTAAGGTGGTGAGATGCATGCATATGGGCGAGAGAGAGAAGATGGGGGCGTGACCCAATTATGAGCATGTCAGGTTGTAGAAGTTGACACTGTTCATGCCGATAAGTGACGTAAGGAGGATCTTTAGGCTGTACTGGGCAGCATGCGAGTGTAAGAAACTATAGACCAAAAGGACACGCATATTTCCCTTTCAACTCCTTGTACGTGCCTACCTTTTCATCTTCTTCCTCTTCCCTTTGGTTTGGTGGGTTGCACTGTGTTGTCTGAATCCATTTCAAGTTGGGTGTGCCAATGGTCATACGCGTGAAAGAAATTTAAAGACTGGTGATTGTGCATGCAGTCAACATAAATGTATACATACGCACACATTTAATATGTTGTTAAGATCATGGGGCTAAATCCTCGTTATGGCCTCCATGCAAAAGCCACAGCTAATTGTCCCACTTAAAGAGACGGGTTGACGAACTCCAAAGAAGAGTTGGTCGTGGTATCATCTCCTCCTTGCACCTCCGGCGGAGACGGATACATTGGATCCAAACCAAACGCCGAACAGACCTTATGATGCTCGAGACAATCTGTCTCTGTCATCTACACATTTGCTTTCAACCGCTCTCCTTTTTCTCGTCCGGCGCGCCTCAGACTCATCCAACGCTTACTACTCACTTCTTATAGAGCTTGCTTTTCTCTACCCCCCCCTCAGAGAGAGAGAGAGTCAGATAGATAGAGAGAGAGAGAGAGAGAGAGAGAGAGAGAGAGAGAGAGAGAGTTTTGCTTCTTGGGGCGGAGGAGATGGCGGTTTGCGAGGACAAGGAACAGGACCCGCGTATTCGACGCATAGCCTCGTCCATCCGCGTGGTGCCGGACTTCCCCAAGAAAGGTTGCGCCTTTCCCTGCAAGTTTGCATTTTTACGCTGCCTTATGCTCATACCAGCCCTGTGCTCTCTTCGATCTTTTTGTGTCACCACATGGCTTTCGTTCCTTCTTTTCCACCCATTAAAAAATCGGTTCTTTTTCCTGTATATCTCTGCTGTCGAGAGAACGCGATCGTGCACTTTCCTGTTTGTCCCTGCTTTCTTGTACTTGATAAAGGTTGGATTTTGATGCCAATTGTTAGTTTATCATCGTAAAAGAATTTGTTCTTTTGATGCCCATGCATGCTTCCATCAGCTATGCCGCTGCTCAAAAATCCAATGTCAACTGATGGGTGCAGGGATCATGTTTCAAGACATCACGACACTGCTGCTGGATCCGAGGGCGTTCAAGGACACGGCGGACTTGTTCGTGGAGCGGTACACGGGGAAGGGCATCTCCGTCGTCGCCGGTAAATTTCTCGACCACCTCGTCTTCGGTAGCTCCGCCATGTCTGCGCTATCTTCCTCTCTCTTCTGTGATGCATCGATCTCTGTTCGTCTCCCATCCTCCCATTAATGCTTGTCGCCCATCAGTGTCGTGGGACGTGTCGGCTGTGGGTCCTCCTTTCTTTAGACTTTTCCTCCATTGGAGGATGAGAATAGATTGACAAGCGGAGCCTCGTCTTCCCTTTCATCATTGCCATTACAGAAATCTTCTCAATCCTTTTTGGCCTCTCGAGAGCCTTTTCTGCAGTGGTAGGGGCGCCTACCTTGACCGCATTGCCACACCGTCGCAATTGGCCATGCCATCATGCACCAGACTCTGAGTTGCGGTCTCCCTCCCTCTCTCTTGCTCCTGGTTTCTCCATTCTCGCATCTGTTCTTGTGGCGGTGGCGTTGGGCCGGTCGACACTGACATTGCTCCCCGGTCCCCACTGCGATGTGAATTGGTGAAAGCTTTGCCACTGTTCGATGGGCCTCGATATTCTATTTTTCTGTTGCCCGTGCCTTTCCTAAGCTGCTTAGATTTGGTAGGTATTATTGCTGTTGAAGAGTGGAACAGCGACAAAGGACTAGTGCTGCATCTATTTTGTTTGAAATCGCAGTCCATGGGGGGGTGGAAACAGTGACACTTTGCTTCTTTCAGATGATAAAGCATTGATGATCCTTTCACAGTATAATGGTCCTTGACTGTCACTTTTGACCTGACTTTATTGGTGCATGGTGGGATCTTTGAACACTTTTGTTTAAGAAGGGTGAAAAAAGATAAATAGTGAACCAAAAATAAACAAAGAGAGGAACTGCTATGAGTCAATGACCATGACACCTTTTCACTTGTTCAATGGAAAGGAAGGTCACATAGTGACTGATGAGCTGCAGCAGCCATCTCATCTTTCTTCCCAAGAGTACAGAGTTCTCATGTCAGATGACCTCAGTTTCTCATCATTAATTTTTCTAAATAAATAAAGAAGGAAAGAAAGAAAGTGACTGCTATTAGCTGATGACATCATATCTAATATGTTCAGCTTTAGTGGTTTGCTTTAGCTACTTATGGTTCCAATTTTCTGTAATATTTTCATTTGTTTTGTAGCACCACATATCATTTATTCCTATGTTATATTTGGTGAAACAGTCGAGAATTGTATGAAATGAGATGGAGGTAGACTCTAGCAGAACAGTATTATAACTAAATACCATTCGTCATTAAATGTAAATAGTCGATCCAAGAGTTAACAAATTTTAGTTCAAATTATTAGTGTCTGGATATTTTGTTGGTTCTGTAGTGCTTTATGCCTTAACATATTGTGTTTTTCCATTTTATGCTGCCGCAGATACAATTTTCGATAAACTTTTATGGCGTCTATCTTATTTCTTTTTTTAGTTTAATTCAAGCACAACGATGACCGGTGAATCATGTAGCAACTGATTTTGGACTTCTTATAGAGGATATTAATGTAAGAGTTAATTCATTTTACTTTTGACATGTGTGTATTTGAAAATCTCACAGTAGATTGATTTCATTTTCCTAAATTCCTTGTTGTGTACTTTATGTGACAAGCACACAAGTTTCAGTTAATGTTCTACCATCCGCATGCAGCGTCCCTCAGACAAGTGGCAATTGAGCTTTTCTAAGGGCACAGATCAGGTTTTGATACATTCATATATATAACATGATGTCCATATATCAAGGTGTTAATTTTACCTTTCAGCATGTCTCAAGCTTACCAAACTAACATCTGTGTCTTGTTAAAGTCTCTGGCAAATTTTTCTTTCTGATGTAGTGCAAGAATGTAAAGACTCCATCAGCTGACCTATAATTTTCCTGTCTGGAGAAATAAGTATATCTCTTGTGGGTGAAGCAAATTTTGTTGCTAGTTTGACAATTATGTTCTTGGCCCTTGTTCATATCATGTCTTGTTAGTAATAGAGCTAAGGTTCAGCCAGATTTTAACAATCCTGACTACAAATTTATGGTTTAGCTCTGCTTCCACTGCGTTACTTTGCTCGATCCTAATATTGTAAAATAGATTGCAACATCTTTTTTTTTTTTCTTTTTTCTATAATTCTCTAGGTGAACCTTTCAGTTAAAATCTAGGGATATGTTTTTTCTTTCACTACCATTGCACCTCATGTCTTTGCTAATTAATCTATATTTGTTGGAGAGATTATTTGTTTGCATATCTCTAAACCTTGGGAGAAAAGGGGAGATGGCACCAGTTTGCCAAAATAATTTGCAAGAGAAAGTTCCTTTACCATTGATACATAAGAAATTTCTTTAGGTTCCTTACCACATGTTATGAGTAAATTAGAAAGTGAGAACTGTGGTCATGAAGAGGCTTTGTGAATGGATGTCTGCAACTTTATTTATCAAACTAAAGTTTTGTAATTGTTTTTCTCCATGATGATAGGAGTCGAGGCTCGAGGCTTCATATTTGGTCCTCCTATTGCATTGGCAATTGGTGCAAAGTTTATTCCACTAAGAAAACCAAGAAAATTGCCAGGTACTTTCGAATTTATTAGAAAACAAAATTTTCACTTTACATAGATTGCTTCCAGTTGAAATAACAGAGTTAGAAGCATCTGCAAAGCAAGTGCATGCATGGCCACTTGTAAAATCCTATTCAGGAAAATGCTTCTGTTTATATATGTTGAATCCAAGTCTTCATTCATTCATCACTAATCTCTGTTCATCTAGTTGAATTTGAAATGAGAGAATATGATGAACATGATTTACAGTTGTGGCTGAAAATTCTTCACAGCTCTTGGTTCTAATATCTAGGATCTCTCAGTGGGCTACTTTCCTTTGGTTAGGAGGAAATGCAAATCAATTTAATAAATTATGCTTTGAGAGTCACCTAACCAAAGCTATTTTCACTATCCACCTATTTTCTTATGGTTCGATTCAGTTTGGCAGTTTCAAGTGAATCATGAATGGCCCTACTTTATCAAATACTATATTTCCTGGAAACAATTTAGCATACCTAAGAAACATCCTCGCATTGCATTGCACTTACACCTTTCTTTATATGGTTGAATACTGATTTTTGGGTAACAGCCAGAAGCTTATTTTACTCATAAAGTATTTGTGATGGGGTATCATCTAGCTTTACAAAAGATTTCATAAATGTTTATTCTAGGCAAAGAAATCAACACAAACTCATCAATTAGTTAGCCTAGAAATTCTAAGTGTCATGTTGAAAACTAAGAAGTCTTTTGATTTTTTTAGAGAAACCTTTTGTATTAAGTGCACTCATTTATTATTTAAATATCCTAGAAGTCACATTTTGAATTTCTAAAAGACCTACTAATTCCATAAGAGATTACTCTTGAAAATCATTACCTTCATTAATTGTGCTAATGCTTGTCAATGAATAGTGGAGCTTCTCAACGAATCAAACAGTTCAAATTTGAATGAAAAGAATTGCATCTTCATTCTTCTAGTTTCTTACTCTCCTCTCTTATCTCACACTACTCATTCCTTCTCTTCCTCTCCCTTTCTCTCTACTTCCCTATTCTGTTCTATATTAGTTTGGTATCAGAGCCCATCAAGAAACCTGCCCTGTACCCTATTGGATTCCAACTAGCAGCAAAAACTTCAATCAACACCCAAGGATCCTTGCACCTCCAACATCAACCCCTTGCATGTGGAGTTAGACTTTGTGGTGACTGTCTCTATGGAATTGGTGAACTACTTAGCTCTCAGTGCCAAGTAAATTTTTGAAAACTTTACTAATATTTTTGTTAGAAAGAAAAATCATATAATTTATTAGATCATAGTTTTCATCACTTCTACCCCTATTTTCTTCTTCTTCTTTTTTTCTTTATTAATCACCCTCTTTCTCCCCTTTAGCTACAACTACAGTATCGCTAAAATTTGAACCCTTTAATGTTATAAAAAAAAACATAAAGTGAGAAAAAAAAAAGTGAAAGAACTATTTAAAACATTGTCTTTCTACCTTGTGCATATTAACAATTTAGCAACCTCATTCCTAAAAGAAAGTTTGTCGATAGCTATAACATCATGACTAGGCAAGGTAAAAACCAAACCAATCCTGATAAACCCCCGAATCAAAAGAGTAAGGTAGACACCCTTAGGACTAAACTAGTAGATCATAACACAATGTTGAAGTAGTTATATAACCAAATGACCTAAGTCCTAAGAGCTCTCCAACACCTAGAAAAATGACTAATGAATGAGGAGATTGATCAGTCGATTAGGCAATATGTCCATTCTCCATAATCCATCATTTCAAATCAAGAAATTTTATATACTTCCTAAGCCCCAATTTGAACAAAACCTAGGTCCACCTATAGGACACATGTTCACAATCATGCTCCAAAAATTTTTGATGATCAAGCTTTTGACCTTAATAATGAATTCCTTGAACCTACTAAAAATCCACAAATCCAAGTAATGGGCCTATGAGTTTGGCTTGTTAACAATCTAAGGGAAATGGCTAGAAGAGTCAAAATGGATGTGTCAGACTTTGATGGTAGGTTTGACCCAAATGTGTTTGTTGACTAGTTAGATGGCATGGAATACTACTTTCAGTGGTACAGAATGATCGATATTATACGTGTACGATTTATAAAAATAAAATTGGTAAGGTCCATTAGGAAATATTAGCAACATGTCCAAGGTACTCTTGAACACTACTGAGAGCTTCCAATTACTCAATGGGAAGTCATGAAACAAGAACTTCAATAAAAATACTTACCAACCTACATTTGAAACCAACTAGTTGAGTAATTGTCAAACCTTAAATAGTTAAATTCTAGTGTGGTAGAGTATTTGGCTTGATTTGAGGAATTTTTACTTGGGTGTGAAATAAAAGAGGACCAAATCATCACTATCTTAAGATTTATTAATGGGTTGAGGTTTGACATCTAATAGGAATTCTCCCTTAGTTTCCTAGTACAATGGAGGAAGCTTCCCGACGAGCCCATAAGATTAAGAAGTACACTAAACTTTATCTAATTCATTAAGTATCTTCTTAGTCTCTCGATAATAGAACTATTTTCTAATCTACCCCAAATAGTGGCTTTGTTAAGTCAAAAATCCCCACTACTAGCAACAATCTTGATCCAACCATGAATCGTCCAACTCGTTCAACCACTGATCCTCAGACTAATTCATCTTCAATCCAATGTCATTATTGATATAATAGATGTTACAGTGTCTCTTGTTATCCTCAACATACCCTTACCTTAAAACACGAACTAGAGGATCAAATTGATATGGTAGACCAAGTAGTTGAACGAATCAAATTGATGTAGTAGACCAAGTAGTTCAACCCGAAGCCTACTTAAGTGATAAAAATGAACTAGAAATTGAAGATGACCATATTAATGTTGTCTGCATTATTCTCTCTACTGCTAATGATTCTCATGAATAGCAGAGTATAAGTATCTTCCATACTTTTATCCGAAGCGGGGAAAGAACTTATAAATTGATTATTGATTGGGGTAGCACTATGAACAAAGTCTAAAAATCTACTATCATGAGACTAAACCTTAAGATAGAGTCATATTCGACCCCATTCAAAGTAGCTTGGGTTGAGAAAACCACTCTACCCATGACCGATGCTTAGTACAAATCAAAATGGGTGATTACTAGGATGAGATTTATTTTGACATCCTGCTAATGGATATTGTCCACATTCTTTTAGGTAGGCTTTAGTTGTATGACCTTGATGTTACCAATCATGAAAGAAAAAACACCAATGTCTTTTGATACAAAGGAAAAAACATCATCCTGCAACCAGCAAAACCATCAATAAATGATAAATCATTAACTCCCAAGTCTCTTCCACAAGCCTTAACCACTAAAGGGCTCCACTTACTGGATCCTAAATCTTTTGAAATAGAAAGCCTATATAACAAATCTTATATGGCCATCATTGCTAAAGAAATTCCTAGCATTTGCACTATTCTTGATCCAACTCTTGAGGTTAAATTCTTATTAGATGAATTTTCTGATGTCATGCCACCAGAATTACCTAGTGAGTTGCTACTCTTACGAGAAATCTAACATGCCATTGATCTTGTCTTAGGATCATAGCTCATTAATCCCCCCACATTATAAAATAAATTATAAGGAGAGAGCTAAGTTAAATAAGCAAGTTAAAGAACTTTTGGCTAAAGGCTTTATATGATACAGTCCCAGTTTTTGCATTGTCCTTACCTTATTAACCCCTAAGAAAGATAGGTCATGGAGGATGTGTATTGATAGTTGAGTGATCAACAAAATAACAATCAAATATCACTTCCTGATTCCTCAACTTGAGGATACATTAGATGTTCTTGTTGGATCTAGTTGGATTTTGAAACTTGACCTAAGAAGCGGATACCACCAAATTCATATTAAACTTGGTGACGAAACATTCAAAATTTAATATGGCTTATATGAATGGCTAGTTATGCCCTTTGGTCTATCTAATACCCCAAGCACTTTCATGCATTTCATAAACTAAGTTTTATAAGCCTACATAGGTAAATTTATTGTAGTCTACTTTGACAGCATCTTGATCTTTAGTAAGACCAAAGAGAATCATTTAGAATATCTTCGACAAGATTTACTACCCTTTGAGTTGCAAAGCTCTATGACAATCTAAAAAAGTATTAGTTCATGCAAACCCATGTCCTATTCTTAGGCTTCATCATTTCTGCCTAAGGTGTTACTATTGATTCAAAAAAGATCTGGATTACTTTAGAATGGCCTTAGCCTAAAACCTTTTTTGAGGTTCGAAGTTTTCTTGGATTAGTCTCTTTCTATAGGAGATTCATTAGAGGAATTAGTTCTATCATGACACCAATTATTGATTTCTTAATAAAAGGTGAGTTTTCTTGGACCTTAGCCACTACAAAAGCCTTTGCTAACATCAAAATGAAAACGACCATTGCTCCTATTCTTAGGCACCTTGACTTTAGTAAACCTTTTGAGATCACTTGTGATACCTAGTATAGGCATAGGGGAAATTTTAAGTCAAGAGGGTCAACCTATTATCTTTTTTAGTGAGAAACTCAATGATGCAAAATAACATTATTTTACCTATAACAAAAAATTATACCTGATTGTGCAATATCTTAAGTATTGAAAATATTAGTTTCTACGCAAAAGTTTTTCTTATCTTATCTCAGGGTTCTAAGATACTTAACTTCCCAAAAGATGTTAAATGCCCGATATAAGAAGTGAGTTGAGTTTCTCAACAAATACTCTTTTTCCTAAGCAATGAAAGTTATAAACCTATTGCTAATGCATATAGTATAAGTTAAGAGTTTTCGGTTGGTGATTATGTATTGGTTCTTGCACCCATTGAGAGATTCCCGAAAATTTATTCAAAAAGTTGCATGCTCGAGCCATTAGTCATTTCCCTGTTATCCAAAAATTAGGATCTAATACATATATGCTCAATTTGCCTTTCGACTTAAATATTAATCTAGTTTTCAATGTGGAGAATTTAACTCCATATTATGGTACTTTTGAGCCTCCTCTATTTATCGGTGTTCCTGCAAGTGACAATCCTCCCAAAGCATTGATTCTCCCATTAATACAGGTGATAGGACATATTTTGGTACTGCCCTCACAATGATAGCTAGCAACCACGTTAGAATTGACATGGAGTTTCGGAGCCAACAAGACATCTCGAAGCCGACGTGTTGCATGTATGCTGACGTGGCACCTCGGGCTCGCAAGAGATCGCGTCTATGCCCGTGCCGCTCGGGGTCACATGAGACGGCGCCGCACAACGCAAAACCACCCGAGAATCAACAAAGCGGCATGGTGCGGGACAGAGCTATGTAGGACGGTCCGCGTCGTGCAGAGTGTACGGGCCGATCGCCCCAAGTCTCGGCGGCCATTAACAAACCGCGTATGGTCAACCTATGGCCACGGGTATAAAGGTCGACCCCCTGGCCAACGCTAAGGGATCAGACCTCGGACATTAAAACCATCCTCAACTCCTCATACTAACTTAAGCTTCGGAGGGGTCGAGTCGGGAATCCCCCTCTCAACTTTGGCCTGTGTGTAGGAATCTATCATGGAAGAGCCCAACATGGAAGAATTGACCCCCTATTCTACCTCGGGTCATCCCAGCGGATGACATTTCGACCCGACCTAGCACCGACCCTCTCACCTCAAGAAACCACGTGGACGACCTTGTGTTCTCGGAATCGAACCAAGTCGTGCTGACTCCTCGGCCATGGCGTGAAGTTGCACAACAACATGGATGACGTAGAGGTCATTCTTGATTATCGCTTTGTTATGTCTACTACAAGCATTATTCAACACTTTCTTGTCAAGCAGCATGATCGTCCAACTTCCAGTACCACTTGGATTACTTTGGAGAAACTTTATGACTTTACACTAAACTTATTGGACCAATACTTTGTATATTACTCTTTAGGGTCAAGTTCTTTTCCATCAGAAAAAAATGATAGAGAACCATCTAGCTTTACAAAAGGATGTCAAAAATGTTTATTCAAGACAAAAAAAAATCAACAAAAAGTCATCAATTAGTTGGCCTAGAAATTCTAAAAGTTGTGTTGAAAATTAAAAAGTCTTTTTGTCTTTCTATATCAATTTGTCTACTGCATATGGTAACTAGAGTAGTAATTATTTATGTTGAATTGCTCACAAGACTAACAGGAACTAGTGTGAATTAGATTGTGCTGTAAAAAGATTTCATGATTCAATGGTTCTTGGCATCTGTTATTTTTGCTGTAAATAGCTTCTTAGGTAGCTTGCAATAAGTAGTTCTAGTAGTAAAGGTTAATGGATAACGATGCTTCTTTTAAACATAATAATCTATTCTTAGCATATCCTAATGACACAATGGATTTTCTTGTATCAACTAATTAAAGTAACCCCTGGATATCACCTTGCAGTATGAAAAATCAATTATACTAAGAAATCCATATGCTTGATGACCCACTAAATTAATTGTCACATTTAATATTAATAAAAATGGTGATCATTGTAGAGCTTCAAAGTGTGATTTTCCTAACTTGCGAAAATTATGTCATCAACCTTTTCCAGATAAGTGGTGACTGCCATTCATATCACATAAGTATAGGTTTGAAGGTGAATTCTAGCATAAAATTTGTATACTTTTATGATGAAAACTTTTGGGATTGCTTTCATTTCTTCTGTTAACATAATGGTTGAAGTTTCTTCATAGACTTTTGCAAATGAACTTCTTACTAAATTCCTGGATTCTTCTGCAATGTGTAGGTGAAGTTATTTCAGAGAACTATGTACTGGAGTATGGAACCGATTGCCTCCAAATGCATGTTGGCGCAGTCCAACCTGGTGAACGTGCTCTGGTAGTTGATGATCTGATTGCAACTGGCGGAACTCTTTGTGCTGCCATTAGTTTACTTGGTACGTGTGGAATGTTCATATGGCTTAAATTTGTGCTTGGTTGATGAGCTAATGAACAAACATTAAAGCACATTTTGTGCTTGTCGTTGACAAGTAAATTTTTTTGAACCTCACAGATTTAGTAGGTGCGACTCTTTCTTGATGCAGCCAACATAAATCAATCATCTCGATACCTTTACTTGTTACTACTTAAGCATGTCACAGAGTAGTACATTACTTGGCTAATGCGCAGGCAAACATAGGGCAATCAAGACAGGATTTCTAGTTGTTCTGTTGTATTGGAATGAATATGTACTGGGCATAAGTAGAGATATAGACATATGAACTGAAGGAAGTAATCAGACATGGGGAACATGATGGCTACTTTCTCTATGTTTTGATGGAAGATAAATAGCATGCTTTCATCAGACACTGAAGATACTTTGACTTTCATGCTATAGTAGCTGTCGCTAGAGACTCTATTATGTTGCTACGTCGAATTCAGAGCACCATGATAAGTTGGACCTGATGTATCGAGAATTCTAGATATAATTTATCTTACCTAGCTGCCAGTTGTGTCCATTTTATATCTGCTGTAGATAAATCATTATTTTTCGCTGCTCATTGTTAGCTCTCTCTCACTTCAGTTAGCTATCTGCTAATGAGTAATCTTTTAAGTTCTTACTTCAGAGCGTGCCGGAGCTGAAGTCGTCGAATGTGCATGTGTAATTGAACTTCCAGAACTCAAGGTGTGTTCTATTTGCTATTCCTGTTCTAATATACTTTCAGATCAGCTGTTCTCTGATAAACTATGATAAATTTTACTGCAAACATTTGAATATGCTCTCGTAGTTGGTTTATGTCTCCTGATTTATCTTAGTAAAAAAGAAAATGAAATTATTAATGGTGAGATGTATGGGATTGATTTATAATTTGTAACGCGATACGCAGGGCCGCGAGAAGTTAAATGGTAAACCATTATACATACTCATGGAGTCCCACTGATGTTACCATTCTCTTGCTGATGGGAGTTCTCGATACTGTTTATTGGATGATTTCATTCCAATTCTCATAGATGAAGCTGAACTCCTCCTTTGTGTAGAAGTACAATTTTATTGGTTTACTGTGATCTGCTCTCTTATATCACTTCTAGTTTAGAATTCTCAGTTCATGCAATTGAGACATTTGCTATTACAGAATGTTGCAATGCAATCAGTTCTGAATCGGCTGTTGACTTGAAGAACAAGAATGGGGGACTTCAATATTTGTGCTCCAACTGATGCAACTGATCTTGAGAGCCCAATAACAAGATTAAATTCATCCTGTCTTGTTAGCTTCATCTATAATCATTTTGAATTAATTTGGTCAAACAAGTTTGACCAAATTAATAATAGGCTGAAATAATTCTTTCACACTGCCTTAACTCAAATAGTTTTTATTTTTTGCCAATAAAAAAGGGCCATTTTATGCCTTTTACATAACGATATATTTTTTTTTATAAAAGAGAAAAATAACCTATGAACCACACTCAATTGAAATTAGATATTTTTTAGATTAATTTCAATGATCGAATGTAATAGATAATTTTCTTTTAAACCAACTCAAAACTCCATAGAATCACAACGACATGAATTTAAGATAATTAATATATTTTTTTAAAAAAAATTATGATAATTAATTATCAAAATTGAGATTTTTTTGAAATAGGTTTTGTGATTGAATTTAACGTAGTTTAGTTTCGAATGTAACTTAATTAAGTAAGATTTTAGAAGCGATTCATGCATTACGATTGGGCCCATAAGTTGTTTTTAACCATTCTTCCAAGTGAAAAAATAAAAATAAAAATAAAAAGAATTGTTTTTTATGGTAAAATGCCTTAAAATGTTAAAATTAATTATTTTTTATTTAGCTGGAATATGTTTTACTTTCCCAATATTCGTCCGCAGGTATGACGTGGCTTTACACATGGAGGTGACATGTGGCTCCATTGATGACGACGCAGGTATCACCCCGTCCGAACACCTCACATTACGTACATGCATGCCAGCACCCCATGTTACGTCCCCGACTGTCACGTCGGAACGAACATTCGATTACCAATAGCAAAGCAGGTAGGTTAATTGGTGAGATGAAAAGGGACGAGTAAATATAAGTCTCCTCTTTCGCGTCTCAAAAGAGTAGATGGGTAATTTAGTCATTTTGGTTTAGATTAAATGTAGATTAAAACGGGTGTGATACGCGACTTCATCGGACGGGATTCTCTCCAAATACTGTACGCGCATTCCAAACAGTGTTTTAATCTTCGCCACTAGAATCCGATATCCACTCAATCGAACGATGGTGATCTGCTAATTGAAGGATTGCAAATATGGGGTAAGTTGGAGAGGATCCACTAAGCATTTCCGCGATTCATCTGCCGTTCGATCCGATCCATCCCCCCGACCTGACGATTCCGAATACACCCACGAGAACTCACTATTATTCGTCGTAGAAAAGATATCGTACCTCTCTGTCACCGTTCTTCTCGATTTCTTCCGTCTCTTGGAGTCCCGTTCTTTCCTTCGAGGTTAAGAAGAAGAAGAGAGGGCTCTGTCTTGTGCCATCATGATCGGAGGAGGGCTTCTCAAGATCCACCCCTCTGAGCTGAAATTGCCCTGTAAATCTTTTTGTTCTTTTCTTATAAGATCTGATTGGTTTTTTCTTTTCTCTCGTCTCCAATTAATCGGAAATTGGATTTATCTACAGCCAAAAGATTCGATCTTGATCGGGTTTTTGGTAGTAGTTTTTCTTGTGTTGTTCTCGTGATCTTGATATCATCGGATTGGTTTTTTCGCTGAATGTATCGAGTTCATGATCCTAATGATGTTTGATTGTGTACGATCGTCGACATGATTGTCTCGCGAAGTCGAGGTGAAAAAGCAGAGCTCTTGTTGCATGCAGTTGACCAACAAAACAGATCATTATGTAGCTTTTAAGGTATTTCTCATCTCATTCTTTCCTTGATTTACGTAACCCTCATTGCTCTGATTTGTGTTTTGTAGTTTGTGTTTTTAGGATAAATTTCTTTCCAGTCGCTTTCATTCAGAAGTTCCATTTTTGGAAAGACATTTTAGGAATAATTGTTTATGTGAGATGGGTTTCCTTGCAATTCTTAGGTTAAAACAACAAGCCCAAAGAAATATAGTGTGCGCCCAAACATGGGAGTTGTCCTGCCTAAGTCAACAATTAGCATAACAGGTGAAATCGTGTTAAATCTTTAATCTGATTGTTAGGTCACACTCCCCATTGTCAACTGAAAGTTAATTTTCTGTGACAGTAACAATGCAAGCTCACAAGGAGGCTCCACCAGATTTGCAATGCAAAGACAAGTTCCTGGTTCAGAGTGTTGTTGCAGATGATGGTGCAACAACCAAGGACATAACTGCTGAAATGGTAGCCTGTTATAATGATCTTTATTTCCTTCTGAATCATCAGGATATCATGAAAGTTGATGAATCTATTATATCTTTAGTTCAATAAAGCACCTGGTAAAGATGTTGAGGAGTTCAAACTGCGGGTTGTTTATATTCCTGCTAATCCACCCTCACCAGTTCCTGAGGAATCAGAGGAAGGAATTTCCCCACGGTCATCTGTGTTAGAGAATGAAACTCAGAGTTCAACCTTGTTTGATGCTGTAAGATCATCCTCATCTCCAACTGGTCAATTTGGACATTGCATTTTCTCTGTTATCTCAATTATCTTCTAGGCTTGGACGTTACTAGTGCAAGTGGAAATAATTTCAGGTATCAAGATCCTTCAAAGAAGCTTCTACAGAACAATCTCATGAGGTGAAGTTATATATCTTCTATTCTATTTGTGATTGATACTATTTTGGAAGTTATAACATAGAACCTGACATGTTTCACATAATAGAGAAAATAGTAATATTGTTTCTGTTGTATTGGATAAGATAAAAATAGTGGTGTCCTATAATATATATGCTGAAGCTTAAAAACCCTCAAAAAACCACCCAACTTAATTTTGGCAAGGAATGTGGCCAAAACAAATGTGCTCATGTACCTTCCTTAACATTCTCAAAAAATTACATACATATACTCCTTTCTAAAAGAAGTTGTAAAAACTGAATGTTGTGGATAATTTCGGGTTACTAACATATTCACAATCAAATGTTTGATTTGTTCGCAAGCACAGTTTGGCATTTGGTTTGTCCCAATAAACAAGCTAAGTTTGCTAGCTTCTACATTACCACTTGTCCTTATCATAGTGCTACATGTATTAAAAATGTGTACCATGGTCGGTAAAAGATTTTAAACTATGGTATGGGAGAAATATTCAACAGGTATCAGTATCCATAAAGATGGGCACATCCAAAAATGTTCCACTTTACCTCATTATCAACTCAGTCAGAAAGTTTTGAAACAATATAAAATTTGGTAATATTTACTAAATATTGAGTAATCTATTGGACTCCTATTCTGATCCGTTAAAGAAGATAAAATTTACACTTATGCCAATAATTTGAGGTTATTTCTTCTTTTTTCACTTTCTTGATTGGGAGTGTCATATTTTCTTTTCTTGACTGTGATACTTCTATTTTGCATTATCAGCTTATGCAACTCCCATGATCAACCAAAGTAACTTTAAATCTTTTTCCTAAAATAATGCATTATGATTTCTGCCCATTTAAATATGGGTGTACATACATGGCATGGTTCCATAGGAATGGTGTTTGCATGTTCTTTTGTTCCGATGTTAAAACTGTATATTTTCTGTCTTCTTTCTGTCGTCTCAACTTGTATATCTGATTCTCTAGGAGGAACTGATTATTTCAAAGTTGACCGAAGAGAAGAATTATGCAATTCAGCAAAATAAGAAATTACGACAGGAGCTGGTATGCTTTTCCTGCTTATTTGATACAATATCTGCTTTTTTTTTCCTTTTTGGTGCAGAATATCTTTATCTTTGACATATCTGAGACTCTAAAATCAGCATGCAAGTTATTTTCCTGTGTCATTCATCCAAATTTGGCATTGGCAGATCATAAATTGTTTATAAACATATGAATTGTTTATATATTTTATGGACTGCCAAAACAACAGCAAGTTTATAGACACAATGCTGTGGTCTCCCTTTTGGACATCCTTTCAACATTAGGGTAGGCCTTTTCTTTGTTAGGAATATAAATGCATATATCATATTCCATTATCATGTCAAGCTTTTTAGATGGAAATTCAACATGACTTTAGAGGTCTTCGGTTCAAGTCTCTATGTTGCTTTAATTTCTTACTCATTTAATATAAGTTCATATGTTGGCACTCATGCCATTTTGAAAGCCCACATGTAAGGAACAATGTTAAGAAATATAAATAAATCATGTTCCTTTTTTCGGCTTAATCATGCTTGTAATCCTCTAAGCTTCCAACATATGAAAGAATACATTTTTATATGAATTAACAGGTGTTAAAAAATTAACAGTCTTGACATAGTGAGTTGATTAGTGAGAGATTCTACTCATACCAAAATTCTTAATTGGGTTCTTTATTGTTTTTTCTCTTTGGTCACCCTCATCACAACAATTGTCGCTCATTGATAGTAACAATAGAGGCTGAAGAAAAAGAGGGACCAAAGGGGATAGGCCAATCCTTCCAAGCTGCAATTACTGCTTGTAGGTTATCGAAAAGAAAAATGGAATGTCAAAACTAGTTGGAGCATAGACAAATTGGAAATATCTTGGTAATTGTGCAAACCACCCGAATGAACATAAAAGTGCCTGTAACAGAATGATACATGATGGATCATTTGAATGATAGCATTAAAATGGTCTGAGCTAGAGCCTTTTTATGTCAAAATATTGAACATATGGAATGTATTTAATGAGATGAAAAAAATAAGATTTGTACTTATAAATGGTTTGACACTACTGTATGGAGATGATGGGTTTGTCTTATGTTTTAAGACCTTTATTCATGATTAGAATACGAACCTTTACTTAAGCGGTTTCTGTTAAAATTTTCATTGCACAGTTACAATTTCTTTTGTGGTTCTTCCATGGTGAACCAAAATATTCATAAGATCCATGGTACACTGCTTGCTGCTTTATTTCTTATTCTCAATTACTGGAAAAAAGAGTTCCATCTTGATCATAAATTTAACTTGTGTCTTTTATCACCCAGGAACTGCTAAGAAAACAAAGCCAAAAAAGCAGTGGTGGCTTCTCTATTATGTTCATGGTGATTGTGGCTATTTTGGGTGTCATATTTGGGTATATTATCAAGGAAACATAAAAACACAAGTCAGATTACATCAAAAGCTTACATCGAGCATATGTCGTCTTCATGCCTTTAACAGAATGATTCTTTTTTTCCTTTGTAAGGACTAAGTATTGGTTTGTGTGAGTCTATTCATTTCATCAAAGAATAATCGTTTTTTGCACATTAGTATATTATGTCTACATTTGCAGAAGCTTTTTGGCATTTGATGCATTGCCCTACCACAGAGCACAGCACTCCGTGTGGAAAGCGATGAAATAAACAAAGAAAGAGGAATCATCGACCGCTCTCTCTTGGAAGTCGACGCGGCTGTGTTCAAAAAGTAGTTGGGGAGTGGATGCGCGCCGTTAACGGTTGAGCAGTCCCGTCTTTGGCGGCAAATGGCGCTCATGCTCGGCCATCCCTCCCACACACTGTGGTGCTATCAACCTTGCCAACCATTCTTTTCTATTCCACAATTTATATAGCTTGGCTATTTAACCTAATCATCATCATCATCATCATTAATAATGTGTTTTATTGCTTACATGATTAATAATGTGTCATATAACTTCTCCTTCATTAGCAAACATAAGATCACCATTAACCTTTACATTGTTTATCACTATTACAAAGAAGATGTCAGTATGATCTGAATAAGAAGAGAGATGGAACCCACACCCATTTAGTGACCACTTAATTCATGGCATTCCAAAGTCAAACCTTTGACTCTTTGCATGATCAAACGTCTGGTGAGAGAGATACTATTCTCTACTTACCCATATAATTACCAGCGGTCTTACTAGAGGGAAACGGTGGGCTCATGTGAAACTCCGTTGCCGAGCCTGCCGCCGGTTTCTCGGGTACACGAACCGTGTACCGCCGTCATGCTCGCATCTCGCGTGCAAGCTTGTCATGCAACTGTGTCCTGGGGTCTACATGGACCCACAAGTGGACCAGCCATGCTTACCAATGAGGAAGAGTGTCGGCTTCTCAGTGATCCTTGACGCGTAGACGAATGTTTTTTATTATTGTCATTGTTCTTTTATTATTGGTATAATGCAAGACAATTAGTTATTGAGGACGCCATCTGATCGAGGGGCGTAAGGGAGGCGGCGGCGGAAGGCATGGGAGCGCTGGGAGAGCTCGAGGCGCTGCAGACCTGCCTGCTCCAACGCATAACGGCAGTGGAGCTCTCCCTTCAGACCCATTCCCTTCATATATCCTCCGATTGCGTTGCCGACGGCGAGGGCGGCGAGACCACGGAGGCGCGCCTCTCGGCCATACTGAGGGCCCGCGGCGTCGACGACTTCGCCTTCAAGCGCGTGCCCGCAGATTATTACGACAGGCCCATCGAGGTCCGGAGGGACATCCTCGGCGCCCCCTCGGTAGAGCACCTCTGCAAGAGCATCGTTTTGGTATGTACCACAATCTCTGCCCTCTCTTAGACATTTCATCAAACATGTCATGATCTGTTGCGCTGCGTCATCTTGTTTGCCTCCACTTAAATGAATTTGTTTACAGAAAGAAATGCGATCGGTATCAATCTTTTCGTTTGTCTCTATTCCAATTAAAAGACTGGTTTGTATTTTCATTTTATTCCTCTATGTGTTGACATAATGACCACCAATGGTAATCTCTACTGGATGACCTCAACCTAACCTAAGCAGACCATTGTCAGTCTTATGAGCCTATAATATTTCGTGGTAATCTTAGTCATCATTTGTTTGAGACAAATTTATTATGGTGCGCAAATGTATGCAAGTTCAAATGGCAAGTCATCAAATGGCAGTGGGGCTTTCAACAATTCTGAAAAGCATCATAAATAGAAGCTAACAAAATGATACACTGGCATGTGCAATAGAAGAAATGATTTTTTTTTATTACATTGATCATATCTAAGCAAATAAAAGCAAAGAGTTTGGCCTGCTATCCCAGCAACTATCTAGACATCTTCAAAATTTTGTCTGCTCTAGTCATTTTTAATATCTCAGGAATCTAAGTCATAGAGCTTAACCATTCTAACTTTAATAATTTACAGTTTAGTTTGGATGCTATCTCCAATGTATATCGCTGTGTATTAGTTGTGTGTTGTTTATCCTGTCTTCTAATTTAACATTGATGTTACTAAGTGATCATTTAAAGTCTATACATGAGTATGGCTCATGAAGTGAGATTGGGTGGAAAAATTTTACTTTCCTTCAGGTGAATACCCAAGCTTTGGCTAGCATTACTGATTGCAGCGATCGTAATAATTCAAAATATTATGTTGTTGTAATCCAGGTAACTTTTTTGCATTTATCTAGTGTGGTAATTGATGTCCATTCTGAGTGTCAGTGTGTTGTTGACTAGATTCTTCATTTTATTGCAGTATGCCGCTCGACTTAATGCTGAAAATATAAAGAATTTTCTTTACACTCTCAACAACAGCAAGATTTCTAAGAAGAAATTCAACAGTAAGTTTTTTTTTACCTTTTGGTTATCAGTTTGAACACTGAGAGTCTGATGCATATGATTAAACATTTAGAGTCTCGTCATTTACCTTCTTAGTTATAGTCTAAGATCCCATCTAAACCCTGTGGATAGTGCCAATATTTTTGTAAGTAACCATTAAATATGGTCAAGAATACGCACTTAGATTTCCATGTGTTACAAGAGCCTGGTTGAGTAGTTTTTTTTTTTCTTTTTTGAACTAGAAATGACTTGAAAAACCATTTTCAAGTCTTGCTTGATGAATAACATCAGAACATGTATGTTCAAGAAACCAGTTGGATTGCATAGCATCAGTGAAAAGTAAGCGAATACCTCATGAAATAATGATCATTTGGAAATCAGGTCATTTGGAACATTGAGAATGTTTCATATCTGTAACACCATCCTATGTGCATAGTATGGTGTAAGCTGGCCAAATGAGTACCAAAACATACTGCAAAGTGGAAGTTTCATCTTAAGTTTTTGTGAGAATGCAACATATTCTTTGAATGTAGAGAAATACAACTGGGTACTTGAGAAAAATAATAAAGCAAATTGAGAAAAGGAAAATTAGGTATAAGTTGAAAGTTGGAACCACAGTCGTTTTTGTGGAGCAGTGGTGGATGTCTCTGTCACCACTTGCTACTTTATGTTTTATCTTTTTTGGTTTAAGTTTCTGTCTTCGAACTATTAGCTGTCCGGATAACATGTATGTTCCTTTCCCACTTTTTTCACAACTAAATGGCAAAACTTTGATTTGTTCAAAGATTTTATATGATTTCATAGTCATATTAATGATATTCTATGTGTCATAGCCTGAAACAATGTATTACTGACAAATTCAGTCCCAAAATACATTTGTGTATAGAATTTACAATTTAGTACAAGGTAGAAATGTCTTAATGGGTTTGTGCTTTAATTTCATGCTTGTAATCTGCATAACTTTTCGTTGGCTAAATTTTCCAAAATTTGGGTCACTTTAAGTTGCACCATTGTAACTAACTAAGTATAATCACAAATATAAATATACAAGAAAAACTAGCAACTAAATTTCCTATTTCTATATCTAAATCCAGGTATTGAACATATTTAATGTGGAGTGGTAGTTAACAAACATTTGAAGCCAACACTTCTTTTGTTTTATCATGCAGCTTTCCTTTTGCATTCATATACGTGGATAAATGTTAAGAGAGTTCTGTGACATATTGTGTTCTTTGTCCTTGTTAACAGATATGTACTTTAATTTTGTTGAAAAACAATGGTTATACATGTTACAATGAGCAATTTGGATTTTTCATATGTAGCTAGATTATCATGAACATTTCTAACTCATAAGCGTTGCATTTAGTCTTTTATTGATTTACTAGGATACCTAGAGAGGAAAATATTCCTAATTTCATGCTATTGTTTGATATGCAGTGAGGCTTGCACCGGAGGAAGAATCACTGAAACTTACTGGTTTTGTGCATAATGCAGTGACATGCATTGGCATGGAAACAGACATTCCGGTAACTTTCAATCTTTTAAATATTATATTGTAGACTGTGGTACTTCATTATTCTCTTTGATCATTATGGATTATAAAGGTATATATCTTATATAAGGTGAAATTTTTAAATACAGCACTGTCAACGACACTAACATATCAGTTGATCTTTCTCGGGCTAAGTACAAATTATCCCCTATAGTTAACTATACTTAGCATCTCGGTCCCTAGATTTTAAAGAGTTACATTGGGATCCCTATACTTATGAAAGTGAAATATTTAATCTTGTTTCTCTTCACATCGTCTACTCTATTAACGAAAGATATCGCACGTACTATCACATGCAAAAAATGGTGCTAAAAAAGGGATTAAAAGGTAATTTTACAGTTGCTATTCTCATCGTTTAAAGATATTAATTTTACTTAAGTGCAACTTCTGTGAAAGCTTCACTATCCTACCGAACGACCTACCGGGAGGAGAAAGCTTCGATTAAATCTTGAAAGCTTATTCATCAGAACGAGCTCGTTGAGGGTGGCTGCCATCTTGCCAATGCTGCTTGGAAGGCAACCATGGATCTTGTTGTTGGCGATGACGACGACGATGAAGGCTTTGGAGTTGCCAAAGTTGTTGGGCATTTGAGAGTTGAAACGGTTGTTGTTCAAGAATATGGCGTTGAGCTCCTTGTCGAAGAGCACCGACAGTAGTGCTCCCTCAAAGTCATTGAACCAAAGATCGAGGTACTTAAGCAACGACTGGTGAAGGGCAACGTCCGGGAATAGGCCGACGAAGTAGTTGTTACTAGCGTCGAGCTCGTTGAGGAGTTTGAGATGGGAGATGTTTTGGGGGATGATGCTACAGAAGCGATTAGAATTTATGTGGAGGGCGACGTCGGTCAAGAGGCCGAGCTTCGCATGGAGGTTTACCAGGCGATATTGACTCCATTAAGGCCAATGTCGATGATGACATTGACAGAGGGGTCGTCAGGCGTCATAGTGCAGAAGATGCTGTGATAACCGCACATGTTGAGGACAACCGATTGCCAATGAAGTTGTGTGGGTCGGAGTACATGGCTTTCTTCCATGCCCTCAAAGCGACATGGGTAGGATGGAGGCGGGGATTGGCAATGGCGACGTCAATCTCGACATTGAACTCGAAGTCATCAGGGAGGTCTCCCTTCTTCGAGAGGGCCAGGAACTGATGGTGCGCGATGGAGGCAACCTCAGCATTGGAGAGGGCCGAGGAAAGGCGCGAGAGGGAAGAGAAGTAGAGCAAGATAGCAAAGCCGGAGGGGAGGACGAAGTTGGAGAAGGATAGCGAAATTAATATATTTCGACGGTGAGAATAGCAACTGCAAAATTACCTTTTAATCCCTTTTTTAGTGTCATTTTCTGCACATGACAGCACATGTAGTATCTTCCGTCAGTAGTCAATGGCGTGAGGAAAAACAAGGTTAAATGTTTCACTTTCGTAAATATAATGATCAACTTTTTAAAATGCAATGATCAGGATGCTAAACATAGCTAACCATAAGGGTAATATGCAATTAGCCTATCTTTCTTTGTATGCCATATTATTTGTTTTTTATCTTGTCACCGTTTTGATGTATCTCAGCAACATCAAATTTCTCAGGCATTAACGTGGCATACATTGGCCATGACATTTCATAACAGATCATTAAACTACAGCTCACAGTCAGTTTGTATGAGTCCAAAATTAGGAAAGTAATTCTTTAGTTATCTTGTGTGGCCAAAATATTTAATATTCAGTGACTCGTGCTTCTCTCTCTCTCTCGTAATGGAGTTTTTGTAATTGTGAGATTCATGAGGAGGTTTATTTCAGGTAATACTTGATGAAGCCATCACAAAGTTGAAACCGAATTTCTTCTGGTTGGGTGGTGGAGAAGTTGATCTCAAGCTCCGAATCAGGACCTCTCAGTTTATTAGTGCTGTCAACCCCTTTGTGGTCAATTGTAGTTCTTGATTCTCTCTGCCCAAAGTTAAATCCCAAACATCCAGCTCGTGATGACAGGCAATTTCGACAATGGAAATGCCCGTCGAATTTCCTGTTGGATTTGGATTAAGAATGTTCGTCTTTTGGAGCATGCACTCTTTTAACCATTCTTCCATAAACGATGAATCGGTTTGTGGTAGCAGCTAATTATTACGGCATATTTTTGTCACTACAATTTTATTAAAGGGAACAATTTATGGAAGCTGTTCCGTTCGGACCTTTTTCAACACCCCCTACAGAAACGAGAGTGAACGCATAGCAAGGTTGTGAAAGATTACTGACTTGAATAATTGTTCGGAAATCAGCATGTAAGTTTACGATGCCATTGATTATTCTTCATGCTACTCCGCTTTTATTATGGCAAGTCATCTATGCAATCCCAACTTCACGCAACCTGAGATTTTAATGTAGCTGATAATAGAAACCTTAGTCCGACGAGACATTTTAGTGATTACTACATTATATACGCAGTTAGATGAACGAGAGAGTTCACATCTTATTTTAGGCATGTATAATACAAATACGTGAGAATGTAATACTTATATGGAACGAGTAAAAAATTAAAACAAAACAAAACAAAACGAAACGAAAATCTAATTAGAAGACAACTGAAAAGGCTAAAGACATCTCATCCACAACTAACAAAAAAGACAGACCAATTATATCAACATTTTTAGTTCAGTGAAATTAATTATTAAATTCATAGGGTTGGAGTGCAGTAACTGTATAGACTAACACTGTGATGATCGCCACTTGTTACCTCTTGATCTAGGAAACATCATACTGATTATAGTCCACCATCGGAATCCATCCACAAGCTGCGCATGTATCCTCAAGGAACAGCAACATCATACCGACTATAGAATAAACAAATTTCATCAACGAGCCATGCACTCATCCTGCAAGTAGGTTTAGGCCTGCAACATATACTTGGGAGAACCACTTACAAGATTATTTGGTCACTTGCTAAACCAATAAATAGGTCCACCAATAAACCAATTCAATGCTGAATGTAACAGTCAAGCAGTTACCATCAAGCTTATTCTCAAAAATAAGAAAACAGAAAACAAAACAAAAAAAGATAGCAATTCTGTGCTTTTGTAGCATGAACAAAATGATTAATTCTCAGACTCAGTTAACCGAACATCACTGACATGAATCTAAAATCTAGTAACAAGGAGCTACTAATGTCAAAATGGAGATAAACAATTATTTTTGAATATAATGAATTATTAGCTTTTCAACATAAAAAAGATATTGAAAAAACAAAAGAAGTTCATTTCATTGAGTTTGTTCGGGCATGCTAGGCTCTCCGAAGCAGTCCATACTCATGGACAGCATGTTCTAGCTGAATCTTTGGCAGGCTGCATCATTGATGGGCTAAGTCAAACAACATAAAAAAGTGAAAATAAAACATTTCAGCAAGGTTATTCCTCTCCAAGGAATAACTTCTTTTTTAATTAGATATTGCGATGTATAAAACAAGAATGTATGTGGCACCAAAGCGTGGTGAAAGAACAGGAAATTATTGCAGCAAAGTAGTGTGAAAGGCACTTGTGTTTGTCTATATCAGTCACTTAAATATACAAAGCTTGCACAGACCTTGAAAGAAGCTATAAACATATCCACTCAGTTACTGCATAAGAAGATTATTCACAGTAATATTGATGTTGTTGCTTCTCAGCAAATCCTGCACAATAGATACAAAAAAAGAAATCAATAACCTCTGGTGTTTCTGGAAAATAAGAATGCAACAAAAACAGTGAAAATACCTGTACAATAAGTTCATCCGGAATGTGTGGCAAAACCTCACGTACTCTATCTACCATAGCAAGTAACTCTGACATATTGTTTACAGAGGGTGAAGCATTCCTAATACGTTGACCAGCAGCATTTCTGTTCAACCTAATGGAAGCAGATGAAGGAATAGAAGGAATTGAGGTATGCTGAGAAGACCATAGATTCCAAGCAGCATCATCTAGAGAACCATGAGCGAAGTTTTCACTGACAGACGCTAGTTGCCTCATCATCATTTGAACCCCACCAAAACCTACTGGTCTGACTGAACTTGATGAACTAGCACCATCCACTCCTTGATTCACCCATGGAGGTGCCAAACTGGAATCAAATGCAGCTCCCCTGCACAACGAAAAGGTATATCACAATTCAACAAAGGCATAAACAGATATGACACCACCATAGATGGGCTGACTTTTTTTTTTATTAGCCAATGAAGAAGCAAACAAAAGGATGTTTCTGAATTCGAACGTCAAATATGACCATTACAATAATGGCACATCTACTTCAGCTAAATGTCATCTCAACATAAAATTCAATTAAGTTCCACTTGGATTGCCAGTCAGGGTATATACTATTCCTCATGTGTAATTGGAGTCTCATTTTCCTAGTTATGTTTTCAAGTTGGCCTGTGATGGATAGCTGGAGAGGGTTATAATCAGGTGACCGTTCCCTCATGATTACCAAAGAAACTGAAATTCCACTGAAGAATATACTTGAAACAAGAAAGCCAATATACAGTAGCACTAGAGTCGCAGTATTAAGGATGCAAGTGTTATTGGCTACACCAAATCCAACTCTGATGTTTAGATTCAACCAAAAATGTACCAAAACTTTACCCAAACCTGGAACTGGAGATCGACATAAGATAAGTTATACAAAATAAGAGAACTCAAGTGCAACAAGACATTGAACAACTGAAGTCCAATAATATAGATAACATAGAAGCATGCAACCAATGAATCTCAAATCAGTACAAAAATTCAGCTATAAAAAATTTTCCACATCAGCAGGGTGTATCATGTTGCAACAAAGAAGCATATTATGATCACAAAATATTGCTTATACACGAAAACAATCATAACATGCAAGGACCATAAAGATGCAACGATACTAAACCTCCAGATTGTATCAGAAGTATTCTGTTGCTGGTTTGGAGATGATCCTAGAGGTAGTGCTTGACCAGGAATCCTCTGTTGGTTCAATCTTAAACTTAGATGTTCAGCAAGTTGCTGGTCATCTACTCCATTTCCAGGAACGGACCTTGTGTCACCTTGAGGATTAGAAACAAAAAGAGGCCTCCGACATGTAGGGCAAGAATACACTTCAGTCAAACCCTGGTCCAACCTGGAATGTTATGCAATGCAAAAAGAGTACGATCAAGGGCAAAGACTGATAATATCAAACTAATGAACAGAACACTAACTTTACAAATGTTAAACATACACTACTATCATATATAAGGAACTAAGTAGTTAACTTCACAACCAAAGTGTAAAACTATATCCTCTCAAGATAAAATCGACAAGTAACTGTAACAATATAAGCATTATGTATTAGCTTCAAAAAATGAGGTTGGTTAATTATCAAATCTAGTTAAACCTCCTTATCTGACCTATGCTCCCTTAAAGTTCAAACTCCAAACAGTAGTAACTGTGAGGGAACTCACAAGAAAAAGTTACTAGTTACATGTCAATATTTAAAATGATTTTAAGGGATTCATCAATTAAACTATAGGAAAATATGTGTACTACTAAAATGCATTAAATAGCACAAAAACTTTAGCCCAATAACAATAATTTTCAACTTCTTTTCAGATTTGGCAAAGAAGAATCTAATTTACTTGCATATGCATGAACTTATGGATGACAATCATGTTGTTTCAAAATAGGCTTTGAGACAAATCCAATCTGTATTCTTTAGTTGTAAAATATACACGTGCTAGCACTCAAATAAGTATAAGATTCAATCTCTTACTCCATATAGGATCGAGAAGTCAATTTTTCATTGTCGTGTTTAACAAAGGTTTAAACATAGTTCGTGGTGTGGCCAACCAAAATATAATACATTGATACATCCAAACTGTATCTACAATGTCTAAGACTGATCCAATCTTGAGCCCTTTTTTTTCCTTTATGACAATATTTATCGAAATCGACAACAATGGCCAATTTTGTTAATCCTAGACCATCTGACAGTCTCAAATGACAAAAAAAATGGAGAGAAGTGGAAGGCAAGGAAAGAAAAAAGAAACTAAGTTAAGGCGACATAAACATAAAAAAGAGACGTATCCAATGCACGAGAATCCCAACTATGCAGGGTCTGAGGAGGGTCAATATAATGCTTAAAAGCAGTGACATAAACATAAAAAAAGGTATACCCAGTGTTTAAGGTGACATAAACATAAAATAACTAAAACAAAGATGACACCACTACTATGCTAATTGGTGCATCATATTCATTATGTCATCATTTTTGTAATGCTTGTCTTTCATGACTGCCAAGATAGAGAGCTATGAGATGAAAGTACAGAAAAAAGCCCTTAGTCTCTTAAAAGAGTACAAATATGCTCTGAAAAAGATGAAAATACCATATGACAACAATGGTCCTCTGGAATTATTTTACTGCCTTTTCACCACTTACTAGTTCACTTTTTGGTAATTAGAGAAAGATTACAACTATATAATACGGTCAATTGCTATCTTCAAAACTACAAGTAGATAAGTTTTGAATTTTCAGATATCATATAATATAATTACTACACTATTATCTTTGTTTAATACGACTATTTTTTTAAATAACACTTTTCGCTTATTTTTATTTGTATCTTTTAAATAGTATTTCATATTTACATTTCAATTTCATGTCATTAAGAAAAATAAAAATAATTTATTGAAATATGAAGATGTAAGATTTTTTAACATATACTTTTTCTATACTTTCACATATTTTGCTTTATTTTCACTGGTATACAGCAACATTATGATTTTTATTTTTAAATTATTTTCCTCAAATGTTGTAATGCCGTTGATTGAATCCAATTGATCCTAACAATCTCCATACTAACTGATTTCAAGATTAATATCAATCTTGGGAACTATGGTTCTAAAGATGAGGATAAAACCAAGGTATTAATACTCAAAAAAAGGTTAATCTTCACATCCAAAATTATTGATAATTATCCACAAAAACTTACTTTATATTACATTAGGCACACTCTAGTTTTGATAAATTGACAAAAACTACAAATTTACAAAGCAATCCTTAAGAGAACAAAAATGTAATCGTATTAAGGACATCCAAGAAACAAATAATGAGGCAGATTATTTGAAACTAAAATCAAGATTATACCACAATTACAAGAGGAAGACCTAACACTCAAGCTCTCACCAACATGAGGGCTAGGGAAGGTCAGATTTGTAGAGGTGATTCTGGTAACTTGTTACTTTGACATCCGAATTGGAAGGAACAACCTTCCAAAGGCTTACCCTCAATTGATCAGTGCAAGAACAAACTTTTAATGAAGATCTCAAGACCAAGGTTCGTAATTTTCATATCGTACCGATGTTTCGAGCTTTGCTCAGTATGGTATGGTACGGCATACCGAGTGGTACGCTAGGATGTACCACTCGATACGTGTAAATATATATAGAGGCGTACGTTGCCTCGACGACGTCGCCTCCTTTTCTTCTCCTCGTTGCATCAAACAAGGAGAAGAACGCGGTCCTCTCCTCATCTACGGCGTTTGTCGAAGACGTCGAAGGCCGTAGATGTCTTCGACCTTCGACGAAGAACGCGACGAAGGCCGTAGGCATCTCTGGCCTTCGGCGAAGAACGTGAGGAAGGCTGCAGGCGTCTCCGGCCTTCAGCAAAGAAGAAGCCGAGCCGCCGCCTCTCCGTTACCTCCTAGATCGAGATCGCCGAGGGAGGGTGGCGTCGGATCGGAAAGCGTCAAGGTTCTCCCAATTCTCCCTCTTCTTCTCTCTCTTCTTCGAGCACCTTCTCCCTCTTCTCCCTCGACGCTTCTTCTTCCCTCGCCATAGCCAGGTTGATATCGCTCGGTAGCAGGCGGTCCACGTGCTGGTCTTCTGGCGAACCGGTATGTACCGCCCGTACTAGGCGGTATTATTCGAAATTAAAATCCTTGCTCAATAGTCAAAAACTCCATACATAAAACTATTCTTCAGTTCAAAAACTCCATACATAAAATTATTTAGTTACATAACAAGTTCAGGGGCATACACTAGATCGTCAATTATCCAAAAGTAGATTTCATGGTTTAACTGGTTTGCCACCAAAGTGAGCATTTTTAATGGCATAAGAAACTTGCTAAAGTGAAGTTTCATATTAAAGCCTTCAAACCATAATTGCAGAAAAATATTAAACTGCCATAGTAGCATTGGGATTGTCTGAGTTCTTTATTGGAAATTTTTACTGTAAAAATTACTTCTGGACCTAATCCCATTTAACCTCCTATCCAAATCTCTAGACAATTCTCTCAAACTTGTGCTCAGGATAGAACTATTTGGACAAATCAATCTACACTCCATAGATCAATGAATACCAAAAAGAACGAGGGATACAAGAGGGGAGGAGGAGGTGCCTACCACCAGGGCAACCCAATTTTAATCACTGAAACCGGAGAGTAAGCCCTAATCTTGGCATTGATAAAGTTACCCTGTTATGGACAGGACTAGGCAAAATTGCTTGATTCGTTGGTTGGACTGGTAAATACCGCATTTTTTAATCCTTGGTTGATAGATCAACTTACTTACAGAAACTTCAATAGGTATTTGACTGATCATTTAAACTTGAGGTGTAAAAAGCATTTATTAATTTTGCTTGATAGAATTTTTAGCATTTCCAACTGATTAACAATCAGCTTCAAAAGGGTAAGTTAAACTAGAAACCACCGTCATGAAAACAATGTAACAAAAAAAAAAGGAACAAGCATCTAGTCCAACATATTTTTTGTTGCTTACTAGGATCATTTTCCTTGCCAACCCCGAATAGTTTTGGGACAGAAGGGTTGTTAAACTAGGATCATTTCCCACAACTTGCATCTCCTATGAATAATATCTCAAATGTCCATCATCACATACTCAATGAAAAGAAGGCATTAAATAGTAAACAAACTACCTGTCATGTTTTATCAAGTCTGAACAATTTCTAGGACATCAATTATATTCAGAAATTACAAATTAATGTGTTTCTAAAAGCCTTTTTAATGGCCAAGCAGCATAATAACTAACTTGCCAAGTTATAGAATTTAAGAATATTCAGATCCAGTAAATTAAGTTATCATTGACACATTCTTCTAAAAAGGCAAGCCCAGTACAGAAGGCTCCTGCTAATATGGAATCTGGCACAAGGGAAGTTACTTGGCCATATCTCAATATGGGTAACTCAAATGCAACTGGAGTCCTTTCATGGCATAAGGAAAGGCAACTTACATTCTAAAAGAGGTATTCACCATACTTCTAAGCTAGCCAGGACAGACAAAAAAACCATGGTTACATTGGCATGACTGACACAGCTCAATAGATTGTGGTGGTTCAAGTGTTGAACACCACAAAATACAATCATATGCTGATGTTAAACCACCAAAATCTTGAAGAGATGCTGAAGGTTAAACGTTATGTTAAAAAAGATAACAACATTGAGAAAGGCATGTAAACCATACCAAGACCTCAAACACACTAGGTGGAATAGATGATTGCATGGTAACTTTTTAGCCCTTGTCATTGGTCCCTGCATCTTGAATAATTAATTACCCTGCTGGACATTAACAAATAAACAAGTTAAAATACCAATGAATTTACTTACTCTGCATATTGCACATTCATCATCATAGGCACAAAGTTCTTCATATGTTGCATCAGGAAGTGCTCCATCAAGGGAACTAAGGGCTTTCCTTAAATTGATATATGTTCTGATTCTCTTCACAATTGCACTGGCAAGAGCCTGTTCATCTCAAATTAAAAAGAATGAAAGAAGCTTTTGAAACAAAATACAACTTCCATGGACAACATGCCAATACCATGCAAAGGAGAACTAGTATGTAATTAACACTTACACGCAAGTTCAGAAAAAGAATGACATCCACTAGATGAAATGCCATGCCATGAAGCCACCAGGTCATTAAGTAATGACCTAGTGCCATTACTAAAGCCAACATATCTAGAATGAAACCACAGTGTCTTATGAGAATCCCTTTCCATTCAGAGAGGGAACCTGCAGTAAAGAGTTCAATTAGATGTTATGAGTGCAAATTTAAATAAATTGATTGTATACTGGTGTCATACCACAATCAAATACTAAAAAGCATCAAGTATAACTGAATGAAATGTATATTCTCCACTAATACATATTTTCAGTAAAAACAAAAGCATATCACATACACTTGAACCATTATGTCATAGAATCAAAAATGCAGTTGAAAATAACATATGAGAGAAACAACAGATGAGGCAATTCTTTGCATAAATGTAACGTTTCTTCCATATTGGTGGCTATAGTTCAAGTCACTTAAGCGACCTCTCTGATTGCAAAGGTAAGGTCACATACATTATTAACCCCTTCACAAACCACATTCACAGGAGCCTTGTGCATTAGGCCATCAAGTTTTTAATGAAATAAGACAAGAATGCTTAAGAAATATTTTAAAGACCACCACTGAATATCAAGCAAATTGAATTATAGTCCACTTTGTGCTTTAATTGAGAGGGTTTATATAACATAATTACAACCAACAGTTATACGGTAACAAATACGGTATATATTGGTATTATGTTGCAATAAAGAGCCCCCTCCATGTCATCCCTAGCAAACTAGCAAGAGTTTTGCTATGGTACACAATAATACTCTTTCATCCGTAAGGGTAGAATGGGCTTTTTGGATCATTAGACACAAAATATTTTTCAAGGAGAGAAAGAGCTTCATTAAGTCTAAAGGTGGCCTTACTGTCTTTCATATATCAAAAAAAGTAGATACCTTCACCTGATAACTTGTTACAGTTAGTCATCAATAAGTCTGTATAATCATAATCCCATGCTCTATATATCATGGTTAAAAAAACTGCTTAGACCAGTATGAAATGACTAGTATTGACTGGCCAAAGCATGAATTGTTAAGCATCGGTAAGGACCTGTACAAATCTTATATATTGATCTGGTGATGGTGTACTAGACCCTAAAACATGCAAATGTAAACCCAGTTAATCAAACAATTTCCTTCATTGCTTGATGGTGTACTAGACCCTAAAACATGCAAACGTAAATATGGTTAATCTAACAATTTCCTTCGTTGCTATTTTCTTCTTTAGTGTAACATAACAACAAACTTCATACCTAGCCGATTGAATTTTAGAAGAAATTTGTATTAACAGATTTGTGAAGTTGTTATAGATTATGGAGATGCAAAAGGCATTTGGAGTTAACCAAAGCCATTTAGATCAAACTTTCGAAAGTAAATTATAATATAGGTCATAATGAGATAAAGAATTTGAGACCTGAAACTACCTGCTGCTGTTTTTTGAATGTAGTCTGAGCAACCAACAGTACTTTCACTAGAATGCCGTTGATAAATTTCAAGCAACTGAAACCCATGTACCATAATGGCCTACAAGGATAATGATGTCAGATGAAAAGAAAACCCAATATATGCATTTGGAGATGGAAGCATCTCCAGAAGACTGTTAACTTTATTAAAACATTTCTATTTAATTACTCTCAAATTTAACAGAGAAAATATGCAAGTTTAAAATTATCAAAAATTCCAACCAACCTGACAGTTTCTTAGGCTTTTCATAGTTGTAAAACTATTAAAAAGTTAGGCTTATAGGTCGTCTTGAATCATTTACTTTGCTATGCATACAACAACGACAAGCCATAAGATCTCAAATATTTAGGGTTAGCTACATAAATCTTAGTTCCATAGAAGGCAATATCTATTTTGTTTGCATTGCATGAGTTTGAAAATTGATGAAAACCTTTTCTTGTACAAACTATTATAAGACATACGACAAAGGTATCCACTTTATGCACACAACTTGTCCAAGAGTGGAAGATTTTTGACGAAAAAAATGTTCAACAGCTAAAGAAATAAATTTGACAATTCAAAGCTTATCCCAATGTAATTACCTGAAATGTCTCAGAAGCTATACAAAGAGGCTCAAAGAACAACAGCATAAACAAGCTATAACTGTATGAACTGTAGATCATCAGACACAGCTTCATCCTGTAATATAAAAGGATTTTGTAACAGACACTAAGGGAGTAGAAGTTGAAAGCCATGACTTATCTCTGGTTCAAGAAATGTAACATGTATAAAACTCGAAACAGAAGTTGAAAGCAATTTAAACTAAAATTTTGCCCATGTTGGATTTGCCAAGAAAATTACCATAGGAAATCAGCAGAAAGAACCACCAACAAGGCAGAAAAAACACGAAAGTACTTTGAAGGTGTCACGGAAGGAGATGCATTTAGCCTTTCAAGCCTATCTCTTGCTAATGATTCAAAAATCTGTAAATTAGAAGCAGGTAGATTCTCTCAGTAACTATATACCATATTTCTCATAGAATTTAAAAAGAGAGGGAGTGTGTTTTCTGTTCATTACCTTGAGGGAACATAGAAAGACCAACCAGCTTGTCCATAAGATGACTTGAGAAACATTAGGTGGCACAACCAATGGAAGAAAGGTTCCCTGTTTGAATATATAAAATCATAGTATAACAACTAAGGGATTACTTGATGACATGAAGATCAAAAACCAAATTGCATATAATAACTCAAAAGGCTTGTATTGCTGCAGTAAATCCAAGATAAACACAAGAAAAAAGTTACCATTTTTCACAGGATTACTTGATGATCAGTTTCATGCTATTTCTTACATAAAAGCACTATGATTATTCAAGATAAATTTATCATGTAAACCAGGAAATTACACTTAAGTGTAATTAAGAATCTTACTTCTTTGACACAGGACAACTTGTAATGAGTTTTCCATGAGTCTAATTTGGGTCCTTAGGTTTAGTCAGAGACATCTTCAGATCCATTTTAGTAGTCATATTTAGTTCTAAATGGGTTTTCCCACTATTCTAGATTTTCATCAGGATTTGTATATTATTTTTATTTGTTATTTTATGGTGTACTAAAGTTCTATTTTGAGTGTTATTGGTAATATAGACCTAATATAAGAGGAGCCAAGAGTAGCATAGTTTAGGAAAGGTGTTTAGCTTTCAGGAGTTGCATTTAGACAAGTCCCAGAGGTATCTTTAGAAAGGTCTTTGTGGAATTATATAATTTGTCTAAAAGAAAGGATCTCTTCCAGATGAAGAAATTTGTGCTTCTCTTGTAGTGTGTTATGACAAATAAGGAATGGAAGTTTGTTCTGCTCTCTATAGTGTGTTATGACAACAGACATATTAGTGTGTTGTCTCTTACTGCTTCCCTCTAAAATTTATCTTTATTATTCTCTAATTCTTTTCCTATCTCTTATTCTTTCATTATGAGGGTAGACTCGATGGTGAGCTTTAATTTTGTATTCCACAAAACTGTAATAAAAACTGAGTGCGCTTTTATTGTTGGTATTCACCAATACTGCAATCAAGGCCAATACCATTCTTGTAATTACCTAAGCAACTCGAGAAACCTGACACCTTAACAAAATAATTGCATCATACCAAACTTATTCAAAGAAGCAGAGCTACAACAGGCAGTTCTGCTTATTTCACAAAACTAAAGAGTAAACTTGAAAGGCATACATACTGAAAAACAAGTACATCGTCTGTTACTATTGACAGTAGTTAGTCGTAAACGAGTTAGATTCAAGTGATGTTAGATTCAACCAAATCAGGCTGCACGGCAATGAACAACCTCAAGTACTAGTCATTAAAGAACCCACTGCCTATAGCCTTATACCCAGCCAACATAAAGAATAATGCATATAACTATGATTGACCAGATAAGAAGTGCTACAAAACATAGGGATCATGGAATAGCACCAAAGGATATGAAAAGAAGCATAATCAAAATTGAATGAGGCATTAAATGAAGATGATACTAAAGGCTGAGCCAGGTTTGGACTAGAGTTAGACTTAAGTGTCGTAAGCTTTTGGGCCTGATTGAGAAGAGACAGCTTGGCTCATGGGCTTTCCAGTCCAATAAGCTAAGCCCAAGGCTCGGTGAAACTTAATTCAAGACCCATTTAAATAAAAACCTTTAACCAATTCCTACACCTCGGCCCCTGGTACATAATGTCCATCAGACTCTTTGACTTCTTCACCATTACCATGATCTTGTCCACCGTCCCTAAGTGTGATACCTATGCTGATCAGTTACACCAACTCAAAGCTCATTCACCAGCTAATGTGAGCAGTCCAGATCACCGATTGATGAGCACTGAGCCTGTTCTAAGTTGTCAAGGATTCATCAAATGTGGAAGCCCTCTATTCTTTGGCATCAGGAGAATAGCTCACTGACTAGAGATAACATACACAGAGGCTGAAGTGTGAAAGATGATGGGTTTTTATTCTCCAAAAATAATAGTGATCAAGGAATGTAGGAGCAAATTTAGCATATCTCACTGCTAAGACATTAAAGGCCATGTAATCATGTACAAGTCTTCCCAACTGCACTAAAGATCACCTGCCTGGTGAGCTTCACATAGACAAGCCCCGTGTTGTGGGTTTGCCAGATTGGCACTCTGACCACAACAACAAAGAAAAATATTTTCCCCTTCTTCCCCTCTATTCTTTAACAATTTGTTGCATGTGGAATGGGTCCAAGCATGGAAAGACCATCTAGAAAATGAGCCAGACCAAACTTGGAGCTTCTTAAATTCATAATGACGAGTACAAATTTTCAAGTGGACCATCTAATTGCCACTCCATTGTTCCTTCTACCTACCCATACTTTAGATTCTGATTTACATATCATAAAAATTGTGGATAGAAAATCAAGATGGTTTCTGCAACAAATCTTTGAATGAGATCACAAAGCCCTATTGTCTAAGCTTACTACCCATATTTAGCATTTTAACTAACAGAACAGAGCACTTGTAGAAACATAATTTTGAAGTGTCATATTATTCTAGTGCAATGTCTAAATTTCTCTCTAGCACCTTTCTGTGAAATATTATCTGTAGTATGACTGACTTAGAAAACAAATTTATTTATTTAAATTATTATAACTTCAAGGTTTTCATGTACGCATCCAATCTGATAGGACTAAGTAAACCAAAACTCCTATAATGTTGCTTATTACACATATCCATGCAAAATGCAAAACTGATAGATGCATATACAGTGTATGAGTTGCATAAACCTAAAGGACAACCTCAGGACAGTAATTGCAAATTTCAATGTAAGTGAAATTGACAATATAGCAAGGTCGCCAAGAAAAGTTACATAAGAAACATAGCATATTTAAAGCTCAGCCAAGGTTAACAGCTGAGTGAGTGTTACCTTGTATATTATGTAATTAACAAAACGTTCCAAAACTTTTCTAGTCTCTGATGTGTTCAACTGCACAAAGAATAGAGTCTGCACAAAAGAAGGAAAAAAGGAGAATTAAGATTAAGCACAAGGGTACAAAGGATGATAGAAGTACTGACTACCTGAGGATAACTTTAAGCCAGAATGATTAATTTAGTTATTTGACACTCAAGAACGGTCTCATCAATATATTATTACCTACATTTTGTGAATTACCAACAGAATACACGATCATTAACTGGTTTAAGCACAACAAGAAGAACTAAACTTTCGGGCTTCACCCACAACAAATGACCACTGTAGTTGTCAAATTTTGAAACACTATTTTGTCAAGTTAAAGCGACACTGAACTTCTTTTTCAGGCCTAAAAACCTGAAGTAACAGAGGTAACACATCATATATAAATTTGGAAGCTCCAACAAAGAAAGACCAACCATTTGTTTGGTTCTTCCAGTGAAGCCATCAAAATTTTTAAGGAGTACTACCAATTAATACTCCTTCCAATAAATCATTAAAGCTTCTCTTCCTTGAACATAGCACTAATACATCAAAACCTAAAATATACCAACATATATGATCTATGCTATCCAACATAATGGATCTTCACAATGTATACATGTAAAACAATGTGAAAAGGCATCATGAAATATTCAACACTCTCCAGAAGATGACAACTACACAGCTTGTCAACAGTAAAAGCAGAATATCAATAAATACTGCCTTGCTGAACATTTTTATTCATCATCATACTAGAAATTTCATGATATAAAGTGTCATCACATCACTAATGCTCCAAAAAGGGATTGCAGAATACAAGCAGTTAATACATCTCATACGGCATATCTTGAACTATGTCTCAAAAAGCCATGTCACATCATTTTGTGTATATCTCTGATTCTTACTGATTTTACTTGGTAAGAAGAGGAATGCTTCTGAACTTCACTGTAGCTCTGAAGATTACTAACTCAAGTATTTACAAGTATGACTGTCGTCAAACAAAAAATGAATTCACATAAATACTTAAGTAATTATGCTGAATATCTCACTTAAATGCCGCTAACTTTACCCATTTCAAGATACAAAAAACAAAAAGCAAGTGTATTTCAAGGGTCCATGATTATCCTAAATCATGCTTCAGTTCTAAACAACAAGCCGCAGAGCTATTGTACGTGTTGCATTAGTGAATCACAGACAATAGCTTTAGATATATGTCATTCATATGAAGTATGATACCTTGAGCAGCAACACGACCAGAACGTACACATTGATCACAAAATTCGCCAGCAGAGCCACGGTGACATGCGAGCTGAGCAGCAGCTCCAGCGCTCGCCCAGCGCTCTCCTTGGAGCCTCCACCGCCGTCAGAAGTGATCAACCCATCGGACTTCATCCCGTCAAGCGAGGAGACCGTCCACCACTGCAGCCCGACGACGCTGGCCGCCGTGCTGAAGACAGAAAGGTACAGGTAATTCATCGCCATCGGCACAAACCTCAGGCGCACCCCGACGATTCACCGACCAGCGACAGCCCCAAGAACAAGCCGCGCAACCCGTCGCTCCCCGCGCTCGCGATAACACACCGCCATCAACCAAAGGATCAAGAACCATAGGTTCGGGGAGCCAGCGGGAAGGACCGATCCATGACGGGAACTGCGGGTGGAGGAATCGCTGGATGGCGTACAGTTTCGGAAACGGGATTGTTGGATGCTTTAAGATCTCTTTCTTGATGACCCTTTTTGTCACTTGTTGACGGAGGATTCGACCCGATCGCTCTTGGAATTCGCTCCGCGATCTCCGATCACCCGCCTTTCTTCGATTCGTCGGTTAAAGGGTTGGGGATTTTTGGGAGAGGGGAGGAGGAGGAGGAGGAGAGGAGATCGGAGAGGAAGAGGATTGGTCGGGTCGCGGGATCAAGAAGAAGAGGGAAACGAACTGTCATTAATAAAAAATCCCGTCAAAATGGAGGTCGCGGTGCCTCTTTCACCGCACCGACCGGGCACGGTGGACCGATGGTGTTGATTTAGCGCGGGGGACACTTGTGAAATGTGCATCCGTCGATTGGTTCTCAAAGATCGGAACAAATATCTCTCGCTGGGAAGCGTCCCGCTTCCACCCGGTTTACCGCCTACCTGCCTGTATGACCCACCTGCCCCGTGACCGAGTCCACGACTGGGCCCCACAAGGGCTCCAGCGATGCCTCCAATCAAAAGGCAGAAAATGTCAACGATGAACTGTTGATTGGAATTCCGAAGCTTCCACCGAGGCGAGAGGATGAGGCCGGTCTTTTGAAGACGTTTTTTTATTTCGTGAATTCATTAAAATAATATTTTATGGAATACGAATTGAAATTGTATTTTTGTTCTCTTTACATATAAAACCTTAAGGGAAGAATTTTTTTCTTTTTTAGTTTGATTTTATAATTATATGCACAAAAATCTCTCTTATGAGTTTATCATTATGTATTCCTATCTAATTAGGTAATATATATTATAAATTTAATTAAATTCTGATTGTGGTTATCAATAAATAGAAATAAAGTCTAATTAGTATAACTCTCCTCATTATCATTTTAGAACATATTTTTTATATATAAAAAAATAAAACCTCTAAAATATCATATTAAGGTTATAGATTTATTCTCAATCTTCTTTAATCATTAGTTCATCGCTCATAACAATCATGTGAAGGATAAGAAGAAAGAAGAATATGAATCTAGTTCCCTTTATAAATTAGCATTCTGGTAGTTTTCATATATGATAATGATGAACTTATAGATTAGATAAATATTTTTTTGAATAACATCGAAATGTAAATAATGTAAATTTGATCTATCATTATTTGATTTTAATTTCTAGTATTAAAATTTTTCATATAATAATAGCATAATCATGATTTTTATACTTATAATTAATTTTAGTTTCTAATCATGGATGTTGTCACGAATGGTCGTCGCGCACTCGCAACAACTTTGTTCAACGAATCATTCGTTGCTTTTACATGCTTGAACATTACAGCTTGTTTTGCCTTGGTTTTGTGTGTTTTTGTTTGTAAAAATATATGTTCGAATGGGTTGTAGTGCACAGTACAACTGCTCACCGTGTCGAGCCAAAAAGCCCCAAAATGGCTTTGTTTTTACATGTCGCGAGCTGTTTTTTACAGCCCGCTGCAGCACACGAAATGTTAACCATCTCAGCACTCTGGAACCCCCCGGGTGGCACAGGGCTGGATGAGACTTCGATATATAGTAGGCCATTGAACAATCTTCACAAGTTCATATGTTTTCTTGATAGGAACTTACCTTCGCACCCGGTGAGCAACTGTTTGTGGACTTACAATTGTTCGTTCAACCTTCTAAAGTCCTTGTTTTCCTTCTTTCTCTGTTTTCTCTCATGCATGCAAGGTGCTCGTTGAATTGCTTGTAAAGCTTCTCTCTTCATGAGACGTCGGGACTTATCCGTTGCTCGTTCTTCGAACTAATCAACTTTCTCTTTTACAGGTCATTCGGGACCTAAGTGAGGTTCCAAATTTGCTTACCTTTGCGAATGCATATTGCAATGGCGCATCAAGACTTAGGCAATCCCAGCTAAGTTTGAGAAGTTGGCATAAGGGTGCTTCACGACTTAGGCAACGCAAGCTAAGTTCGTGTCTTGGCAACAAGGGTGTCTCACGACTTAGGCAATTCCAGCTAAGTTTGTGATATTGTGGTGTTAAAGAGGGCAAGCAATTCGAGCAAGCAAAGAAGAAACTTCGTAATTTCATCATGGCAAAGCATCATGTCGAATCAAGCAAGGCGGGGCAAGTTGGACCTTTGCCCCAAGCAACTGCAGGTGGGCTGCAAGTGCAAACTTGCTCTCATGTCGTTGGAGCCGCTTTGGAGGATCGTGGCAGCGAACATGATAAGCGAGAAATTGGCCACTCTCCATGAGCGGAGGAGGCACAATCTAGAGCGCCAACCGGGAGGAAGAGCCATAAGGAGAGACTTACAACTGTGAAAACCCACTTGGATATTCTTGAAGCGAGCTTGGAGAAACTCTACCAAGGTTAACGAAGGCTTCTTGGGGTAGAGAGCTCGCAAGAAGAAGTTGAATCCCGAATTGACAATGTCGAGGCCCTAGTCGATCAACTATCGGATGACACCAAAGACTCCGTGCAACATTTGCAAGAAGTCATGACAGGTCTCACTTCCAAGGTGACCATGCTCACAAGGGCACTAAATGCGGGACAAAGCAACACTCGCGTTGCGTTGTCACATAACTTGAGGGCACCCGAGCCACTTTGTTATGAATGTGCTCGAGATGCCAAAGAGCTCGAGAATTTCCTGTTCAATATGGAACAATACTTTCGAGCTACAAGGCCTTATTCTGAAGAAACCAAAGTTTCGATAGCAACCATGTATTTGAATAGGGATGCAAAACTTTGGTGGCGAACCCATTGGGAGGAGATCCAACAAGGTCAGTGTCAGGTGGACATATGGGAGGACTTAAAGCGAGAGTTGAGAACTCAGTTTCTACCTAAGAATATAGAGTTTGTTGCAAGGAGGAAGTCGAGACAACTCCGCCAAAGTACTTCCATCCGAGACTATGTGAAGTAATTTTCTGTATTAATCCTAGACATACAAGACATGTCTGAGAAAGATAAGCTATTCATCTTCCTTGATGGTTTGAAGTCATGGGCTCAACAAGAACTGCATCGAAGGAATGTCTCCGATGTGATCGGGGCAATTGCTATCGCAGAAAGGCTTACCGACTTTGTTTCCTCTGAGGACCCAGGAAAAAGAAGGCAATCTTCAGGAAACTGCCCTCTAAAATATTCTTGAGGGAAGGAGCCCGGAGGCCAACAGAGGAAGAAGAGTACCTACAAAGGGCCAAGCTCAAAAGGCAAAACCCCAAAACCTGACGGATGTTTCTTGTGCGGAGGGCCGCACATGGTGAGGGAGTGCCCATAAAAACATGGGCTCAATGCTCTAACAGCTTTCATCCATCCCCCAAAATCAGACAAGGGCAAAGCCATCACCCTTAGTTCAAGCAGTTTAGAATCTAGCAGCGACGATGAGGAGTTGCAGGGTCCCCGAATGGGAGTAATGCATTTGTTAAATGTATTGCAGGGTCAAGTAGGGAAGAACATGAAGGCAAAGTCATTGAAAGCAGGGAGTAGCGAGCTGATGTATGTGGACATTAAGTTCAATGGCCAAACAACCCATGCAATGATGGATACGGGCGTTACCCATAACTCTATTACCGATCGAGAAGTAAAGCGACTTGGCTTGATCTTGGAGAAGAACCCAAGTCGAATGAAGGCGGTAAACTTGGAGGCCAAGCAAATCTTCGGGTTGGCAAAGAGAATTCCCATCAAGATCGGAATGTAGAGCGAGAGTACTAACATGATAGCGGTGCCATTAGACGACTTCTAAGTGATTCTTTGAATGAAATTCATGCACGCAGTGAAGTTGGTGTCAATGTCGTTCCTAAACTCCCTATGTATGATGGGAGGTGACGACCCCTGTGTGGTTCCTGTCTCTCAGAGGGGAACCAGGGAACCCTAACATATATCGGCATTACAACTAAAGAAAGGGGTATAGAAAAGTGAATTAACATTCGTAGCTGCTATGAAGCTAGAGCCACTCAACGAGAAGGCCATTCATGAACCTGATGTGGTGTCTAACATGCTGAAGGAGTTCACAAACGTTACGTTATGCCACCCGAGTTGTCGAAGACTCTACCGCCACGCAAAGGCGTGGATCATCATATCGAGCTGGAGCTAGGAGTGAAGCCTCCAATGAGACCACCATACTGCATGCCCCCTCCTAAGTTGGAAGAACTCAGAAAGCAGTTAGATGAACTACTAAGTAGTGGTCTCATCCGTATTTCTAAAGCATCATTCGGAGCTCCAGTTCTCTTCTAAAAGAAACAAGATTGGAGCCTCAGACTATACGTCGATTATCGAGTCCTCAACAAAGTGACGGTGAAGAACAAGTATCCAATCACACTCATCACGGACTTGTTCGACCAATTGGGCAAGGCTAAGTATTTCTCTAAACTCGACCTCCGGTCGGGATACTGGTAGGTGCGCATTGCTGAAGGCGACGAAGCGAAGACTACTTGTATAACCAGGTATGGAGCGTTTGAGTTCTTGGTAATGCCTTTCGGCTTAACCAATGCTCCGGCCACGTTCTGCACTCTTATGAACTAATTATTCAAAGAGTATTTAGATAAGTTTATGGTCATCTACTTGGACGATATCATTATCTACAGCCAAACGCTCGAGGAGCATATCGAGCACCTTCGGACAATCTTCAAGGTTCTCAGGGAGAACACTTTATTCGTGAAGAGGGAGAGGTATTACTTTGCTCAAACGGAGATCTTATTTTTGGGGCATCGAATCGGTGATAGATCCATTTGGATGGACTAATCAAATGTGCAAGTAGTTGCGGAATGGAAAACTCTAAAGAAGGTGCCAAAGTTGAGATCCTTCCTTGGTTTCGTCAACTACTATCGACGCTACATAGTGGGGTATTCGAAGCGTACAACTCCACTAACGGAGTTACTGAAGAAGGAGCAGCATTGGAGGTGGTCTGACAAATGTGAAGTTGCATTCCTAGATCTGAAGGCTGCTGTGTTGGAAGAACCGGTGCTCAAATTGCCAGACTATGGGAAGCCCTTCAAAGTTTATACAGATGCTTCAGACTTCGCTATTGGGGGAGTACTCATGCAGGAGGGTCATACGGTGGCCTACGAGAGTCGCAAGCTCAACGAGACTGAGCGGCGGTATCTGGTGCATGAGAAGGAGATGATAGTGGTGATCCACTATCTATGAGTTTGGCGGCACTACCTTCTTGGATCGCGATTTGTGCTGAGGACAGACAACATCGCTTTGAGCTATTTCTAAACTCAAAAGAAACTCTCCCTAAAGCAAGCACGATGGCAGGACTTCCTGGTTGAGTTTGATATGACAATGGAGTACAAGCTCGGAAAAGCAAATGTTGTGGCTGATACATTGAGCCAGAAGGTGGAGCGAGTGAACATCATACAATTGGAGGGCAGAGGCCAAGTAAGTCAGTTACACTCCAACTTCCTTTCCAGGATCAAGGATGGACTGTATAGTGATCCCTAGGCAGTAACCCTAATGTAGCTCATCAAAAAAGGCAAGACACGACGATTTTGGATCAAGGAGGGACTCGTTTACACAAAAGGGAATAGGGTTTATATTCCTCGAATGGACAATTTGAGGCATGAACTCTTAAGAAAGTGTTACGATTCCCTTTGGGCTGGACATCCGGGCATTCATAGAACCTTGGCTCTCGTGGTGAGGGCCTTCTATTGGCTGAAGATAGGGACTGATGTGGAAGAGTATGTTCGAACATACCTCACTTGCCAATACGACAAGGTGGAGCAACGGAAGCCGGTGAGACTTTTGGAGTCGTTATCCATACCACAAAGGTCATAAGAGAGCATTTCCTTGGACTTCATTTCAAGTTTGCCGACAATAAGGGGACTGGGATCGATACTCTTAGTGATCGATCGATTTTTAAAGTTTGTAACTTTCATTGCTGCACCCCTACACTATTCAACAGAGGAGGCAACCAAGCTGATGATGAAGAATGTGGTTAAGTATTGGGGAATACCACATAATATTATCAGTGATTGAGACGTTCGGTTCCTGGGATGATTCTGGATTGAGTTATTCAAATTGTTGGGTCTAAGTTATACTTCTCCACAAGCTTCCACCCCCAATCAGATGGTCAAACCGAAAGGATAAATTCACTCATAGACCAATATCTTCGGCACCACATGAGTGCTGACCAACGAGATTAGGTGAAGCTGTTGGACATAGCACAATTCTTCTACAACTTGCAGCGAAGCTCTGCGTCCAACAAGAGCCTCTTCGAGATCATTACGGGACAACAACCGTCGACTCCTCACACCTTGGCTATCGGATACTAGGAGTAGTCCGTCAGCATATCACTTTGCCAAAAAATGGCACCAAAATGTAGATATTGCACGGGCTTACTCGGAGAAAGTAACCAAAAAGATAAAGAAGTGAGCCGACTTGTGAATGTGACCACAAGAGTTTAAAGTCGGTGATTTAGTGTTGATGAAGCTCCAACTAGCATCACTCCAATTCTTTAGGAATAAAGTATACAAATGATTGGTGTGCAAGAAGGGCCCTTCTCAATTATCAGTAGGGTGGGCAACGTCTCCTACAGGTTGCAGCTGTCGGCATGGCTCAAAATTCATAATGTTTTTCATGCCAACAACATGAAAGCCTACCACTCAGATCTGCAAGATGCTTCCCAAAGTGTTCCAACTCGGCTACTCCCCACCAAAATATATATTCAAACACGTTGCAGTGATAGTGCGACCGCTCATCGCGTCGGGCCAAAAAGCCCCAAAATGTCTTCGTTTTCGTGTGTCGCGGGCTTTTTTCTGTAGCCCTTTATAACACACGAAATGTCAGCCATCTCAGCACTCTGGAACCCCCCAGGTGGCACAGGGCTAGATGGGGCTTTGGTATATAGTCGAGCATTGAACAATCTTCACAAGTTCGTACGTTTTCTTGACGGAAACTTGCCTTCACTCCTGTTACCTAGTGAGCAATTGTTTGTAGACTTGCAGTTATTCGTTTAACCTTCTAAAGTCCTTGTTTTCCTCCTTTCTCTATTTTCTCTTATGCATGTAAGGTGCTCACTGAATTTCTTGTAAAGCTTCCCTCTTCGTGAGACATCGGAACTTATCCGTCGCTCGTTCTTCGAACTAATTAATTTTCTCTTTTACAGGTCCTTCGGGACCTAAGTGAGGTTGCAAATTGGCTGACCTTTACGAACGCATATCATAAGGGCGCGTCAAGACTTAGGCAATCCCAGCTAAATTCGAGAAGTTGTCATAAGGGTATTTCGCGACTTAGGCAATGCAAGCTAAGTTTGCGTCTTGGCCTCAAGGGTGCCTCACGACTTAGGCAATTCTAACTAAGTCCATAACAATGGGCCCTTCACTTATAAGGCACATACACTGTTGTGTATGTGCAGTAGCCTTGTAATGTTCAGTTTGCCTTGGTTGTAGGTGACTACAATAGTATCATTGTTTGCGACTATCGTAGGTAGTTGTAATAGTGTCGTTGCCTACAATGACTATAATAGTATCGTTGCCTACAGCGATTGTAGTAATGCTGCTACGACGTTTGCTAGTAGTGGGGACATCGATTGGATATAGAAGGCTATGGGGTGGATAAGTAAGCATAGTTGCGCGTCACAACAATCATGGTGGTTTCCAATCAATGCACAACCGTGTGTGAGCGTAGCGACATAACGTGACTACAATAGTATCATTGTTTGTGACTATCATAGGTAGTTATAATAGTGTCGTTGCCTACAATGACTATAATAGTATCGTTGCATACAGCGATTGTAGTAATGCTGTTACGACGTTTGCTAGTAGTGGGGACATCGATTGGATATAGAAGGCTATGGGGTGGATAAGTAAGCATAGTTGCGCGTCACAACAATCATGGTGGTTTCCAATCAATGCACAACCGTGTGTGAGCGTAGCGACATAACGTGACTACAATAGTATCATTGTTTGTGACTATCATAGGTAGTTATAATAGTGTCGTTGCCTACAATGACTATAATAGTATCGTTGCATACAGCGATTGTAGTAATGCTGCTACGACGTTTGCTAGTAGTGGGGACATCGATTGGATATAGAAGGCTATGGGGTGGATAAGTAAGCATAGTTACGTGTCACAACAATCATGGTGGTTTCCAGTCAATGCACAACCGCGTGTGAGCGTAGCGACATAACGTGACAGTGAGGTCATCGATCAGCCAAGTGAGAATAGCCACACCACCATGAGCGGCATACAAGCAGTAAACAGCCATTGCACCACCATTGAGGACTCGCTGCATCAGCATAGTAGAAGGCAGTGGTAGTTCTAAGGGATCTTAGGGTTTCACTATTAAAATTATAATTTTACCCTTATAAATCTTTTAATATATCTTTTTCATACTTCTACCCTTCACCAACTATATATTTTCATTATATGTCCCAAGAAAAATTATAGTTTTATCCTTAAGAATTAAAATTAATGTTGTTATATATTTTACAATGGTACTTCCTATATTATTATAAATATTCATAATTTTTTAGATTAAATTATTATAAATAACTTAAGCATATGTAATTTACACTATGTGCTAGACTTTGATCATAATAGTTGAAAGTATCATAGACATAATTACTGATAATTCTATGGAATAAATAATTATGATAAATAATTAAAAATGATCTAAAAGACTCAATTTTATGATAATTATTGATAATATTTAGACTTTATTATAGTCCACAACTAACGTATTGGAATATTTATAGATCAATTTAAATTTGTTGATAAATCATTAGTTGATATATTAATGAAAAAACTGAATGAAATTTAATATGATGGTATTTAAGGAATTAGAGAGTATACTCCCAATATGACTAACAAAGTTACAAGGTCAAGAATATTAGACATGAATATAGTTGAGTATTTTCTCATATAATTTATTCTTAATTATATTTTTTCTTAGTTTGAATCATTTAAAATTTATTATAATAAAATTAAGGATAAGTGAAACTTAAATGAGCTAACTAGTATATCTGTTTAAGATGAATTAAGACTAATAATATTTTAGTACTACTCTTGCGGTAGGTAAGTTAAAGCATAATTTATCAAGTAAATCAATTAAGTATATAAATATTATATAAGCTCATGAAAAGTGCTACTTATGTGAAAAATGATTATAATGACATACAAATTTAAGAAATGTATGGCCTTTCTTGCCATGTAATAAAGTCAGAAATGGATTTCCTAATAACTCAATTTCATAATATTTCTTGCCATATAAATATAATCGTTATAAATTCAGTTGATTTCCTAAAATTTGATATATAAATTCAGAAAATATATTTATGATTTTAAATAAGTTTCTAGATAATGATATATAAAACTTAATAATATCATTATTTTTTAGATTTAAAAATTATTATTAGTCAATGTTTATATCTAAAGGTCAATGAGAGTTAGTTTATTATATTTATTTATATGTGGATAATATTTTACTTGCCAACAATAATCTTGATTTATTGTGCTAAACCAATAAATTTCTCATCAAAAAATTTATATTGGTTGATATGAATAAGTCAGCTCATGTTATTAGCATTAAGATATTTATGAATAGAACTTAAAAATTATTAAAACTATTTCAGAAAAAATATATTGATCAAGTTTTGGAAAAATTTAGTATATAGCTTTGCTCATTAAAAATTTCAATCAAAATAAGTATTTTTAAAATTAAGTTATAAGAGAATCAAATGAAAAGAAAAATATATATACAATTAAAAGTCTATTATATGATATCACTTTTATAGTTGGAATACTAGATAGATATTAGAAGGTTGCATAGCAAATAATAATATATCTAGAAGTGCAAATGATTATATACTTACAAATATATAATTAAATAAATGGTAATATTTTTATATATTTATTTTACAAATTATCTTGATAACAAAAAAAATCCACTTTATATTTTACATTTATTAGTTAGAGGAATAGTTTATAAATAATATAAATAATATATTATTATATTATTAATAATAAAAGTTGATTTTGTGGTATGTTTCGATGCAACTAATTAAGTTTTATAATTGTAAAATTTTCTCTAAGAACTTTATGTTGTTAGACTTAATTGTCAGATCGCTTAAAACACTTTATGATTTATTGCAATAGCTTTTTTCTTTAAGAATGATAAGTACTATATAGTATAAAGTATTTCTTGATTAAAAAAATTTCTAAAATAATAAATAATAATTAAGAACTTAAATTTTATTATAATTATTATTGATTCATTCACTTAAGACTTATAGCCTAAAATACTAAACTAAGATTATAAATATATTCATAATTTCTCTTGGTCCTTAATTCATCGTTCATAGTAATCCTTTTTGTAGATCGGTATCGCTATAATCTTTGGATCCGATGATGATACGCATGTAAATTAAATAAAGGATTTCTAAATCACACATTATAAATTTGATCAATCATTACTTGATTTTATTTTTTATATTAAAATTTTAATAATAATAATAATAATATAATTATCATTTTTATGCTTTCAAGAAATGTTCTTCATGCATATCCAAGATGTATTTTTTTATTTTTTTATCGAAGTCATTTGGTAGAAAGATGAAACTCGATCTTTACGCTTAAATCCTTCATTTGTAAGTGCGACCTAAAAAAATATATATAAACATAAGATATTTCGTGTCTTAATTTTTCTTATCGATATCATTTCATCTAAAAATGCTTAAAACATTAGATGAGGCATAATCTTTCGATTTATATTCTTAATAATTAAAAAAAAATAGCTTCACTACTGAGATCATGGCCTGAACAATCAATTATGACGCCTTGTTGCAGATATGGATCATACTTGGATCTCCAAACAAGAGCCAGTTCTTTTAAGTCATTCCCCTTTCAATCTTCTTCTGGTTCCCATGGTAGGATGGTAGGATGATCTTGATGTCATTCCTGTTGCTCCTCTGTTTAATGCAACTGTCAGGTACCACATTGTTATAGCTTTCACAAGCAGCTGGCTCTGCACTGGAGTTTCTCCCTGTTTTCTTCCACATATTACCAATTCCTATCCCATTTTTGATGAATGATTCTGAGTTGAATTAAAGAAATCGTTTTGATATTTCTCCATTCTTCTTTTCAGGTTTTAATTATAGCTGCTTCAACAAATAAATCAGTCCAAATGGACGACTACTTGTTCTTTATTCTTTTGCCTCTCTTCCCTTACTGCTTCAGCATCAGCAAAGCAAACCATAATTTTGTTCTTTCTTCTTTGTTTTATTACTTTTATATCACTAATTGGAGGCCTTATTACCTTACCAGTGCTATTCAATCCAAAACAAGGCGGCGAAGATTTATAATAAACATTATCTGAATACATTTTCTAACACAGTATGATTTTGATTTCATATTATATTTTTCTAATTAATACCTTCAATTTTCTTTTTTGAATAATTCATGTGATTTAAAAATATTTAATTATTCTTTAAATATTTTTGACATATTTATGGTGTTCTTATTATCATAACAAAAACACTATAAAGTTTACTTAAGAACATAGTAAATGATATAAGGAGGGTCTTAATCTCAACTAAACTAATTATGAGCCTATAAGTATGATATTATAACGATGTATTTATTATATCAAAGAAACATGTCATTTATAGTATTTTCAAAATAATATTTATGGTATTTTTAATACATTACTAAAATACTGTAAACATTATTAAAAAAATCATAAATACTATAAATGAATCAAATAAAAAAAATTGTAATAATAGTTAAAAATAATAATAATAATAAAATACTCAAAAATATGTATATTTTCTAAGAAAATTATTTATTATCAATATTATTTCATCTGAAAACTTAAGGTAATTTATATTTTTATATTATTTATTATATGCCTGAAGAAGAGGAGCAGCGGCGGGTCTCATCATGTCACCCATCGGAGATGGCTCTGGACCCGCCCCCACTGCCGCAGCCGAGTACGATCACGGCTCGTCTCCGTCACTTGGCAAACGACCAGCGACCGGAAGTGGCGGAGCGCCACCGCTTTCGCCTGAGGGCTCCACCACGGAACCTGTGCAGCCTGCTAAACTAAAAATACATAGACTATCACTGAACCGAATCCAAATTTTAATTCACTAAATCATGGATTAGCTTATAAATCAAGTATAAAAAGAACGATAGGAATGCGCACGTAGAAAGATCGATGGGTTAATGGCATACCACTTTGCCAGATCGACAAAAATAGAAAGTAATATAAAGGATTGAGACGGACGCGAAGCTGCTCTTTGATGTAGAGACAGACCATAAACAAAGCTCTACGGGTGCCATCTACCGCCGCTGAGAAAGGACATACCTTCGCAACGAGAACCCCCTCCTATTAGTGACGAGATTGCATCTCGCATTCTTATCTACTGTGTGTGGACCCACCCCAGTAATTAGTACGTGGGGTTCGTTATCCGAAGTAGACATCGGAAATCAATCATGTAAATTGATAGGTTACTATTCACAATTACATCTTTTGAACCACCCTTCAATTCTTGTTGTTCGTATGGAAGTCGTATGCGTCCCTCCTCGTGCGAATTTATGACACTTGTGTGGGTCGCTAATTCTAACATATTATAGAATATTTTTCAATATTTAAGTCCTTTTATTTGAGTACATAAATAATATGATAACCCCAAAAACTACTCGATTTGCTTAAAATCTTTAAAGAAAGAAAGAGAAAAAAAAGGAAAATATCATTCGAGAAAGATTAAGCAAGCAGCGGGTCGTTCTACGCTAACATCAATGTCTCTGCCGAGAGCGAGTACATCTGCGGGAGTGTGGGACCGACACGATGGAAGTCAGGCCAGGTGAACGTCTCCCGGACGCAACTCGGCGCTTCCCCACCACCTCCTCAGACACGAGGAGGGGGCCGTGGGTCCCACCCCGTCTCCATCCCCGACGGATCTGCTGGCGGAGGGCGGATCACGACTGGGCCGCGTCCAGTGACGTGGCGGACAACGAGTGGGCGGAAGAGTCGGACCCGACCGGGAGTCTGGCCACAGGTCTTCGACGCAGTGTACCCTGTTTCCTTTTCTGGCCGGGGCCAATCGGGTGTAGATACGTCAGCAGACAGACCCGTCCGCCGTTGATCCTGACAAGAGTGGTCGTGGGGCTCGGCATGAAAAGACTAAATTGCCCTCGTTTCTGACCGGACCGGACCGGACCGATGCTCCCATGACATCGTATAAATTTAAAGAATGTGGTTCGACTCGGATTTATAATTGTCTTATTCCGACGAGGGTAGTGTCGTCCATGCATCAAACTTGAGTTCACGCCTTGCATCATCGTCCCAACACCATGACGTCAAACTAAAAGTTCGGAGGGCACTTCGCCACCGCGCTAATAGCACCAAATAAATCCCGGAGTGAGACATGGTAACACACGGCAGTGCGTTGGAGGGGGAGAGGAGGTCGGTGGCTCCTCGGACGATCTTGGATTGGCTCAGCGAGGTTGATTGGGATGGGAGTCCACCTGGTGATCATCGCCAAGATGAAGCTCCTCGCCGGCGGGCACAGCAACTGCCAAATCCTGGCTTCCCTCCTTTGCCCCTTCGCCCTCAAGCTCCCCTTCGTCGCCGCCCGGCTCCCCAACTCCTGCGCCGAGCTGGCAGTCTCCCTCCGGTTCTTCGTTTTCCGCCTCGGCCGCATCTTCCTGCAGCGGCTAGTCGGGAGGTGGGAGAGGGCACTCCGCCTGCTCCACGACAGGGTAGCCACCAGCGAGGAGCGGCGGAGGGTGCTCGGCCCCAGTGACGAGATGCTGACCCAGATCTCCATGCTCACGCTCTGAGGACGATCGACGAAGTAATCATTCCCATTCCGGTTCTCGTTTCTTTCTCTACATTCGCATGCGCCACCTCCAGTAGATCGATTTCCTCCTCCTCGGATGAATCCGACACTGAGAGGTCGGGTTGGTTTAACGTTGTAATTAAATTATCATCATCTAAGAAGATGGCCACTTCTTCTTCTTCTTCTAAATCTGGCGGCCGACACCATTGGAGAATGTACTGCAAATCTAAAATTAGATCCAAGATTCGTGTAAACGCTAAGAAAGCTCAAAGTGTACGATTGGCTAATCTTTAAAGGAAGGGTTCCACCAAGTTGTGCTGTTGCATCAATTGGCCACCTCTTTCATGTTCTTTTTCTTATTCTGAGGGTAAAAGAACTCGACACAGTTAATTAGCAGCTGCTTCATCAGCCACAGCATACAAACTAAATCTTCGCATCATCCTTACGAAAAATGAGAAATGATATTTAGCATACAGCCATGGAAGAGACGATCGCTGTGTTGCTTAGATCGATAATTCGTCTTCGGCTTAAGACAAGCTATGTAGCGTACAGACAAACACTATTAGGTTGACAAACAGCAGTAAACAGTCACGACTCATAACGTATAGCAGCAGATCATTAATTGGCTTTGATTGGCTAACTTGCTTGACGCCACTGATTCCAAGATGGTGGCCATCTGCATCTCAGCTTTCCCAGAACCAACCTCCCCCAGTAGACATCTATTTCTGAGGATAAGCTTTTTTTTTTTTTTTAATAAAATATAATCCATAAACATAAAATTTTAAGTTGAATTAATTAAGATTTTACCTTTGATAAAATCTTTAAAATATACCTTTTATTAAGATTTTACCTATAGTAAAATCTTAAGATTTTACCTTTGATAAATTTTAGGTTGAATTTATTACCTTCGATTATATTTATAAAATATAATCGATAAAAATAAATTTTTTTGTTGAAAATTTTTGAACCGATATATGAAAAATATATTAGATGAAATTTTAAACCTTTAATCTTCGCTAAATAAGTTTGATAGATCAACATCATATCAATGCTTTAACTTATATATATATATATATATATATATATATATATATATATATATATATATATATATATATATATATATATATATATATATATATATATATATATGTGTGTGTGTGTGTGTGTGTGTGTGTGTGTGTCTTCCAATATCACATCATGCTAGTTTTAAAAGTAGTGATCTCAGTCATAGAACAGATGGATGAGAAAGCTTTTGAGAAGATTCTTAGAACACACAACATTATTCTTGTTTTTAACAGCACTAGTGAGCAGAACACTTCCTTTTATCATTTAGAACAAAGAAGAAACAAAACCACTCCAAACTATAACTTGCTTATGAGAAGTGAGTTACTAAAGATCTAATAATCAAATGATTTAATTTATCAGAAGTAAGCTAATTTATATCTTATGATTAAATGATTTTATTTAATTAAATTATTATGATCTAATTTGATGGGATAATTGATTCATTAATTTTGTTGAATCTAAATCACTGGTGTAAGTCAATTTAAGTCTTTACCCACTAAAAAGGTAAGAAAAAGTATTGGAGATCTATCAAAGGGATAATAACTGATGAACTACTCTCGCATGCTTTTGGTAGTGGCACATTACGTCCTCTGTCAGCTTCTTTATGGACATCTTTGCACAGCCATTATGGCCAATCACACCACAATAATATGTACCTAATATTTGTTTTTTCTATTTTAAGTCAAATCGATGAAGATTAACATATATAACATTTAATATCAATTCAACCCAACATATGTCATCCTACTCTTTTGATACATAAGTAGTACGACTCTATCTTTTGATCTTCACCTTGGATATGCATATGAATATTATATTAATATAAGTATCATGTAAGTCAATTGTACGAATAATGATACATATGATTTAACACATATTTATTATTATTATTATTATTTTAATATATATATTTTGTGATGTCCATCAATCTGTGCAATGGGAATCGGATCGTGATAAGATCATTATAATAAAATCGAATCACCTTTAAATATATACCCTAAATAAACATGATCATAGGTTATTTGAGAGGAACATCGAGATAATCGGACAGACTAGTATGTTATATATCCGTCCATGGAGATAGCTAGTCTCATAGCTATTTATATGGAGATACTATGGATACAGTGTAGGTGCTTATTGGAGAACAAATTCACTGATTAATCCGCTCATGAAATGTTAGATGATTAATGATACCTCATTGTCAAACAATGATTTCGTTGTCTCAATGGTGTACTTGGTCCTTAGACTTGAGCCACTAAGGATGTCATGTACGAGTGCTTCACATTTTGATACAGACTTATATGTTTGGATATTCCAGATCTAACACAGTTGGTCATCGGGAGTGACCATCCGCTCTCATTGTCATGAGAGGAATATCTAATATATTCTTACTCAGACAAATCCCTGATCTGGGTCATTCGGATTGAGAGAGAAAGAGTTATTGGGGAGAATCCGATTAAAACGGGACTCGGGTAGAAACCGTATGAATCTGACAGTACCATGCTCAGTATACGATCTTTGAGATATTAGATAGATAAGGGACTATAGATATACAGTAACTGAGGACAGACATATCTATTGGATTGGATTCCCCTGTATCGTATGTGGAATACGACGTAGTGACATAGTACGTCCGCAATCAATGAGTCGAGTAAATTATTATAGAAATAATAATTCACCGAGTCAGAAGGAGTTCTAACAGGTATGACTCACGACTAGCTCGATATTGGGCCTAGAGGATCATACACATATGGTAAGCATTGCAATGAGTAGAGGTTCAGATATGAGATATCCGTCGGAGCTCATATCTTATTGGATATCCAATAAACATAAATTATTGGATCATATGGATGAGATCCAATAAGGACTAATGAGAGATTATTATATAGAGATTCACTAATCCAAGAGGCTTGGATAGTTGGATGGAGATCTAATACCCAATAAGGTATGATCCATTAGGGTTAAGTTGATATAGAATCTCTATAAATATGAGGGAACCAAGCTACAACCTCTTTTGGTTGTCACATTTTATTCTCCTCTCCCCTTCTCCTTATCAGATAGCAGGTGTGAAGATTTGAGAAGCATTGTCGTAGCCCTGCTGTGTGGATCACCGCTAGAAGGAATGCGTTTGACCTCCATCATCCTCTTCTATAGATCTATAAGGATTCAGGAATATATGATCTCACTATGTAATACAATATCCATATATGCAGTTTTTTGTTTTACGATTTTTACGTACCAATCTTTGCACGATGACGAACACATCTTTAGAAAAAATTAGGGATTTTATTTTATATTATTCTGTTATGCATTTGATTTGACGTTGCTCCCTAGATTTTACTACATATTATTTATATGAGACCTAAAGAAAAATCGATTTCATTTGACTTAAAACATATTAGATATATTACTACTAATATGGGTTTAGAATTTTTTCTCTCTATAAAATATGTAAATGCTTATGTTTCATTTTAAGAAAAATAAAAGCATATTGTAGAGTTACATTGACCATCTTTTTTAGAGGTAAAATTAAAACCCAGCTTCTTAGCAAACAACTTGTAAATGGTGTCATTATTGTATAGGAAAGTTGTTTTCCTTGGAGAAAAAATAAAAAACTGTCCTTTTTTTTTCTTTACTCCACCATATAGGACATGGATCTCATCATCCTCATCTACAAGGTTCTCCGTAGATCTCAATGCAGAAGTTGCTCCAGGTTCACTGTATGGAAATATTTTGTTTTATGACTTTGGTTGGGATGAGGGTTTCATTGAAACTGCAGCTCTCCACTTTTATGATTCTTGTCACATTAAACAGCTGTTCGTAGACACAAACCAATCGAGTTTTACAAGATAAGGATCACAGTTGATGGGATGGAAGTGTTAGTAGAGATATGATCTGATATGTTCGATCTATCTCAAATGATCAGACCAAACAATTTGCTTGTTCCAAAACTTGTTTTTAGCAGTTGATACACATACATGAAAAGTAAAATATCTTAATAGTACATATTCGTCTCTCATAATAAATTAACTTTGTTACTTTGAGTTAAAATATTTTGTATTTTGGTTGAACTTTTAGCATAAAATATCTTTTATTGTGGTCACATAAATTTTAATGAGTTGTTAGCAATCTTAATTTTCAAGTTCACAGTACTTTAAGCTGAACATATAGATCAACTCATTCTGCAATAAAAATTTAATGCCATGCTTCCACAATTTTTTTTTTTGCTTGAGTCTTTTTTTTCATTTATATCATATATTTATGAATGTCACACACACACACACATGCGGCAGGGGGAGCGGCCAAGGAGACGTGCGAGCGCATATGGCCACCGAGGGTGCGCCCGTCGAGAAAGCGCCGGAAGCAGAGCTTGCTAGTGTGCTTCTTCATGGAGGTAGCCAAAGAACCATAGAAAGAAAGAACACCAGAACAGTGCGTGGCTATATCTCACACACCAGTAGATTCACCACCTAGTACTACTAGGCAGATGCTGTAGTTCACTACAGGGTTGTATGTTCTTCCCGCCTGCCACCGGACCGGAATGTCGTTCTTGGCGATGAGGATCTTTTTCGACAAGCCTGAGGTGAGACGGAAAGAGAACGGCGGCTGTAGCTTGGAGCCTGAGTTCAGCATCCAAACAGTGCCGCAGGACTGTTGCATGGGGATCCATGAGCTCGACTGGCGCTGCTTGATATGGACGGCTGCGATATCTCCGTCCCCTCCTTCGCACTCTATAAGCACAGCAAAGTAGTACGGGTTCGTTCCAGCGCCCACATGGAAGGCGACGCCGGCGCCCCGGTCGTTGCACTGCACCCTGTAATAGTACTGTTCATGACAGCCTCACGTAGACATGGAAGAAAGATACCGGTGAGAGTTCTGACCTAGTGTACTGCACTTGGAGCACTCCTGCTCCACGAACCCTGTCATTGCCCCGATCGCAGTCCCACTCAGGTCGAAATGGGCGGACTCGGCAAGACAGGGACCGCCGGGACACACATCGGTGATCACGATGGTCACTGGTTTGCCGGAGCACGCTGCATTCTTAGTACACAAGACCTAAGTACGTAACAATGTCAACGTTCTTCGAGCAAGAGATGAAGCTACATATAGGCGTATATATATACCTGATAGCATGCACCACACATCCCTTCCTCACCTAAGTACCTAACGTTCCACCATCTCAGCTTGAGATGCTCGATTAGCTTCAAACACGTATGAGACAAACAGAATTTGTCATACGGAGAGTTTAATCTTTGTTCATTTTGCGTGCAATTTTCTTTTCTTGGGGTCAACTGCGAGAAGTTGATTCCGTCAGATCCCACCGACATGTGGATCTAATTTCTACAAATTGCAATAACCAGAAATATAAAGATAGAAAATTAATCCTACACAAAAATAAAAATAAATATTGAGAAGCAACGTCTCCACACCAATCGTTAGTGACACGTGGTAATCATTAGAAGCTGACGTGGAACAACTCGACATGTGATCAAGGGGAAGAGAAGCTAACCTAATAGATGGTGGACGATCGATCCCACGCTACCCAAATCGTACGGGTTGTACGACAAAAGTTCATACAAGTTGACCTATGCTATCGTACGAGGTCGATTGCTCGCATGGTCACATCGAACAAGGATAATTCCTCGTGAGTTCATGGGCCATACAAACGATGAATCAACCAAATATTTTCATATCAAATATAGAGAACCACGGGTAATAATTGCATTTGTGATGAAGATAAATTTTACATATTACTAAATGTAATTATAATTATTTAAAATAGTATATAAGAAAAGAAAAAGCGGCTTTCACTAGTAGGAATCTAAAATATTAATTTAAATTTCTAGTAAATGCCCATCACTAATGTCGAATCTCTAAGATAGATCTATGGCGAGATCATATACGATATCATTCTAATCTTCTCCATGGATCCTTAATGATAAGGAAAGCACACTAATGATATCATTTATCTTCAATTTAATTTAAATATTCTTTAAATATATATAATATTTAGGTAGCATATGAAAATTAAAGTTTGAAAAAAACTCCCTTCCTTTTATGATTTTTTAATTGAATTTCTAGACAATACCATTACAATTAATATTATATTACAAATATGGAGTTGGGATAATGCCATTCCAAACAATATTCACGAACCAATTGAAATCCTTATGTTGAGTCTCTTTCTACTCAATCATTTTAGTAATGCATAAATTATTATTATTATTATTATAAAAACAAGGATTTCGAACGATTTTTCATAAATAGATGTAGCAATCTATTACCATCAGATCAATTTTTTAGATATGAAAAGTTATTATTAGATGACACTTAAACCTTGATAGATGATACTAATACATCATCGTCGACTAATATTATTAATATTATATTCCTTAATTAAAAATAATCAAAATGTTTGATATTTTATTACCATGTTGTGAAGGAATAATGTGCAAAGCATGCGTCGGCAAACTACTAAGACTACAGTGGGAGACCATCACATGTTGCACCAACATCATATCCGACGGTTCTTCATGGAATCTTGCATGTGATCTTTACTTGTCCTTTGGAGTGGGGTGATTCCATGGATTTGGCCGACCACTTAGGCTCGTGATGCAATGACTTGTTCTTAATGATGGGACCGATTCACCACCACCTCCCTTCTCCCCAAAGTTAATGCCTTTGTCTCCACTTTACACAACATGTAATTTCTCATCCCAAAGTAACAACATGATGTTGGGGCTACTTTTCATTTTATATATAAACATCTATAGGTAATATGGTTCATAAAGAATATGAAGCATCCATTGTTTCGACAGGAAAGTTTATTCTTCATCATTAACGAATATAACATTCATCAACCATAGTTTCTTATGATCGAACACATTCCCAACTCAATTAATGGATATTTAATTCTAATTTTGGTGGACAAGATAGATACTATAAGTGATTTATATATATTGATAAAAAAATATGGTTAATTATATATTATTCCTATAATTAATTATTTTTATTATATCGATTTTATATTTTTATAAATTATATTAAGATCTCTATACTTGTGAAAGTGAAATATTTAATTTCATTTTTCATCATGTCATCGACTCGTATGATTTACTATCGAGTATTCAGTCTCTCCCATTTTGATTTATTATTAAGTATGTATGATATTTTCTTTAGTAAAATTGATGACGTAAAAAGAAACGAGATTAAATATTTTACTTTCGTACGTATGATAAATTTTAAAAATATAAAGAATAAAATATTAAATAATTACTTATAAAAATATAATTAACCTTCAGATAATCATAATAATATTTATTGAAGACAATGATGAGCCTCGATGGTGGCTTAGTACTTTTATTACTCTGTCGGCAAATTTATGTATCAGTCAGTGAAGAAGAACACACGACGAGAGCCTTCAAAATCCTCATAAATGCTTGGCATTCAAACCACCAACCTTAAACGAGATATATAATTGTTCACCTTCGTGGCTCTAATCTATTATGAACCCCGCAGATTCATTTATTATGTTTGATGGCAGCAACCCTCAATTACTCTTATTTTACAACTCATTCATTTATTATATATATATATATATATATATATATATATATATATATATATATATATGTCAATATCACTAATTTAATTTGAATTGTTAAGACATCATTGCCATCAATGTCACCAATCTAACTGAAATTATCTAAATTGTGTGGTATCTTTGCATCAATATCATCGATTTAATTAGGATTGCGTAAGTTGTGAAACATCATTGTTTTAATGTTATATACTTAGTCGAGATTGTCCAAGTTATGAAACACGTATTATTCATTTATAAATTATTAACTTAATTGTAATATCGCTTAGGTCTATAAAAACTTATAAAAGAATAAATTGATTAATTCAAAAATAAGCAAACAAGTTTTGATATCTCAGGGGATAGTTTTACAAGTAATTCAGCAAATACTTAGTGGGCAAGAGAGAAAAGAAAAAAAAAACTTTGGAAGTTAAACAAATTGTAACGAGTCTATAAACAACTACAATTGAAAGTGTTGGTGGATGAAGAAGAACATTTTAATCAAATTAATAAACTTTTTTACCTAAAAACTAATTAGAGAGTATGATTTGAAAAAAAATTCAAGCACTCTTTTAGATGAAATATTCAATTTTTACTTTATTTATGTTTATTAAATAACTTAATTATAAATCTTAAAATATATCAATTATTAATTTATCTTTGCACGAAAAGAGAAAAAGAATCGAGCATTAGAATTAGATTCCTAATTTTGTGTTTTAACATTGAAGAGCGAGTCCGAACGAGTCACGAGTCAAAACTGACCAAAAGCTCGACTCGTTCACAGCCCTATTTAGAATAACCGTCAAATCACACATGAAATAAATGAAACGAGGCGGGTTTCAATTGCAACCTTTCCGCTATTTATTCCCATATCCATTTCTCATTGCTGTCTATTTACTTCGTTTGGCTTTCCCCCACATCTCCCCTTCCCTCCTCCCCTCCTCCGTTACGCCATCTCGAATCCCGCTCCGGAGCCCGTCACGAACCCTAAGCAACAGTCCCCTAAACCCCTCCCCTCCGCCATTGCCGATCCCACTCATCCCCTCCGAAGCAACCATTCTTTTCGTGATACATCCTTAGATCGATGATCACGTGGCGCCGTTAATGCCTCGCTCGGGCTTGCGTCCCCGTTAGAACCCCCGTGGTAGGAGTTTCTGATCGCAGCGTCTTGAGATGAGTGAGTGATCTCGATGGCCGTGACAATGGCGAAGCAGCTCAGTCCCCAGGGCCTGAGTGGGGTCTCCCCGTCGTGCTCGGCCTTCCTGGTCTCCGAGAAGTGGCTCCGGACCGCCTGGGCTTGCCAGTGGAGGTGGGCCATCTCGCGCTCGGTGTTGTGTGGTGTGATGCTCTTCGCCCTCGGCCTCGTCTCGCTCTTCACTGGCCAGATTGCTGCCGACCTCGAGTGGTCGCGGATCCGCGGACGGTGGCGATCCAAAAGGGTATGAGCTAATAAAGCATGAAAGTACTGGAAATAGAGTTTTTTTTTTTTTTTTTTCTTTCTGTTTTTTGTTTTTCTTTTCTTAGAGAACGCAATGTGATGCGCGGAGTTGCTTTTATGCTTTTGTTCCTTTCCACTCTACTTTATAATTTGTTTCTGTACATTATGGCGTTGTTACTGTTCATTTGACATATTAAATGAAAGTTTATCCCTTTTAATTGTTTTTGTGCAGTGCAAGCGTTTAATATTCTTGCATCTATTTTCTTCTTATGGAATTAACATGGTTTAGTTTAAAAAGATTAAAAATGATATATTTTTTGGAAGCAGATAATTGTCATCTATGTAGTGTGCGGCGTTGTGCTTTACAGTAACTTGAATGGTTATACTATTCCTTACTGGAATCATTTTTAGTTCATACTGTCAAATTGGAGACATTTGCAGGTTGGATACAGTACTCCAACTGATATATGGAAATCAGAATTTGCAAATCTCTATCATGGTTGTAGTGATAGAAGCCCTCATTTTAGAGGTAAGTTCCTTACAGCATTACCAACAGGATTTCTTTTTATTTTTTCCCTATCTTTTTGTGCTGAGTTTTGTATTGTGGTTTTCCATTAGAATTGTCAAGGATGAAGGTGGGCACCTGATGAATGTGTATTTTGTACAATTTATATAATAATTGATAAATATAGAAGCTATGAATTTCGTTTCTATGTACAAAGTAAAAAATATATATTTTACAATATTCGTGTGTTCTAGGATGTTAAATGAAAATTTTCTGACCAATATGAATGGTATTAAGGAAACTATTCACTTCAACAGAATACATCAGAATACAAAAAATTTCCGACAAATATGAATGTGTTAGGATGGTTGTTGCAACTTAATTCAAGATCTTATATGGGCTACTAGTCACTAATCAAGTATATAAAGGCTTTTCAGGCATAACCTTGCCGGAGGCCCTTTTTTTCTTTACATCTCGTTTCATCGTCTGGTCTTCCTCTTTCGTTTACTAAAAAACATTTTGCAAGTTTCAGGTGTGTTTTTCACTTTCCATTTCACATTTGTAGTTTTGTCCGACCCCATAATTATTTGATTTAGCACACACTTGAAGAGGATGGTTGAGATAAAATGAAGTTGCAGATACAAAGAATGTGCAACATATCTCTTGTATCTGGGGTTCAAAATTACATGCCTTTGTTTAGGATTTCGTTATTTTCTATGAGTCTTCCAGAGGTATTTGTGCAATTGTCATTATTAAGGAGAAGGTTGGTATGCCACTTGCAGTAAAGGACTTCTGTCACATACTGTGAAATGGTAAGTTGTGCTGATCCAAAGTCCACACAGTACGAATCGGATGTATCTATGAATTGTCTCCAATGAGCTTACCGGTGCCTGATCATGTAACCATGTGGCATGCACATGCAAGGTGCTGCACCTTTGTTACCAGGGTCTGGCATGGGCACAATACCTGGCTTATGCCCCTGAGCTTAGTAAATCAGCTTTAGTTGTTTGGTGGGACTAAAGCTGCTAAGTTGTGACACAGCTGCAGAGGAACTTAAACTTGATACTATGCTGTACCATGAATATACTGGAGTTGCAATACAGGGAAAGGCTTTTAAGCATTAGAAGCGAGATTAGAACTATCGATTTGAGATTCTGTACTCATTAGGTCTCCTTTCCCAATTATTTCAAGTAATGGACTTTCTAGAATGTCATTAATTTTGGAGTAAATTTTGACTATAACGCTTTACATGACCTAACGAAAATTTCTTTTAATGACTGATAAGCCAGGTTCTGGATAAATCCAAACTTAATGAATCCTGGCAAAAAAGTCTGGCTAGAAACTAAATAGGCTTATTATGCAGACCCATTTATCTGATCAATATCTGACATGAATATATACCACGATGGTATGAAGTAATCTAATGCTTATAATATATTCACTTATGGTTGCTGAACTTGTCAATCCTTGCCACCTCCTGTGCAACCTTTTGATCAGTCAACTTTATTTGTCAGCAACAACCTGATAGAACTTAGGATCTCAATTAGGAGGACATTTTTCATTGGACAAGGATATATATCCTTGAGCTATAAACTCTAAGGAGATGGATCTTTCTAAAAAATTCACTGCAGAGAATTACTAAGGGCAAGAACTTGTAAAATTATTTCTTAATGGTATAAGGTCAAACAGTTTAGTCGACATGTTTGTATAGTAGTTGTTAAACAGCAATGTCTTAGCTTTTATGCGATCAGATATCTGATTCTTACATGTAACATTCCATTTAATCTTTGCCTTAAGTAACATTGTCTTAGCTTTTGTGCATCTCTTTCACTATTGTCTTTGTTCGATGTCGATTACATATGGAAAAAAGTGAAGTGTGTTCTTGTTGGTCAAATTTCACCACCAACGTGGAAGTACCATTAAGCATACTAAAGTCTATTTGCTTTTTTCATGTGATTTAGATGCAGTGCATGATAGTGAATCCAACGGTTACCTGTTAATTGCAACAAGTGGAGGACTAAACCAACAAAGAACAGGGGTAAATTTGTATTTCTTCTCTCATGTTCTGGTATTTTATTGTCATCAAGAAGTGATTTATAAAGGGTTTAGAAGATTGTCAAGAAGTTTCGTCTTTCAGTAGATTTAGTTTGCATGTGATCCACCATCTTGCTTTTTTCACTTTCTTTTTCACATAAACAGAAGGATGTACCCTGAAAATTTTGCTTTAACCATCTTTTATTATAGGGTCCCAATCTCTCAGAGTAAGTTTGGCCATATTGGATCAGAAAAACATGGTTCTTTGTGATAACTTCATCGTGACTGTACTACCTCTCTGATTCATCTTATGCTGTTGAATGAAGGTGCATAAGATAAATAGAAATCTCAGAGAACAAGTGGACTTTGTGGTTGTATCATGTATGATGTATGTACATTTTCTTTCTTCTAAGTGATGAAAACTTTAACCATTACTTTTTAATGATCAGATAACGGATGCTGTTGTTGTAGCCCGGATCTTAAATGCCACTTTAGTTGTTCCTGAGCTTGATCATCATTCTTTTTGGAAAGATGACAGGTGATGTGACAACATGGAGACTTTATGAGACAATTACTACTAGTTGTGTTTCTAAATTAGATACAATGTATGTAACAGGTTTATTTTTTGCATTTGCAGTGACTTTGCAGACATTTTTGATGTTGACTGGTTCATGAACTCCCTTTCGAAAGATGTACCTGTTGTTAAAAGGATTCCAGACAAAGTAATGAGGTCAATGGAAAAACCTCCATACACAATGCGTGTTCCAAGAAAATCTACTCCTGAATATTACCTTGAACAAGTGCTTCCATTACTATTACGGAGACGTGTAAGCAAGCTTGCAGACTGCTTGATATGTGCTTAATTTAGCCATTTCATCCAGATTACATGATAAAATTTAACATCTCTACCATATTATTTATCATAACTTCTGAGGTCTTTCACCGTTCGACTTGGTATGTTTCTCATGTGAAAGGTCATTTGCTTCAATGCTCACCATAAATAGTTATGTTGGACAGTAATTCAGAGGTGAATAAGTTCTTTGGTTGCAGCTTTTCTTTGTGGGTTAGCAGACTATTCTTTCTCTGATGGAAATAAAGTACAAATGCTGTTACATCTTTCCAAACATTAAGAATGGGAATAACTCATTCCGAATCCAACTCCAAGCCTTCTTTCCATCTTAGCAAACACAATATCATATCATCATCAAATTTCTAACATTTTTGGTATTTTTTTTATTACCTATTGTCTGATAGGTTGTACTTAAATTGATCCTTAAGCGGCATCAAATTTCTAGCAACAACATATGACATGCTGGTAAATCTTAATACAAGGTTTTAAATCTCATTCTGGTGCTAGTTCTGTGGTACTGATGTCCTGAGAGGTATACTGACTTATACTGCCTGGTACCAACCAACTGGAAAACACAACATAAGATTAATATCCATTAGTACCAGATCATATGATGTGATACAGGTCCTTTTTCAACCAGTAAATACTGATCTCATAATTCCCAACACCCAATTTCATGTTATATCAGATGCATTTTCTCTATGAGCTGCTATGTTGAGAAACTTCTGATGCAAAATTCTAAATATTGATTTGGTAACAATTTTGATAATCTGTTGAACTAATAGGGTTCTGAGAACTGACCTGTACCACCTAAACCCTGAGTAAACTAATAGAAAAATAAAAATGAGTAGTTTACTGAGTTGTACCGAGGTTTATGATTGGACCAGTAAACACTGATCAATATATATCAGCTTGATTGGTATTTGGAACCATGTTATCTTGAACAGTTAAAAGGCAGGAGTTCAAGGTCACAAACTAGCTTTGATTACCTCTCATTCTCTAGTAATTTGTCAATCCTTTATGGAAATAGTTGGGAGACACTCTGATAGCAATTTTTAGAATGTTTCCATTATTTCACTGGATATATACTTAGTATGCATTGTAACAGTAGTGGTTACTAAAAAAAGCTATAGTAACTTTGGGAAAATGGCTGACATGCCGTATACTATATTTAAAGTTAGGTTATACAGTTTACTGAATCAGATAAAACTAATTTGTGTTTTTATAATAACATTACCAATTAATTGATAAATTGCAGGCTGTGCAGTTGACCAAGTTCGATTATAGGCTTACAAACAAACTTGATGAGGAACTGCAGAAGTTACGCTGCCGCGTAAATTATCATGCACTAAGGTTTACAAAACCGATAAAATTAATTGGTCGGAAGCTGGTCAAGAGAATGCGAACAATGAGCTCACGTTACATTGCTGTCCATTTGAGGTATTTTATTTTATTTGTTGGAAATATACTTGGCATTATAAGTTGTTAGAGTTATCCAAGAACTTTCCTATTCGGCATGCCAAATCGATGCTAAAGGCATTATTTTTAACAAAAAATGTTTACCTGCATAACATGATCTTTTTTATTTTATATACCAGCTTTCTTCTACTAGTATTCCCTTGCTAAGGATGTGCCTAGACTAGCTATACCAACATGGTTGAAGCATATACCTCTCTTCCTTGATTCTGAAGCGTTCTGTTTTAGGTTGAATTTTCTCATTTTAAAGCTTTGGTTTTCATGTTGCTACTTGATTTCATGGTCATAACTTGTTCATCATGTCAACAAGGGGAGTCACAAATGCTCAGTGCTGGTATGCTTGCCCTGATAAAAAGTTCTATCAACAAATACAAATGTGCTGTCCCGACCTCTCTAAGTGTCCAGGCAGCTCAAAATAATACCAATTGAGTTTGGCTGCAGAGGAACCAAAAATTCCATGAAACCCCATAGCAGTTTATGTTTTTCGTAAGCTCCTAGTCTATTTATTTATATATACTAATTTAACTGGTATTGTGCTGTCTCAACCTTATTCAACCAATTGTGACAAGGATTAATCTGATTGTTGAAGCCCGTCTTAAGTAAAGTCAACCAGAATCAAATTGATCTGGATCAACTAACTCAGACGCACTTGTTCTTCCCCATCCTACTTAAATGTCAACTCTTGTTGTCTCTTGAGTTGCATTTCATTATTGTTTTCTCCCATCCCAACAAATATAATCTTGGAAAGTACAGTTCACTGATTTGCAGTTGGGTCAACCTACATTTTGGAACTTACTGTTAACTAAACATGTCGAATATGAATGGGACAATGCATGTTTATGTTCATAAGGCAAAAAACAGATGATTTAAATGTATATGATTCTTGACATAATAGTTGTACTGGAAGAAACGTTTTCAATTTTAGTCAGATTGGTGAGTACCGATCCATGTTTACTGGTCCAACCAGGGACCTGTACGGAACCATATAGGTTGATGCTAATTGGTTTTGATTTATTATTATTATTTTTTATGATCCTTGACAGTACAAGTCAGTATACTGCAAGTTATGCAGGTAGCATTCAAGTCCCATCGGTTCTTGAAACCAGTAGTGGACTGGAACTCATTGCTTGGAAGAGCCTTACAGAAATGGTTCTTAAATTGAGACTTTCTGGCCCTTGTGACAAAATTGAAGTTTCCTATGTAGTTGCTCTTGGTTTGTTTTTTCACATCTGATACCCTACAGTCTAGTCAGAACTTAAGCAGGCATCAAGCCATCATGTGGCACACTATTTAGCTGATGATATATTAAATCAAGACGATTCACATCATAATTTAAATTAAAAATTGTTCAACTGTTCAACAGAATAAAACCTTATTATAGAATGACACTCGTCTTTTGTTTATGCAGGACTAGAAATGTTTGTGCTTTCATGATTCAGCTTATAGCATTTTTCATAGTTTCAATTGCTTTGTACCTGGTGGTCAGTTTTTTCCCATTGTCAGATATTACGTATATTGTACCATTAATAATCTCTGGAGCTGTTTGTCTAAAAGAATGCAAGAAGGTTAATACCTTTTCATCTTTGGGCTTGACCAAGCCAATCATTGTTTAACAACTGTTTAGGTTAAAAGCTCCTATGATTCATTTTTGGCAGCATATCATCATCATGCCGGATCCTTTTCTTGATTGATACTGCAGGTTTGAACCTGACATGCTTGCATTTTCTGGCTGTTACTTTGGTGGTGGAGATAAAGAACGTAATGAGCTTGGTGAAATTAGGAAGCGTTGGGCAACATTACCTGTGAGAATATTCCCATTTTTCCTCATTGGTTCTTTTCAGCTTTAACTAGTAGGATTTTCTTTTGGCTTCCACAAGTAGGATTTTGTACCTCAAATTGCATAATCTATGACAACTTTTCTAATAATCATTGTAACCATAGTTTCATTAAATGCATTGATCTATGATCCATAATGCTTTAGAAGCATTTTAGGTACCAATGTTATCCTTTGGATGAATTTTCCTCCATAATGAAGTTCAATTTTGTCAACCTGAAACTTATTGAGGAAAGATTAACAATCAGTGTTGTCAAAAGACACTTGGGTGCTTGCCTAGGTGCTCCAATGAGGTGAGGTGCTGGTCGAGCACGTCAACGGTCTCCGGACGAGATGCTTTAACCTGCCTCAACGAGGCACTGGGCATCCCAGGTATTGCTCGCTTGGCCCAGCAGTCGTACTCACACATTGGAGCCTGTCCCAACTTGCCTGGTGAATAAAGTCATGGCTTATTGGCTTGAGCTAGGCTTGTCCAGGCATGAACCTAGGCTTAGGTTGGCATGTACTGACCTGAACTGACAAATGATATGGTCGATACAGATATCATACAGGTCCGACCAAGGATTGGCATTGGTACTGAACTGAGATTTTAATCTCTGCTGTGAACTACCATTTATTTACTAATTGCTTTTGGTGGAAGAATGAAGCATGTGCATTTTGTTTTTCCTTTAACACATCGCAATAAGCTTTGTGAATGTGTATGCTATTTATGATCTCCACTTCATCAGTAGTAAGGGCTACATATTCTCCATAAATCCATGGTTTAAGTTGATACTTTTGCAGGATATGAGAGCTGAGGTGGAGCGAAGCCGAGGAAAATGTCCGCTGACTCCACAAGAAGTAGGTTTAATGCTAAGAGCTCTTGGCTTTGTAAACAACACTTATCTTTATGTTGCTTCTGGAGAAATATATGGTGGAGAAGCAAGCTTGCAGCCTCTTAAAGACCTCTTTCCAAATTTTTATACAAAGGAAATGCTTGCCGGAAATGATTTGAGGCCCTTCCTTCCGTTCTCTTCTCGTCTTGCTGCTATTGACTACATTGTTTGCGATGAGAGTGATGTCTTTGCCACAAATAATAATGGAAATATGGCTAAGATTCTTGCAGGTCACAGGTATGACTAGTTACCACTTGAATAACTTTCTTCTCCTTTGTCCTTTTCCTTTTCTAATTGCTTGCTTAAGACTCACTTTGATATTTGTTTTACATAATACCAGGCACTTCTGGTGATTTGTAAGGAAAAAATGATGGTCTGGAACCTAACAATTCTTCCATATCATGGAGAGTGCCTATATAAAGGACATTTAGGCTAATATTATGGATAAACTATGCCCTAGTTATTTCTTAAGTTGACAATATTTTCTCATGATTTATTGCAGTGCCCTTTTTTGTTTACTGTTTTCCTTCTTTGACTGACCAATTATGCAGATCTAAATATTAACCGCCCATATTACTGTCTGTCATTGCAGATATCAGATCCTAACCTGCTAAATAAGTTATTATGTTCATCCCCTACTTAGTCTCAGTGCAACATGTCATATTTTATTGTTTTAGCATCGGGATCCTGATAAATTCTACATGCAAGCACATCTCTAGTTTGCTTATGAAGTTGTCTTAACTCTTAAGAACCTTGGTTATCTTGTTTGTTTGGTTATCATGTGTATACTTCTGGCTTTTCTTTTTCTCTTGCAACTAAACATTGGAATTAATTTGCTTCATTTGACTGTCCTCACAAGTGCACGAAGCAAATACTTCCCTTGTACACATCAAAATTTTCAGATCTCTTCTCCTGCTTAACCCAATTTCCTCTCTAGCATCTGAAGTCTTTTGAAACATCATGACGTGATTTCAAACAATTCTACCTGTCTTTCCCAATTTTCTTTTTTTATTTTTTTCTCTTAATCTTGTAAATTTATTGAGAACATGTCTAACCAAAACTGACAGTATCACCATTCCATTGCTATATTGCCTTACTTTGTTTCAGTTTTCCACTTTGACTCTGTTGTTAGACAATCGGGGGCAAACATACATTGCTTTGGAAAAAGTGCCAACAGTCCGCCATAATCTTGTTGTGTTTCTTCATTATATCAATGTGACAAAATGATACTTTTCAGACTCAGCTATTCACCTTAAATCCATATCGCAGAGCTGTCATAACATAGTATACTTTCTTTTATATCCTAGACCTAAGGACAATACCTAAATTGGTTGGTTGTGGATAGTTTTCTCTTCGTGTAGCAAGCAAGCGTCATTCACATTTATCTACAACATATGTGCAGGAGGTACATGGGACACAAGAGAACCATAAAGCCAAATGCTAAAAAGCTTAGCTCTTTATTTAAGGCATGCAAACAGATGGAGTGGGAGATGTTCTCCAGGAAGGTGAAGTTAGTCCAGAGAGGCTTCATGGGGGAACCAGATGAGATGAGGCCAGGGAGGGGTGACTTCCATGAGTTTCCATCTTCCTGCATCTGTCAAAATCCAGATCACCTTGTAATAGGTTGGATTTCCATGAAGCCTGGAATTAGAGGAAATGAAACGGTGCGACAGCACGCAGCATCTGAAGTGGAAATCAGTGGGGACGAAAGCAGGTTTTTCTGAATCAGACAGTGATGTTTGTGGCCAATTGCTTCCATTCGATAAAAAAGGTTCACACTTTGCAGTTTGATGCATCCTAGTGGATGACTGCCTTGTGCCTCGTTAATGACATCATATAACAATCCCGGTGAGTTCCGAAGGATACACAGACTTGTGGTACTTGGGTTAATGCTGACAAAATCATCGAGGATACAGAATGGATGATTGACCGCTTTTAACATTGACGATGGTGGTGCAAACCAAGGCAGCCAGCCTCGGCCATCAATATTTTTATACTGAGATGAAGCCTCAAGTTTAGAGTCTATTGTTGTAAGCCAATGTAAATTATATCACCAATTTTGCCAGATTTAAACAGAAAGGCACTTGACCTTACTGCTTGACTTCATTCTTGTGGCCGTAGCAATCATGAGAAAGACTGTAATATGAGATATTTATGATCGTCATTATTTTTTCTTCTACGTAATTTCTCTTTCAAGTTTCTGTTCTTCAACCGGTCAACCATTGGATCCATGAAAATGGATGGTCTAAAAACCATCACGTTCATGCAGTGTAATCGTTTGTCTCCCTCATGAAACATACTGATAAGACTTTGGTTTTCCTATTCTTCAATCAACTCAGCACAAACGTCTTCGTTTAGCCCCTTAGCTCGGTTATGAAATGTGTTGGTCATACCACAGATCCAATGTCTTGACAGATGACTACATTGCTATGTTAGTCATCAGTTCGGTACTAGTTGTAGATCCAACCTGCAGTCATTACTGATGCTCCAATTTTTAGCACCACCAGATAGCCAGAGTGGTAGATCCAAGTCTTCAGCTAGCTGACGAGTAGTGATCCCTACAACTGGCACGACTAATTTGCAAGTTGTACACTGCAAGAATACCATCAATTAAGCCTCAGATCGGCTTTTCGCTTCTCTGAGTCCATTGCTATACTTGAACCTGCAACACTGGCTCCTAAGCAGAGATCTGTCAAGGGTGGAAACTATGATAGAATGCTTGTGTGCTCAAGGTAAAGAAGATTCCAGTGTAAAACTCTTTGCATTAAGCAATCACTCTACTGAGAGAACCAAAGTTACAGAGAAGCTAATAATCAAATCACCACTCAACTTACATTTCAATGATATATAGGTCAAGTTAACTAAACATGTAATACAAGCTGAAACAATGACTGAGCTAATAAGCATCACGGCGAAATGTTCCATTTCAATACGAAGGAACAGTGTGTCGTTTTTAAGAGTTGATGCCCTTTTGCAAGTATTATCATCATACGGGTCATCAAAAAGATGTTTATATTCATCTAGGATTCTCTACTAGTTCATCTTCAAGGACATAGCGAAATCTTGTATCATAAGGTAACCATTCAATGACCTGTGAGGCCTTCCTCTTGTTGTTTGGATTTATACATTTGTGGATCACCTCCGGCAGCTTCTTGTCCATGTTTCTAAACACCCATATGAGAAGATTGTCCCAGCCTGACACAGGCTTCTCTTGCATCTCTATCAAGAACCTTTGGTAGAAAAACTCTGCTTGATTTCTTCAACGGTACATGGGTTTGAAGGAATTCCTATCTTTGCCTTCTCCAGCTCCTCCATGGCATTCTTTTCTAGTGTATGTTCTCACCTGCAATTTTTTATGAGCAGTGAGAGGGGATATGATGTCTTGGAACAAGAAAGAGCAAGTGATAAATTTACCACAGGATCTGAGGAAGCTTCAGTGCAAAGGCCGAAGAAAACAAGTGGCAGTGAGAGGGATATGATGTCTTGGAACAAGAAAGAGCAAGTGATAAATTTACCACAGGATCTGAGGAAGCTCCAGTGCAAAGGCCGAAGAAAACAAGTGGCTGACAACTAGAAAGACCAATATTTGATCCAGTTAGCTGCTTTTCTTCCCTGTATTTCTTTCTCACAGCATTTGTGAGTATAGTCTCAAGCCACTTGAAGCAAACCACAAGAACTAGGTGTAAAGAAACAAAAGTGCTCGTCTCTGATAATGGTTGTTCTTATTATTTAGTCATTGGATGTAGAGAAGACATTGTCAGAACTTCTATATGCATCTGAAAATTTTCTTCTCGTGCAAGAAATGATATACAAGATTTCTCTAGTAAGAACTTACTGATGCAGAATGACAATTAATAACAGCCAACATAAATGAGGATAAAGATAGTTGTACTATGTCAACTAAAGTATGTAATTCAAAATTATTCCATAGATGATCATACAAATTTAAGATCATACATGACCCCTTCGAGATATCCGACAACACAGTATGGAGTATTCAATGCAGTTGGCAGTGATGATTTGTCCTCCAATATTATAGGCAGCCTGCAGAGCACTGATAGATAAATCATTTTGTTGATACAAAAATGAAATTACAAAAATAATTCCAGAAATGATTTATACAAAAGAAAAACCACTTAATACTTTAGTTGTCATCAGCTGAAGTATATTTTTGTCAAGAAACGTAAACAAGATACTTTCATCTTTCTATGTAACTCATGTTTGCACTGTCTAGTTAAGAGAATTATGCATTTACATCTCTGTCAAACCTTACATAATTGCGAAAATCATATTTGAATCTGTATTGCTCTCACATTTTCCCATATGCATGGTTAAAAACTTTTTACTAGTGCAGCAGATGTACAAAAGTGCTTTCGTAGGGTGTATACCAAAATATGGAATTCTTAAAAGCTACATATCACCAAAAGGCATAGAAAGAGTTCAAACAACATTATACATCTATAATAAAAGCTATTAGAGATATGTCCCAACTAGTGGCAAGAGAAAACGATTCTAGAATTTCTCATGCATATTGCGGAATCCACTGAGAACACAAGAAAGATTATTTTTACTGCTAAAGAAAAATAAATTTCTGCACCTTGTTAAACAAAGCAATCCTTCTCAGATAATTACTTGGAAATCCATATACCATATAAGCCTATAATAGAAAGAGCAAGAAGCGACTACCCAGTTTCTATATGGAGAGAATAAAGTGAATCCTACCAAACTTTAGCATACAGGACTTACATGCATTAGGAGAGAATTATAGATATTGATCCAAAATGCCAATTTTGCATTAGTTTCCTGGGCACTCACATTAACTGTTTACAGCTGTTCCACCAGCAACCTATAATTAAACAATCAATTCTTAAGAGATTCTTAGGAGAGAACATTCACGGTAAATGATGCAAATTATTGTGATCTTAGAACAAACATGTAGTTGCTTATGACATATGACGCACGAGGACATTGCTTGTCTATTTTAATCGAAGTTATTTCGAGGGTGGACCTACTAGGCCATTCCTGTTTCTCTGTAGTTCCTCTTGGAGGAAGGACAACACAGCTAGATGATCTTGAAAAGAAGGAAGATAACAATTTACCAGACATTTCAGATGAGTCAGTACACATCCAACAATATATAAAAGCCATGCATCTGACCATCTCTTCGGATATTCTGCTTGGGCATCGATAGAGATGATCTTTCAGAGGTTGGGAATTTCTCTTGGAAAAGAACTTGACATGTTAGAGGACTGGTAGTTATGTCAAAACCTGCTTTATGCTTTGCCACAATATCAAAATTGTAAAAGAAAATGAAAATTCTAAAATTCTGTAACATGCTCAAGAGTCAAGACCATCACTAAGAGCTATAGAGAACTCAATGCAGTGTAGAATGGAGGGAACCAAATGAAGGACAAATTGCAGATCCAAAGGATTCTTAATGTTTTTAACCAAATTTACTTGATTTAGTGTTGTTGCATTCCGTTAGATCTACCTCATCATATATTCACATGTTCAAGAATCTACAACTCCCCAAAATACATGTGGTTTCTAGATGACAGAAATACTACAAAGAACAGTTAGGCAGATATTCATATTACAAATATATCTCTTGCAGTGATTCTAAACAATTTATTATGTGATTGACAAGAGAGGATGTTTAGCTCCCACATATTATATATGAAATCTTTCTAAATGTTTGTTTCTTGTAAAGATTAGACCAAACAAGAAGAAAAGAGTTTAACGTTGCCAAAATTCAATTCTATTACTTCTGTTCCTTTTGTTGATTTATTTAAGGGACTACACACATCCTTTACTTAACTGGGTAATGATGTGTAACTACGGTTAATTTCAAAACTTGAGCTATGTGCAGTTCTATTGGTAATGGCTGAAAGCCAACCGTGTGCTCCTTAGTTCATGATCATATTGAAATACCAAAATCTCTCTCTAAGCTTCAGCAAATTACTTCATTTGCTTTAACTGTAGTTTTGATATTTATTGTCATTAACTTTAAAACTTCCAGTTTGCAGTTTACTATTTTCAAAATTGGTTAAAAGCCCATTTCTCAATTTATAAGCAGATTGAAATAGCCAATTATGTGCCCCTTGATTTCTGTAAGATAATGAAACACAAAGTCTGTGTTTAAGACTCAAGGATATGTGTGAACCTCAATCCATTCAAATGTTTGATTATACTGATAACTGAAGTTCATATTATGAACCAACCACATAAATTTCTTGGGTACATTTTATCTGCCAAACACATAAGTCCATATGATGTGCCAATCACATAATTTACTTGCATAATAACAAGAAATTAATGTGGAAGCAATTTAATCTGCCATTGTCAAATTCCATAAACCCTATTAATCTGTTGACAAATTTAGTTCCTTGTGGAACTTAGATTATTTAAGTTCCATAAACCCTACTCAAAAAGATCAAAAAATAGAACTAGAGTATGGAAAATTCTTTTCCCTGTTCTATAACGCATTAACAGTATGAATAGATGAGGATGATAGGACAGAAGCAAGTGTCTTGGACATCAGTTTAATGTATATGCTAAATGAGATGAAAATAATGGCATACCAAAAATGATTCATGGAACAAAATGCTATTTCAGGTAATAGTGATTGCTTCTAAAAGATAAATGAACAATCAGCAAATATATTAAGAAGTCTTAAAAGCACAGTCAAGCTGATTTAGTGCTTCCTTGTACCTTCATAGGATATGCAAAGTCATTTCCAACATAAAGATTCATGTTTTCTCTTGACAACAGGTCATGTCTAACCTTCGACTTAAGCAAAATGTTGGTTCGTCCAGCGTCCTCTATGGAAGATAAAACTTGAAAAGGTTGGAATTGGAACTTCTTTGAGGAGCAAAAAGAACTCAATATTATCCTAGGGTGCTTCCTAGCTCCACGGCTCGAGTGCACAGGAGAAGCCATGCCTGAATTATGTGCAGAAACAGGCTGACTAATGCATTGATCAAAGATACTTCTGTAGAGGGATAAAGCATGTTGTTCACGATTTGCAATCTCTTCTTCAAATAGCTCAATCTCTGCAGTTAGCTCCCTGGTCTAAAGCAAACAGAGGTGATTCATATCCATTTTCAAGTTTACCAGGGGATCAGAAAAAGGAGTCGGAATGTCTTGTTGAATTATAGAATCAAGAAATGATAAATTACTTATTGCAACATATATAATTAGAAAGACAAAAAGGAGTTTTGTCTAAGATTAAAATCCGCCACAGTCATGTGAAGAACTAGAATATGGAATTGGTTACAGAATCATGTATTAAAGATTGAAAATCACTTATAGACATAGCTACAGGAACAATATTATCAAACAGTTTAGCCAACAACAAAGCCGCAATGTCCCAACCAATCAAACAGCCCCATACCTTGAATAAGTTTTCATGCCATTACAAGCTCTTCAAACTACAGAATGTAATTAAGGAAAAAACTCAATAACTTTTCCATCCATTCATAATATGTTGCTCTTTTCCATAAGGAAAAGAAAGCACAGACAGCTACAAAGCATGAATTAAGAGAAATTTCACTTGAACTTTTTTAGCTAATAAATAAAAAATCAAAAACACAATTGTGCTTACCAAAAGAGTTTTCTGTTTAACAATGGGAAGAATGGAGCTTCTAGTTTCCTTTTAACTTTGAACCATAGTTAACCATTCTAAGAAAAAAATTAGATTGTAGATATATCATACTTCAAAATCTATCAAATCGATGTTTAGGAGAACAAAATAATATGGAATTCAAGCAAAGTTATGATAAACAAAACCATAAGCTCATGTATTTGGCAACATATTCTAATGACTGCAACAACAAACAAAGGGGTGACTCAACCTACAATAGCAAGGATGAGGAAAAATAATTTAACTAATGACGCATAAGCAGGAACTCAATGTGGTAGCTAAATAATCAAAAGAGAGAAATGAAATAAAATATAAAGTATATAACATAGATACCAAACAAAAAAAAAATGTATGAAGAAACTCTATGAGAAATCATAATAACTGTGAACTTTCAGTGACAATCTTATGTTCTTCTCTTTTGATAAATAACTTTCCTTCAATAATTAACAGAACAATAACAATTATATTTATCAAGGGACAGAAGTAATGCGTTGATAACTAACATATACATTTGAATGTTGTGTTTATGCTTATATGACATCTTTATTATCATTTTCCAAATTGAAACCCTTTATTCCTCTTTTTCTACTACTTAAAACTGGGGTTATGATAACAATGACATGTAGCTTTCAAGGACAAGTAAGCTGGACTTATGATATCTGTCTTTCAATGTCCATTCCCAATTGATCCATGTTTTAATACACCTGTGATTGATTTTATGAGTGGCCCCTCCTATCTTAGTAGACTGTGAATACATAATCTCCAAATTTATCCTCCAACCTATTATTATTTACTTCAGATATTCTCCTACTCAGTCAGGAACAGCAAATTTCTAGTATTTAGGAGTAGCTCCTTATGAGCTGGATTGGCCAGTTTGCAAGTTTCACACAAACATAAAAAAGAGTAATTGAACCAGTGGTTTCCTAATTTTTTTCGGATAAATACAATGTTAAGAGAAATATGGTTCACCTTATCGATCCGTACTAGTGTAGTGACCAGCTGTTGGTATGGTACGTACCGAGCTATACCGAATCATATCGAGTATATCGACATACGTATCGATGACTGGTATGTACCGCCCATATTGAGCGGTATGCCGTGGTACGATGAACCATGAGAGATACTATTATATCAATGGAGAAATTTAGCTTATATCTGCAAAAGAATATTATAGACACTTCATTAGATGGATGCAAAAATAACTTTTGTCCGAGGTAGGAATATATTGTGCAACAAAATAGTTACCGGTCTGGGTTGTCAAAAGATGCTTATAACATTTTTCACATAGTAAATGCATGAACATACATACGAAATAAGAGCAAGCTAATCAATCGATAAGTTATCTGATCAACTGTCTTTTATTTTACTATGTGAACCAGGATTTTGACTGTTTTTCATCTGCTGTTCTAAAAGAAAACACACTTGCATCTGCTTTTGTCCCATCTTATATCCAATTACTGATGCGTTAATAAAAAAGTTATAGATAACTTGATAAAGAAGCTGTATGGCGTGCAACATACCTGAGCAGAAAAATGTCTATGTCCAGGAGATAAAAGTACTGGAAGCTCAACCAATCGCCTTCTCCAGCAGAAAACGAGTTTTCTTGATGCAAATGCATCTGAAGTTGTTTAATCTGTCAAAATACAAGCATCTTTAGGAGGTCTAGAGAACAAAACCTTGTATTAGATTCTTCTGCCAGTGAAGTTTGTAGACATGCATATGAACTTGCAATACAAAATGAAATGTAAGCATGCGAAAAGAGTTAAGTCCGTACATCATCTTCCAAGGAATATCGACTGTTTAATGTGGTGTGTCTGGCACTCTCACTTGAATCTTGATTATAAGAACTTTGGCTTCCATGAGACTTCAGTATATTCGAAATATTATGTGAACCCTGAAAATTTTGAACTCATGAAGAGACAATTTTTCGGTTTGATAAGCAAAATTGTCCAATCTACCTTCTAAAGACGAGACATCAAAATCATGCATATGTCAGAGATAGTTCAACATTAACAAAATTGAAGATACCTTACACTCGGTCTGATTTTTTGCAATGCTGTGTGACTTTCCAGATTTGGTCAACTCCAAGTTTCTCTATCAGAGGCACTGGAAGAAAAATCATTATGTCATCAAATCATAATTGTAGGAAGAAAATATCTAATTACAGAAACAGGGAAAAGTATATTAACAGTCAAAACAATAAATAATTAAAATTTCTGAAGGCCAAGATCCTATTATAAAAAAAAGGCATTGCTTGTACACATTGATCCCATGCTTTACAGTCTTTTGGACAACCATATCAGGGTTCTAAAAATACAATTCAGGCATCCATATATAAGAAAGAAGACGTGAAGTCTCTCGTAAGGCTCATACAGTCACATAATGTGGTAAAGTTATCCAGAATATAAAATAGCTCATTCTCATGCACCAAATATGCATTCTTAATATGTGTATTCAGATAGTACATCAATATGTATAGCTTTCTTCTTCCTCTTTGTACTATATGTGTGTGTGTGTGTGTGTGTGGTAAAAGATGAATTACTAAATCTTTGGTAATTCCATAAAATAGAAGCTTCATGTATGATCAAGAAACCTGATTGAAGCAGTTCAGTTCCTCAAATCAAAGCAAGAAAGAAGGGGGTGAGGCACCTCTAATTACAATGGAGCCTAAAGAACATTAGAACAAAGCAGCCATTGACAAATCACACAGAAAACCATAAAGAAAAAGAAAAGAAAGAATGTAATCCAACACACCCGTGTTATCAAGCTATCATCGTGACCAAGAAAACACGCCTTTTAGAACGCCCAAGATGCGAAACACGAGTATATGACACCATAGAGACAGAATCCACGCGCCCTGCATTCGTCACCTCCATGGGCACAGCTTCTCCACCCATTCCTACTCTCCTTCTTCCTCGTGCATTTGAAGAGAAACTCTCAAGACCAGAAACAGAAGCAGGAGAAGCTAACGGTCTGATTCTTTTCTACGGTCCTCACGGAGACCTTCCCTTTGGTCCTCGGTTAGCTTGTCCTTCGGCCGGAGAGAGAGAAAGAGAGAGTAATTACGGCTGAATTGCCGTGAGGACTGACTGCTGGAGGAAGAGGACAAGAGGTCGTTGGAGGAATTAGTGACAGCAGGAAGTGCAAACGATCGCATCGGTCGATGTTCCCTTTTCCTGTCTTCTTCTTCTTCTTCTTCTTCTTCTCTATCTTTCTCTCTTTCTTCCATGGACTGAGTGAGGTGTTAGAAGCACAGTCCTTTCTCTCTCTCTAACAGACGTCATCTTTGCTTCGTGGGAAACCGTCTCGAGGAAACGTAATTGATCGTATCAGTTCTTTAACCCGACAAGCTATCTAAATACAATCTAAACTCAATCTACCTTAAAATACTCATTATTCTACCCATACTCACAGCCTAATCCAGTTTAAGCAGATCACATAGACACAGAGCATCCCACAAAATCGATCCACTTTCTCGCAGAACAGGTTTATCGGAAGCTGCATCTCTACTTACAAGTCTTAAGATTTCAGATTAAGATGGTATATAATACCTTTATAAGTGGATCACATAACTACTTGATCTCTGCAATAGTTATTGCAGAGCCGCTTAGATAAATGCCTCCTAATTAAGATATAGCACTGGTAAGAGGATTGATATGCATTACCTTTACCTTAATAACAAGAGGATGTATGCTCCACTGCAGTTTCAGATTGCAGATTAATAATACATCTGTAAATTTTTAGATGCACTCTTTTATCCTTGTGAGGAATATCATTAGATGAAACCTGCATCTCAAGTAATGAAGAATACCTGATCTGAATCTTGACTGGTTGAAGGATTAAATAGGGCAACAATAAAGAGGGACAATAATAATATCATCATTACTACTGGAGTGGGCAATATGAATGTCAGTAAATTGATCTCAAGCACTGGTTAAAAAAGGAATTTAGAAAGCATTTTGACATATCATGATTCTTTGAGAAAAGAAATTGGTGTCTACTTTGCTCTTTCACAAAATACATTTAAGTGTATCAAAGAAGAGAGAGATGGAGTTGGTGTTACCATGCATGATGAAGTATTGCTGTAGTTGAACATAGTAACAACTTCTCAGCCTCGGGATCTAAGTATGGCTGATGGTTAATGCAAGTTTATTTCATTCAGTGTAAAGCATCACGAATTGACCTCAGAAATTAGAACAAAGGCATCAAACATGATTCAAGATTTTTGAGTATTAGAGATGATTACAAGTTTAAGGAAGCTTGTCAGAAGACAACAGTCTTGTTTACTTGATATGGTAGCACTCGAAGTTCACAATACGATTTTATCACTTGTGTGAGACATTGCTTTTCGAGATTCTCTGATTTCTGCACAAAACTTTTTAAGGTGTCTCTGTGAGAAACTCTCTCTACCTGCACCATCCACCATGTAAATAAAGTCATTCGAGTAAGCAATTTAACAGAGGCAGTTGACTTCTCTAATGCACATCAGATACAAAAGCCAACAGTGATATACATCTCCTCCCATGCTATGTACTGTTAATGATTCACATGGAACATGATTGTCTCCTGATCTTTCAGAGCTATTTTGACTTTCAGTAAAACCAATAACATGTAGGATTTTTGTTAGCTTGCACACTTGAAACAATAACTCAGACAGCAATGCACAACAAGCTTGGTCATATTGGATTCACTAACTGTTCATTTGACTACCTTTATAACTCCACAGTACATGAAAAAAGTCTTGATATATGATCCTTGTATCAACTATTTCTTTCCGGTAATGCTTTAATCTTATTTATCATACTATTGTGTTTAACCCCGACAGATGTTTGACTTAGCTAAGTGATATTTGATATGAATTTTTTGCTTTGCAAATGATCTAGAAGTCCAGGAATAACTATTAATGCTGTCGAACATATGAAAGCTACTGCTATGCCTAAATGAATGATTCAGAGTGACCTTGGACACAGAATTTTCCTCAACTCTAATGAGAGTAAAAGAGTAGTAAAAATGAAGAACTTAAAAGTGCTCAACCTTGTAGCATTATTTTCGTCTGGATACTGCTGTGGACCTATAATATACAGATGCCCAGTAAGCTGCTATATGTTATAGCACAGAGCTAAAAGAAGATAGAATGTTCCCACTTGAAGGCAGGATAAGATTCAACTTGTGACACAATTTTTAAGCATGTGAACCCAATAAACCGAAGAAAAGAGTCAACATAACTGAGTATCTTCTAGAGAGGAATTAGGTGCCCAATGGCATGGACCAATTTGGTGTGAAAAGCTAACTTTTCAAATTTCGACTTGATACCACTATTCATGTTACTGCTTCACGCTTTTTTTTTTTTTTCTAGTGCTTCAAAATTTAGCTGAAGCAACAGTCTCCAACTATACAAAATGACACTGCAGAGTGCCCAGCTAACATAGTAATGGATGAGAATACCAGCTGATCCTTAAGCCAACAAGGGAGTGAAAAACATGGAACATGTTACAGTTTCTACTAATTTGACCAATCCTAGGTATGGCCATTATTAGTCTATTTCATTTAATTTAACCAATATTTACTAGATACTTGGTACGGTTTTGATTATGCTTGCACATTTTCCGTATAAACTTGGGTTGGATTGACAATGAATTGGAATACTAGTCCTATCTTTATTTATGCTTATATTTTTCCTGGTGTAAATGTCATAAAACTGATCTTTTTGATATCGATGAATAATTTAACAAAAAAAATATGACAAGAGCTTCAGGAAAGCATACAATAGAATCAAGTGATGTGTTTGATTAATTTAGCTCAAGAATATCACCATTTGTTCAATAATTGGACCAGCATCCAGCTCTTCAGTTACAAAATGACTTGTTGCACCAATCAATTTTACCCCAGCATCAAAAGCCTGGATTTATTTACCAGATCGAAGGTTCTAGGGTAAGAAATCTCAATAGTTCTAGCAAATGAATAAATAATTCAAACAAATACCTGTTTCGAAGGATTCCCTCCTTTAAATGATGGAAGAAGGCCATGATGAATGTTAATTATATCTTTACCATAGCTCTCCAGAAACCTTCTAGATAGTACCTGCATATTTGTATATGATAGTTGGGACTTTAAATGATATTGTAAATTTGTAATTGCTTTAGGCTCTAGTAAAGTTAAGGAATAGATGGCAGATGCAGGAGGATAGCTACAATAAAATTAAAAAAAATCTATTTGTGGGCATGGAATTGAGTCTAGGTATGCGGAACCATCATTCTTTCCAAAAACATTACTGTAATGAGGAGCTCAGAAAGCATGCTAGGGATGAACTCCCGAGGAGTTCCAGAGGTGGGTACAACAAACATGATAGAAGTTTCCTGCTGCAACGCACCCACAGCACCTAGCATTTGCTATTTAAAGAATACAAGCAAATGGTTAGATTTAAAAACTTAAGAAGGATGTCAATCCTCCTTCCGTGTAACTTAATGTTAGAGGAATTCATTTAATCTGGAAGTACCAAAATTGGCTGAGATCCCATGAAGTTCAAAAATCCTGACTTCCTCTAACTTCAGGTGATAGGAACTCATCACAAGCTGAAAGTTCTTCAAACTTGAATATCGGACTCCCCTGTCGTATCGGATTTTATCTAAGAATGGATTTTGCCCATGAGCAGAGATATCATGAACATTCAAGTTCAGGTGTCTAAATAAACTACTTGTAATTTACTTTAAAGTTTAAACAATAAATCCTAACATGTGAACCAGCAACTCTTTATTGTTATGAATGTCTTATCTTAGTGACTCAACATAGCACTCATCAGAATATGATGAGCAACATCTTTTCAATCTTAAGTGTTTTATCTCTCTTCCTCCCTTTTAAAAGATGCTGCTAGTTGCAGTTCTCTTTTCTGCTCATCTAGAGATATATTCTTCATAAGAGAGTTAACAGCATCAAAATCATTTGGTAGTTCAATATTTCTATGTTCAAGACCCATGTGCTTCTTTCCCCTTAATTTTAATGAAGAAACTAGAGTCAAGTACTTATGAGCTTGAACAAACATTACCCACTGTTCTAGGAGGTTGCATAATGCAATTGGTGATATACCTCCAAAGCAAATGTGAAATCATGTTCCAGCACACTTACAAAATAAGAATAGGTATAGAGATCAACAGATGAGATCAAGAATAAAAATGTGGAGGGCAAACCTGCATGTATCTTGCAAGTACAAGAAAATCAGTATCTTCAACCAATTCCAGGATCTCTGCTTCTCTTGTATTTCCAGCACTTGTTGGCAAGTGATGATATGGAATCCCATGTCGTTCAAGAAAGAGAGCAACATGTGTATTAGGAGCTCTTTGATGATTGCTGTGTTGATGTGTTTAAATCTTTCAATTTATATGTTGAAGAGAGGTTCTGTGAATAAATAAGTCGTACAAGTTATCACCTTATTACACAACTGATGTCCACGGGAAGTCTACCCTCCTGCCATCTATATAACAAGTCCACCAAACAATGTTCCTACAAGAGCAAATCCTTGTGTCGACGAAATTGACACATGAAAATTAATAATCATTGATTCAGTATAATCTATAAATTATAAGCCAAAATATAAATAAACAATACTATAAGTGATTGAATCTAGAATGTAAGGTGTTTGCTTATGATGTGTCATAACTAAACCAACACAAACATTTGATGCTAAGTGATTAATAAGCAAAGAGTCACTAGCATGGCGGATCAGACCTGCTTTGAAGCAAGAACTGCAATCTTAAATTTAGGGTCTAGATCAGGGACGCGTACAACAGATTTTTCTGCACTGAATAACTTTGATATTTTGTTGAAGTCATTGTCCACGACATCCCGAGGCCAACGAGCAGGATCGAATACAAACTCACTGCCCAGTGTTATTGTGTTAGCATTATGTAAGAATAATTTCATTTGGCTGTAACATGCATGTAACTTGAGACATTGTAAAATCAATTATTTAACTGTGGGTTCAAAATGTTTTGTTCTTTAAAATTTTGACTTGGCAGTGGACTGAAGATGACTAGGGAAAAAAAACAGCTTCAAATTAGTCAAATCTAGGAGTGCTTAACTTTGTGTTTAGGTAACAGTAACATGACAGCAGAAAGAGCAAACAAGGTTACAGATATAAGAATTTGGGTAAGAGGAATAGCATTAGCAGAAACAACAAACGAGATTTCAGATATAGGAAGTGGTATTTGACAAAATCAGATAAGATATAATTTTATATACCAAATTGTACAAGCATGTTTTGGTTATCAATGGCAGGAATACTAATTGCAAAATTTGCAGAAGACGTCACAAAATTCAGTTGGCCTCACAAGTAGAAAGGCATCACACTTCAGAGTAAAATAAATGCAGAAGGTTCATCATTCTTTGCAGAATAAGTTGCAAAGTCACAAGAAAGAGAAGCAGCTATAAGTTACACAAAGTTGACTTAGTTATATTGGCCATCTAAAGATCTCATAATCATAACAATTAAGGAAGACATAGTCACAGGCTCTCCTTCACAGATACCAAACAAATTGAAAATAAGTCTCTCTATTTCTAAAATTGAATAATTTAAGTGGTATAGTATCTGTCCTTCCCCTAGTACAAAATCATATCAAAAGAACAACTGAAGTTTTTGTTATAGATGTTTATATGATGTATTTCCTACTAGAAATGGACCAGATCAGCCCAAAAATTTACTGGACTTATTCTGGCATGAAGGCATGCTTGAAAGAATTTGGTGATTTAAGTTGAACATCTTTGGTTGCTAAGAAGTGTAACCAACGTAACAATGATCTTCACATTTGACGCCAGGCCAAATCAAAGGAGAAACTTGATCAACTCGACAACAGACCTATACTCATTCATAAACAAGCCTATCTTGAACCACTCATCATTATCACAAGTGGAAGAGACTCGAGGAAATTGGCCAAGTTTTGGGCATAGCCGACCAAGCCAGAGATTGCCATTCATCTCAAAACTAATAAGGCTAGGCCAAAGTTTGGATTCAGCTTAGGCAATTTGGTACTTCAGCACAATTTACCAATTTGGTACAAAAGACCAAAGACAGAATCCCCACCTCCTCGAGTAAAAGACCTGCTTCTTCTCGGGGACAAAGACATCCACGCTGTGTATGTTTCCGCCCCTCGACGCAATGCACTCCGAGAGTTTGGCGACGATCCCCACCGCGTCCTGCCCACCAACAGCTCCAATCTCAGCCCGGGGATCGATCAAAGAAGTCCGCCACAACTAACAAACAATGGACTCGGATGAACCCCACTCACCGGGCAGTGGAAGACGTGGATGCCGAGAACGGAGCCGGCGTTGCTGCCGGGGATCATGGAGACCGCTCTCTTCGCAATCCGTTGCAAGACCACCATGCCCACTTATTTTTCCGTGATAGTTCCTGTGGACACTATATGAGATGTCCATTCCCTCCAAAGTTCGGTTTCAGACCCCCCAAGCACGGTTACCCGAATGATTACCCTGAGGGGAACCGAGGGCTCTATCATGTAGACCCCACCTTTTCTAAAGAACTGACAGTAGGGTATGTGACATGGGTGCGTAAAAGACGGTGGGAGAAGACACGGCACGCATTCCATCGCTCTTCCATTTGAGGTCAGGGTTTGGTCGAGCACTGAATCGGACGATTGGACCGGTCGAATAGGTACATTTTGCCGCCGGACCGGTGGGTGTGCGTTAAGCCTCTTTATTGCTTTCTTCCTCCATTCGATCGCTTCCCGATCTCGTCGCCATTTTCCTCGGAGTGAAACGATCGATCCGAAAAGGTACTCCATCGGAGCGAATCCTTGTCTCTAGGGTTTCGTTCAGGGTTTTCTGCGGCTGCGTCGTGATGGATCTGATCTAATGAGGTAGGGATTCTTTTATATCGTTTTAGTTGGTGTAGGTGACGAGGAGGAGATTGAGACTGGAGATTGATGGAGGTGGAGCCGCCGGGGCCGCTGCGGTATCTGATTGGGGCGGCGATCATGATGGTCGGCGTGGTACTTCCGCTCGGGTACATGATGTTCCGCATCAAGCGCGTCCCCTCGTCCGCCTCGACCTACTCCAAACAGACGTAGGTGTGCTTTTGATTTCATTTCGTGAACTCGGCTCTCTCAGTTCTTGATCTCTTGATTGATTTCGCGTAGAAAGCGCATCTTTTTCTTTTGCTTCCCTAAAATAGCAGCTGATGTTCTCATCATTGAATGCAGGTCTAAAGGGCTGATCTAGGGATCGTTCACAGCTCCTCTGCTGCCATCTCTTTACGGTGGTGGAGAAATTACTGGAGGGTACACCGTTAATGATTTTTGATATATCTTTTTTCTTGGGCCGTGTATTTAAAAGCTTTAGTTTAGCTTGTATTTGATTTTGGTTATAAGAATTGCTTCTGTGGAATGTCTGCTCATCATGTGCCTGGTTCCATTCGCTACAATTGTCATTATTAAAATGTTTGCTTGTTACTTGCTTTGGTTCGAGCAATAATTAATGCTTAGGCTGTTATTGATTGGCTTTATTAGATCTATGAATTATTATTATTACATAGATTAGCAACCGGTTCATTAAAAGTTATTGGCAGAAACCATCTTGTGAGTTGCAAAATAAATTTGAGAAACAAGAGGGTGATGTAACAAAAGTCAAGTTTGATTCATTTTGTAGGTGGTTGGTCACATTAATGTGTACACTCTGATCATCTCTCTTTTATATGTCCTGTGAAAGTGATGAACAAATTTTAAGGATCTGAAACTAAATTGTGAAGGCTTTCTCTTTCTATTATATGATAGAGATGTTTTCCTTTTCTACAGGATTTTCCCTTTTCTTGATCTTATATTTATCTCCCTCAATGAATTTTTCCTTTTTCTTTGCACACATCAATTAACTTTCAGTCAAATACTTTGAACTCATACTTATAATACTTTTTCTAATGGGTCTCATCTGAAAGTTGAATTTTGTTTTGAGTGATTCCTAACTTTTTTTCTCTTTTTTTCATCTTTTCATTTGTGTGTCTATCACTTTTTTTGGTGTGTCCTTATCTGTCATATAAAGGCCATCTTCTAATAGGTGCCATCATACATTCACTAGCACCCTTGACATCCATATATAATTTTAAGATTCTCTCATAGTTGTAGACAAGAAATAGGTAAAAGAGGATGAGTGAAGAAAAGTTAGAGAGCTTCCACTAGTGTGACAATTATTTCTTTTGTGTAATTATCCCATTATGTGTTGGTAAATGTTGCACAAAAGGTATATTCACCTTAAAATCTTCGTAGTTGACAATAATGGCTGGCGACAATATATAAGAAATTGCTTGTGTATGATGATTGTACTAAAAATCTGGTGTCACAACCTGGGTTTTCAATTTGCAAATGATAACTTGAAAGAAACAATGTAGAATCTAGATCATTATGAATCCAAATTCACTATTTTTTTTAGCTGATAGTGAAATCTGCAACACTGAAGTTAAGCAAAGGCCACTGTGAAAAAATAGGTACAACTTCGTAATTTAGTGGTTGAATGAAATTAGCAAATATGAGAACACTAGAATATAACCGACTTTTGGTAAAGTGGCATGATATGATTAAGTTATTTATTTGCTGTTCTAACAAAGTTCCACTTTTGTATTGAAGTTATTCTAGTTATTAACTCCTGCAAATATACTTACAGTTCTGTTAACTAAATCTGTTTTCCTTTCAATATCTTGAGCTTCTAAATGTGAAGTTTCTAATCATCTGAAGACAAAATATAATAATATAACAAAGAATAGGGGAAAAAAGTAATTTCAAGAAAATGTTGTTAGCCTTTTTAAGGCTTGAACATCTTCTTTATGTGCTTCCATGGCTGGAAATTCTTGTATCTTGGTCCAGTATTTTCAACAAGGATTTTGTAGGCAGAGAAGTATTACAATTAATCAGCTAAGAGCAAACAGCATCTTGTACTCTCATCTACAATAATATTAGCAAGTGAGGTCTCGTTTAGCAGGTACATCCTTATTGATAATTGAGAGCTCATAACAAATTAAAAGGCACTTTATTTGAGTTTGAATGGCTTATATGAATTTCAAGCATGTTCTAACTATTATAATAGGACAAAATGGGACTGGCCCTGGACGATACCGATATGAATCAGGTTTATCACATCGGAGTTGACCATTACTGTGAACTATATAAATCATTACTTCATTTACAAGTGAAACCTTCAGGATTGTATGTTGTCCTTCCTTTGACTTTGAGTTTCACTTGTTTTCCCTGTTAGCTTGGGGAGTTGTTAGGATAAATGTCTCCCAACTAGCAGATTTCTGATTAGAAGAAGATTCCCAACAGCCACATACTAGTATTAATGAGAGATAACAAAGGAAATTATGAGTATTAATGGCTCGCAATCTTCCTATACTTATAATGTTACTAGTGCTTGAAGGTCCTAATCTACCTAGGATCGTATAGCGAGTCTAGAATAATCTATACTTATAATGTCACTGGTATTATAACCCAAAATTTTCATATGGTAAGTGCAGAATTAATTGTAGAAAGCCCATTAAGCTGTTGTTCTGCTGTTGTCTTTCTGTTGTACCAGCCTATTCGTCCACTTTATTGAGCTTTATATGTTTTGGCTGCCCTGTTTGGGTTGCATGCCACTGGTATCAGATTGGCAGAACTCCAGACCATCTTTGTAGCACCCAGATAGGGCTCCTGAACTGGCAAGCCTTGTCAAGATCAGGGGCTGGCTGGCTCTTATCAGAGTCCTATTCCCTCTAGCATTTGTTGTCCTGCTGCTCTATTACATCTTGGCCTGCTAGTTGAGATAGCATGTTTTACTGCCTTAGTTGAATCCTAATCAAGCTAGTAATCCAATTCACTATCCAACTAATGTAATAGTAGACTGTAGCTCCTTGCTGGAAATAGAAATCTTCCTCCTAATCGCTGCAGGAGTCTCCAGTGCCTTGACAATTCTTTGCCAAAGTTGCCTCTTCAGTCAAAATTTTCTCCAAGTTATGATAGGTATGATTCAACAATGATATGGCTGCCATGGTATCTCTGAAGTCATTATTTAGGGCTGGCCCTGCTGGAATAAAAAAAAGAAAAACCAGAAGTAAAAGAGTAGCATCTGGCATGATTGACCATCTGCTTTTACTTGAATACGAGTGGATGTTATCTCATTAAGATACTTCGGATAAAACATTTTCTTGATACAAAAGATATATATAATTAGAACTTAGAAGATGCAACTTGGGCAAGGTTTGTTATCTCATGGCATGTTGATGGGCATTTTATGTGCTGTTGCATTGGATACTTTGCTGCTTCGCTGACATGTAAAAGCGAGACCAGAAAATGAATCTTGATTACTGTTGTTTTATTTCTGTAATCTTCATCTGCAGTCTGTCCTTTTGTGATGAACGATGTACTTGGCCGCATCAAAGCTGTCATTCTAAATGATGTTCCAGGAGAATGGAAAATGGGATTCCCCTCAGGCACAAAAAGGTTCAAATCTTAAATTGATTTGAATCTTGGTCTAATATTGGTTTTGGTAATCGGTCAGATTGGTATAATACCAGTGTTGACCCACACCATCCAGATCCAAACCAAAACAAATCAAGTTGGACCTAAGGTAAGTGCCATAGAGGCCCTTTTCTCATGTTAGGTAGTACAGAAGGAAATAAAAGCATGTATAATCCATGATTTGAGCATGTGGGAGAGTACAAATTCAGACCTTACTGAATCTTCATGCTGATTATTTGAGATCTAACAGGAAGAAAGCTTGGAGTCTTTCAGAGTAATATTTGCTTCAAGGTATAAGTAATTAATCATGTGATCATCTTGATATAAGGAATTTGATGTTAGGAGATAACCTGGTATTTTGATGTTGCTACTGTTTGGTTGATTAGGATCAGATGGTACATGAATATGAAGGTTCTGGTAGTTGAAGGAACTTTATATTAGTTTTACCAAAACCAAGCAATATGTGCTCTACAATTAATAGATGTTGGAGCAATAATTTCATTTTACTTTCTATTTCTTAACTAAGTATACATTTGAAGGCTTTTGTCAAATGTGCTTTTGAACTGAGAGCAAAATATCATTGATTTGTGATGTCTGCAAAACTGTTTCAGTCTTGTAGTCTTTAACCATTCTCATGGTACTGATGGTTGATTTTTGATGACACAGCCAAACTTTTTTGGTATTCAAAACTGGCTATGTTGATGCCAATGCCTTTGTTTTTCTTACATAAAATTCTATAAATGATATTGCTTTAGTTAACAGTTTGGAGATTGTCCCTCCAAACTAAAGCAGTTCAAGGTTATGCTGAAATGCTCCCCATCATTTAGCCTATTATGGCAAAATGCTCTAATGGCCATCATCTTGTTTATCCATTGAACTAGAAGCATGACTTTGATCTATTCTTTATAATTACTGATGCAAAATGCCTAGCATTTGTTATTTAAATCCACTAAGATCAAGTATGGAAATTTGTATGCAGAATGAATGACTTTTTGGTTAGAATTGAATTTCTGAGAATCTGAAGAGTGAACTTCGTTTGCAGAATGATTGAAATTTGTACACAGAATGAATGACTTTCCAGTATCTCTCTGTCACTACTGAAAAAGATGAGGAACACTATACTTCTGAAGACAAAGCAGCATGACGACTATGACCGAGAAGGGATATTGTGATTCAACAAGTCTATGCAAACTACTAATCCTGCTTGTTTCTAAATTGCAAACCCTTAGACATTCTTTCATCATGAATTGCAGCGAACTTCATGATAATTATTTTACATATGCAGTTTTGACCGATGAGTTAGATTGTTTCTGGTACAGCTTTTCATTATATATCATGATAATTCACGAAAATGGTTGCTTGAAAGCTTGTAGGATAAATACAGCGAAATCAATCAGATTGTCGAGCAATAGCAGTTACAGGTTGATAAATTTTCTCATCTTTGATTTCGCCACTGCTAGTAACATTTGGCGTCTTCTACATATAGCAGTTGTTACATCTGAAGAGATGGAAGTAACAATATGTTGCTGTGTAGTTTGCTGTATGATTATCTATTCTCTTAAAAATTGTGTTTAGGTGTTGGCAAACTGATAGGTCATTTATTCGCATGATAAGTTGTGTGGTGAGAGCTACATCATCATGCTGTTGCTGAGCTAATGCTGTCACTGAGAAATGAAGAAGTAGATCATAGATTGTAATTGGTACGTCATTGTTGTTGAGACGCAACATGGTCTTGCGGCAAGTGGTAGCCAAGCAAGTGAGTAGATTTGGAATAGTTGTAAGGGGGGAAAAGAGATCCCGAAAGAAATAAGTTTCACGAATAATAACTGAAGATGTGATGACTTGCGGACGACTCAATCGAGTTCCATATTTGATGATAAAATGTATATGTAGTCTTTTATGTTTTATTTGCACCCTTTGGTTAGAAGTTGTCTTTCTTTAATGTGACTATATATATGAGAACGCCATAACGAAATGAAGGAATAAAAGAACAGAACATTCTACTTCGACATTTTTAACTGTGACGTCGGTTCTCTTAATTGGGTCAATAACTCAACCTGGCAGGAATTGAGTTGACTTGACATCCCGACGAGTTAATTGGGTCAAGTTTGAAAACGGATGAATCTTTGAACTGTGTTCCTCGTGTTCTATATTTGATCTCTGTTTAGACTTATGATCGTCGATCTGCCGACACTAAAACGTTGAATGGCAACTGCTCCTTTGAGGAATATGCAAAGCAAAATCCAACTCAAGTGGAAGACTATATGAGTCTACTAATACTGACTGATACGGGGCATGACACAGGCAAAGTGGTGACATTTCACATTTGCTTGGTCGATACATCAATAGGGCCTCGGTTGGACGAGGTTGGCATCGTGATCTCAAAAGCGATGTTGACTCTATACTGATACCGCAGCTTATTTAACTGAGACGACAGCTGGCAGTCCTCGATAGTAAGATCTCTTTAGTATTTCGGTTTAGAATTATAAAATTTATATTAAAATTCATGAAAGTAAAATATTTAATTTTACTTATCTTAATATCGTTAGTCTTATCGATGCAAGATATATGATAGCACATACAAAAATTGATACGAAAATTATGGAAAAATAATAATTTTAACGTCCTAATTATGTTTTTAAGCAAATGACGACGATGCTAGAGGCCACGAGTGGTTGTTATGGTTATGGTCGATGACGACGATGCAGTGGTCGATGAGAATGACACAATGATTGATGAGAACGTTGGGGACTTTGTTAAGGGACGGAGGAGAATGAGGAGGGAGAGCAGTGACCAAAGGTTAAGCAAAGGGAGAGAATGAAGAGGATGATGTAGTTGCCGGCACTCTGCATCTATATCGACTCCGCTCGGCAACCGCTTCCGACACCTCTATCTGTGACAAACGTGGAAAGTGGAACCAGTCAGATCCAAACCTCGTCCACATGTTGGGCGACCTAAGTCTACTTGAACTAACTTGTGGTTAAGCAGGGGTTTACACGACTATATACTTTTTCAAGTATTTTGCATCTCTGATTGAGACACCCACCTTAGGCTCTACTATGAAATAGTTTTGCGTATGATCGAAGCTGGATGAGTGAGGAATTTCCAATGGGGACTAAACGAGTTGGGATAAACGTACCGATAGTTGTTGTCACATTTTCCAGCTCCGAACCCATTCCAAAGTTCGCCGTCGCGCTGCGTTTCGTTTAGCCGCCCTGTAAAAATTTCGAGACTTTCTTCTCGGCTTGGAAAGTTATGACTTGAGCACGAGCAAATAATTGGTTAATTCGTTTTGGGAAATAATCTACCAAAACACTGCATCTTGAAAGAGTTTGGCGAAAAGATTGGAGTTGATTTGATGAATACACAAACATACAGTCCATTGGAGAGGAATTATCATATGGATTCTTTCTTGCTTAATCAAGCATTCATGAGTGAATATAGTAAGGAAAGAAAGACACGTTTGCAAAAAGCAAAAAAAATAATGTATGAATAATTGAATAAACTATAATCCATTCACATGCAAAAACCACACATTTGCTTTATTATTTCTGTTAAATAAATGTGGAGATGATTACAAACCATGCGTCAACGAAGCAGCCAAGAGGATAAAACTTCTGCCACAACCCAGAAGATAATCCACCATGGAGTTGGTTGCAATCGCCCCTGCAAATATGCCATACATGTGCATTTTTAGGCATTAAAAGGTGTGGAAGTTTCCAAGTGCAGCAATGTTCAGAGGGCAACTGATCAAAACATTCATCAAATGCTCTAGATATTCTTGTAAAAAAAATAATCTCAAGATTGAGATAGTGCGCCATCGACCATTTGTTGTCTCATGGAGAAATTACAAAGACCAACGACCGGGAATCCTTTCTAAAAGAAAAGGAGAGAAGGAAGTGCTGCCAGGGCATAACTTTATAACCTGTAATTTCCCCAGATATTTGACCGAATTGTTGGATGTGATGACAGAAGACCCATGATCGATGACATTTCCAAGCTACCGCCGGCTAACATTGAATTGTGCGCTCGAGGGAAGATGCTAACTCCAGTGCCTTGATGGGAAAAAATCCAGCTTGTGCTGTAACCAAAGGAAAATGCTGAGGCAACAAATGCTCAAGGCTGACACCACAGATGCTAGTTAAGAGAAAGGATCTATAGCTAGGAGATATTAAATGAATGCCGAAATGCGCCTCTGACCAGTTTCATTCAACAAGGGATATAAAGACACAGCAGGTAGTTCATAGTTGTACCTGAAAGAAAAATAATGAATCAAGCAAAAATCATCTAAACAAACTTCACATCTTGTTGTGTCAATCAGTTGTGAGAAAGAAATCATATGGCATGAGCAGAAAAGCTATTCCTGAGACATAGCCTTGAAAGAAACCAATCTTATTTCTTTGATTCTCTTTTCCTCTTATGAATCAACATGTTAACATATTATGATCCAATATTTAGTTCCTGGGAGAGACACAGCACCTTGAGGTATGTTTTCCCATGTTTCTACTCAGAATTGGTCCGAGGGCTCTTGAGGTATGTTTGACTGCCTGCTGCATGTATACATGAATATAATCATTTTACTAGCACTGTCATCTTCTGCTGCCAATGTGTTTTTCTTTGGCAACTTGAATAGATGCTAGCTAGTAGGAATTTGATTTTCATTTTTGGTTTGGTAGTTCACAGCATGAGCAAAAAGACTCCAGTACTCAATGATGATTTATGTAATGTGCCACTTCCAAAGAAATCACAACATAATTCTTTGTGGATTTCAAGTTCTACTTCAGTGACCAACTAATTGATAGATGGGACTTCAAATTTTATATACGTTCATTATGATGATGAAATTCGACAAATGTTCAACATATTCTGCATATTTCATGTTCCAGTAGTGATAGTTGTATGTTATCCACCATGTTCCTCGACCTTTCCAGCTGCCTCTTTTTTTTTTCTTTTCTTTTATTTTCTTTTCTTTGATTTTTGATGTTATAGTAGGAATCTAGATTCATTGTTCCTAAAGTTCCTTTACAAGCATTCCACAGTGTATTCAAAGTAAATGCAGGATGGTGATTTAAGGTTTTCTGTGATTATTTCTCCGCTATTATACGCTTCTATTTCTGTTTCTTGACTTTGATCCAAATCCTGTATTTCTCTTCACAAGATACTTTTGTGCTTCATATAATCTCTTTTTTATGTCTCTGTGTATGCATATGTTGATCTAATGTTTCTTCAACAAATGGTTATTGTATTATATATTTACATTTCATCAGGTATAAATGCCTGAAATCATCAGAGTTTGTTGATAAATCACTTGTTATATGAATAGCTTCTCTACCCTTCAGTCTAATTTATTATGTTTGACTTTACTCCATAACAACTCTATTTCAAGTTTTCAACAATTAGTCTAAACCACTTACTGGGTTACTAAATAGCTATCAGCTATAAGTTCTACTTCTTGCTTCCGTCAGCTTTGGTCACTGATACATTTTCTTTTAACATGTATGTTATCTCAAACATGTCAGACCAAAGGTGACACATAGTTGTGCTTCCTTCGGTGAAGCACTTATCTTTGAACTCAAAATTTGAAATAAAATTTAACTATGCTAGAATTTCCAACCAATAATCATCAGCCTCACCCAGCATGTCACATTGCCATGATAATAATAGATAGTGAAGTTGCCTAACCTTATAATATACGAATGAAATATGAGAACAGCATTTGGAATTTCTCAACCCAAAAGATTCAAGTTAAGCTACACAAAACAAGTCCTTAAGAGAAACTTATTAGTTTCGAGGACCTCACTAGAATAGGTCCATGAGTTCTAAAATCAACTAGCTTATTGCCAATTACTGACGTATGAATTTTTCCATGATTGGATTCTGTTGGAAGCAACGTCATCAGATAAAATCAAACCATTGTAACCTTTTCTATAGTTCTTCTCTGAGCATCCACTGAATTTTACCTAAGCATGCATTCATAATACCTCAATCAGCACTATCCTTTAATTTAAATATTAGTAACCATGTTATTCTATTTTTCAGTAAGATTTTAAAAAAAATCCGCGTCAATATCTTAGTTAATATTGTACTGGTATACAGTTACGTCGAGTCAGGCAGTCTGTTGATAAGAACAGGTCCAAGAACTCTAGGCAACGGGCAAGAAGAGGGACACAGACACAATCCATGTTATTAGCAGGTCAGTCCAACTTGATCTTGGGTTGAGCATAGATATAAAAGTGGCCCACAAGGTGACAACAATGGACAAAACAATTAAAATAGAGCACCAACATAACTAGTTAAATTCACATGAAAATTTGCACAGGCTCAAGTTACAAAAAATTAATGAGTAATTTATTAAAAAGGTTTACGAATATGTTCAAAAGTGGAGGAAATAAGTTTAAAAAAATGCTACAAAAAAAATAAAAACAAAAGATTGAGAGAAACCATATAGGAATAGAAAAAAACAGATAAACCAATAAAGCTAAAGTAACAACTTCACTAGATATATTGAAATGACCAAGTTCGAACAAATGCTAGCTAAAAGAACATATAAAAAAAGATCCTAGCAATCATACACATCCTTAACCAAGTACATAAACAAATGAGATTGCATCTTTGAAGCAAAAGCACCTCTGACATCATTTTTTCCAACACAATTGTTATTCAAAGATCTATATTTTAAGTTCACCTAGTTGCCAAAAATATTGAGCAAAATGCTCAGAAGTAAGATATAACATGATAAACTCAACTACGGCAAAAAGGACATGTAGCATATAACAAAGTACCTGTTTGCAATTATCTCGCCTGGGTAGGAGAACAAAGTAGACCCGAGGCGTCTGATCCCACCACTGCAAGCTCACAAACAGAACAAAGCTGCCCCTCGATGGCAGGCACAAACCTAGCCCCACAATAAGGGCAGGAAACATCCTTCTGCCCACGATAGATTGGAACAAAAGTTGCCCCACAAACCACAAAAGGATTCCTGTAATCATAATTGAGTTGATTAGCATCATTTTTATCACCAGCATGTTGCAGCACCTGCCTAGCTTTCTTTGCTTGGATTTCAGTTGGTCTATTCTCCAGGAGCATCCTGGCAAAGTTAGCTGCTGTTGCATAGTTCCCTCCTTTATAGCAGATAGTCATAGCATTAGTGAGGACGAGCCTCATATGAATCTTCTGAAGCTTACAGTTGGTGAAATAAGCTGCCAGCTCCTGCTGTTGAACTGAATTGACCTTGATTTCCTTTCTTGTAACCTCCATTTTCAAGCCCAGAACATACTCTCTAGCAATCTCAATCAACTCCTTCACTTCATCAACTTCCCTCCTTGACTCCACTACAATAAGTGGGATAGTGTGCAAGATGCTGAGAAATTGCCGTAAAGCCTCTGGAAACTTTCCATCTGTAGTGGCTCGATAAGCTGCCTTTAGCTTCTCATCCATCTGCGAAAACTTGAATACAAGTGCTGGTGGGCCCCTCACATTAGGACTGTCAGACTCACTCCAACCCTTCTCAACAGCAGTTGATATGGCTGGGGTAGTAGCAAAGGCATGCATATAGGTATGACTGCCCACAAAAACATCCATGAACAATGGCTTCATAGGTGCGAAATTCCTTATACCCAATTGCCGGCTGAGCAAGCGCATGGCAGTATCAAAATTTCCAGCTGCCACATGCTCTCCTGCAAGAGATGACTTCTGAATCCAGATTTGACTAACAGGAATGCCAGGTGTAGGGGCAACAAATAGTGAAGAACGGGCATTTCCAGCGGCTTTTGGCGTATCTGCATCTGGTGGTAATTCCAAATCCTCAAGGTCCCATCCTCCCTCCTCATTATCTTCATTTGCTACCCCCTCTTCAAGTTCAGCAACTACATCATCAGCATTCTGCATCACGGCCTCCATGTCAACAATGTCCAATTCTTCATCACCCCAATCAGCACCAGTTGCTTCCTCCTCTTCCTCGTTCCCTGCCCTCACAGTGTCCAGCCCATTGTCAAATATACCTCTCATGACCCTTAATAATGGCCAATCCCCACAGCACATAAGTGATGCAGGTGGCATCAGAAGAGAGCGCACTTTTCCTTCAGGTAAAGAGGGAACATTTTCTCCCAGTTCAGCAGAAAGCCTGTCAGCAACTTCCTTTAGTCCATGAGTGACAGCTGTAACATATGCAAGAGGCAAATGACCAGAATTTTCCAAAATATTAACACGTTCCTGAACGTCACCAAGATACATAGCATTATGAAACTGACCCATAACATCATTCTTCATTTCAGCTATTTTCAGCATTTTGGACAGCTTCTCCATGTTACCTGTTACAAGATAAAGAAAAGATAGTCTCTCAAAGTTCTTTGTCCTCTGATATGCATATTCCACTATACTAGTGTTTCCTTGCCGAAGGGCTTCAATACCCAACCTGTACCAATGATCCTTATCATCAATCTCTTTTGCTGCAGCAACAGCTATCTGAATGTTACCGCTCTCTAGAGCCAAGTTGAATCTAGTCTTTTCATCTTTTACAAAATGGAGAGCTACTTCAGGAAAACCTTTCTGTTGTAGATATGAGATGACAGCCTGTCCACATAGTTGTGAGTTCCTGATCATACTCATCACATGATCATATCTTTTCCGAAACAGGGATAGCTTAAAGATGTATTCTGTTGAATCAATCGATATCACACGATTCTTCCCATCACGATCCAGGCAATAGATATTGCTTCCAGAAACCTTGGTTATGTAAATCAGAACATCAAGAGTTTTTATAATACCACTGTCCCCATTAGGAAGGCAATACTTGATATGATTTAGTGTAGTATATATGAAGACACCATTGTCATCCCAGGCACCGCTTTTCACACGGATTGTCTCGTGCAATGTGTAACGGTGCACAAGTTTCTTATTAGCAATCACTATAGCATGTTTAGCCAGCAAAGCAACAGATTCCATGTCACTTGACCAGACAATGTATTTGATAGATGGGGTTTGAAGTTCTCCAAGAACAATCCTCTGTTGGAGATCAAAAATGGCCACCCTGTCCTCAGCCCTGCACAACAAGTTACCGGTGCCAGCATAAAATATTGCATCCGTACCAACTGGAAGAGGACTCTTCTTTACAATCTCATTTTTAAGGTTCTTAACTATGGCCTGGTTGTTACTCTTGTCAAGAACAGCAAATCTATTACGAGCTACAAAAACAGCTGATGCTCCAGCTCCCTTCCTTGCATCCTGCATATAGTCACCCCTTCCAGAAGTGTCCTTAGGAACAATATAAAGCTCGTAAGAACCCCCATCCGCATCAGAACAGATCAAGACAGCATTCTCTGTGGGACTAAAAGACAGCGTTCTAGGTCCCTGATTCAAGCTGACAGAACCAGGTCTCCTTATCGGAACCACCTGACTATCCTTCTGGGATGAGAACTCATAGAATCGCAGGAATCGATCTTTCACATAGTATAGAGCATCTCCACTAACAGAGAAAGCAGGGCGTTCCCTCTCCAATTTGAAAACAATCATGCCACTATCATGACCAGCTGCAAGAAGGTTCATTTCTGGATGTGCAGCAAGAATCCAGAAACGGTCATGTTCCCGGCGGAATGTCTGAATACCTGTCCGCTTAGTAGCATCCCATATGCGAATGCTTTTGTCTTCTGAGTTGGATACAATGATGTCCTGCTTTGCATGGAACATTACACAAGAGACGTTATTCATGTGGCCTCTCAATGTGTCGACCTCCCAAGCTTTGGAATCTGCTCCAATATGACATACATTTAATGACCTGCTTCTATATCAATATTTTCCTCCTTTAACTGATAACTCATCAAGGAATTAAATATATCGAAGCATTACCATAGTTATCACATTTAAAATCATAAAATACAAAAGCACAAAAAGAACATTTTAGTTAGATCAGATTCTGTGAATTGTAATATCTAGGTTTCATTTTTCTTGAGATTAAAAAAATAGAAGTTTTATAATTCTAGATAAGAACGTGAGGATGCCAAAAAGAGAGATATTTTCATATTACCATTCATTCTCCACAATTTCACTTGCCGATCATCTGCTCCAGATACAATAAGAGGCAGGGTTGGATGGAAAGATGCCCAATTGACTCCACGATCATGACCTTCCAAGACATATTTGACAACAGCATCGGTACCCCCAAACAAATCAGTGTTCATCTGGCTCAGACGCAGGATATCTTCAGCTGGAGAAACTCTTTTCCTCAGTGCACTAATATCCCAAACACGGACCGTCTGATCCAGAGATGCAGATACAACCAGGTCCTCCTTTGGATGGAATAAGGCGCACATGACATAGTGGTTGTGCCCAGTCAACACAGAAATGCAGGTACGAGATTGCCAGTTCCAGATCCTAATAGTTTGGTCATCGCTTGCACTGACAATCCATGGGTGCTCATCATGGAATTGAACAGTGCGGATGTAGTCAAGATGCCCAAGAAGGGTGAACAGGCACCGGTGAGTCTTATAATTCCAAACCTTAATCTTGTAGTCGTCTCCTGCAAATATGACATTGCAATCAGAAAGAAACACACCAACAAATTAGGCCCTTTGAAGTATATTCATAAGAAAGATATCCCAAACAAGAGATCCACGACAATTTGAAATAGTCAACCCAGAAGCAAGAGCCAACAAAGATCAGATTCCAATCTTAAGCGAAAACAAGATTAGAATTTTGAATCAAATCAACCAGATCCGGTGTCCCCAAGAAAATCAAGTTACAATTTTTCAAGGACGACCGAGATCTAACGTCAGATTTAACGAGCGACACACGATGCAACTTGAGCAAATCAAGATCAAACAAAAGACTGGGCATTAAGAACAATAAATCGATCACCTCCGGAGACGAAAAGGGGCTGTGACTTGTGGAAGTGGACGCCGCGGACGGGGCCATCGTGCTCGTCAAAGCGGTCGATGAGGGTGCCCATCCGGTAGTCCCATAGCTGGATGACGCCGCTGTGGAGGCTGGCGAGGATCCAAGGCCGCTTGCTGTGGAAGCTCAGGCCCTTCACCCGGTTGCTCTTCGTCTCGAACTTGGTCAGCATCGCCGCCACGCGCGCGCCTGCGAGATCGAAACCGACGCAAAACAAACCTATATCAGAGGGGAAGGGAGCGGGGGGTAAGTCAGCGGAAATTAGGGCTATAGCTGGGATCTGACCTCGGATCTGAGGAAAGGGCCTCCGACCTGGGGATATCAGATCTGGATCTCGAGCGACTAGATCGAGAGAAGTGGAGATCGCCGCCGAGGGAGAGAAGATGGGGGTGGGGGAGACGGAGAAGACCGAGAGATGTCCGACGGGGGGGTCGCGCGACGACACGAGGTAATCTGTTCTTCGCCCGTTACACTTCACTTTACCACGTTTTCTCTCTGTCTTATACTCGGGGTTTTTATTGCGGTATTTTTACATATATTTCCTTTCAAAGTTATCGAATATCATATTTACCCTTATCTTTCAAAGAAACAAGTTTTAGAGAATATTAATATTATTTATAACTTTAATAAATTTTAAAAAATAATTAATTTAAATTGAACCGAAAAATCATACCAAATAAAAATCAAATATAAATAAAACTGGTTTAAAATCGATTCGATTGGAACCAGTTCATCATTAGTTTGATTTTGAAGACAATTAATGATTCTAGATATGAGATACTCTTCTTTGATTTGATTAATTGGTTCGAATCTAGTCAAATCAATTTTAATTTGAAAGATTACTTCGATTGAATTCACTGCCTAAGCTTTTAATGGCTTCAAATTAATTAATCATATTATATAAATAATATGAGTTTAATTTTATAAATATTTTCATGCCGTCCAATCAGATCAATATTTCGATTTAATTCACTGAACTGAATCAATTCATTTAATATATATATATATATATATATATATATATATTTTTTTTTTAGATTTACTTAAAATTATAAATCGGTTACTCGAATCAGATTAACTAATTTTGAATCAATTTAATTATCTATATCCCGAATTGATTCCGACTAATTTACTTTAATCAAATTGAAAAAAAATAATTTAATTTGATTCGAATGTGTTTGTAAATTTCAAAGGTCGCTTTTATTTGAGGGATATAAATTTTGAATGAATATTAATATCATTTATAGTTTTAATAAATTTTAAATAATAGTTAGCCGATGGAGGATAACCCATTAGGTGTTAAATTGAATCGAAAAAATGATACAAAATCAATTCGATCAGAATCAAATTATGATTTTGAAGACCGTAAACGATTGGGATAGTCGGTTGAAATCGATTTTAATTTGAAATATATCAACATAATTGAATTTCACTATCGTATATCTTTAATTGATTCAAACCAATTAATCAAATCGAGCTAAATGCTTAGTTTTATAAATATTATCGTGTCATCTAATTTGATTAAGATTTTGATTTGACTTAATTGAATTGAACTGGTTCATTCCAATAATATATATTTTTTTAAATTATTCAAAATTATAAATTAATTAATCAATTATGATCATTCAAAATAATATATATATATATATATTAAAATTATTTAAAATCATAAATTAATTAACTAATTAATCGAATCGAATTAATTGATTTTGAATTAGGCATATTCCAATCGATTCTAATTTAAAATACACAATGTATTGAATTAGGCACATTAAAATACACAATATATTCACACATCTAACTCTAACTGACTTGTGGAGAGGTGATGTTAAAAGTAGATAATGCTATACTTTCCTAATAGTTTAAGCTTTTGAGAATTACTAATGACATATTTAAAACAATTATTGATCATCGTATTTAAAAACAATTATTCTTTATGCTCATATATGTACTTTAGGATTCTTATGCTTATGTCAATTATAATAAATGATGGCTTATGATTCAAAGATTATAAAATAATTATATGGTTGTATAGATTTGATAAGAAAAAAATCACTATGTCAAATGCCTTTTTTTCAACACTAATCATATTTAAACATGATCTTTTTTTTTATTATCTCAATGTTATCATCAATAATTTATTACCATATTTATAAATTTTGAAGGATAAATGATTAACATCTCATTTGATCAATTTTTTTTAAAATATTATTCCGCTGTATGCATGATAGATTATTATAGAGGATAAATGACTGGACATATATCAATCAAAATATTTACCAACAAATTAATAGATATCATTTTTTATAATATTTATATGAAATTTGAGATGATCCACTTGGAAAATATAATTCTAACACATCCATTTAATCCCCCATCAATCTCGTACATAATAAGAGTGGATTGTTTCATTAGACAATTTAGCTACAAAAGGCCATACCAATTAGTTTTTACCGGATAATACTCCTCTATTAAAAGCTTATTCACGATTTTTTTTATAAATATTAATTTTACCCTCTTATTAAATTGATTTGGATTAGTGAGTGAGTTCAAATTTGTCAATTTGTTCCCTTCCCTCCTAAACCTCTTTTTCTTTGGAGTCTCCTCCTCCTTATTTCTTTCATACTCTTTTTCTTCCCAAATTAATTTAATATAATATTATATAATAAATCTAAAGATATTATATATATATATATATATATATATATATATATATATATATATATGATGATGATGATTTTTTAGAAAATATTCATATTTTGAATATTTTTCAAAGATATCACTCTTTTGTTTATCGTCAAACAATACTTCTGATTTAGAAAATACTTATAATATCTCTCAAAAGTTTTTGAACCAAAATTTTTTGCTCATCTTTTTATTAGTTTTCAAATGTTACAGTGTTTTCATTTAGTAGTATTTTTTAATAGTATTTATAATATTTTATTAATATACTAAAAAAATAATAAACATTATTAAAAATACTATAAATAATATAATTTCATGTCTTTTTGATTATCATTGTTCATAGATTATTACAATATTATATTTTTAAGTTGATAGTTAGTTTTAGTTGAGGTTAGAAGTCTATTTAGATTATTTATAACATTTTTAAATAAATTTCATAGTATATTTGTTATGATGGCCAAAACATTGTTAACTGATCAAAAATACTATAACAAGCAAAACAAAATTATGAAAGATAATATGTATATATATATATATATATATATAGGGTACTATTTTAAAAAATAAAATAAAGATATTGATTGAAAATACCTAGAATATTGATATTTTCTAAAAAAAACACCTATATATATATATCTATTTATAAAAAAACATGAATAAATTCTAAATTGCAACAATCACTTTGTGGGTATTTGGGGATAAATTACTCTTATTTATTATCAGCTTTTTTTTTTGTTGACTAAGCACGGGGAAGTCAAAATTATTGATCTAAAACGAAACCCGATCGGTAACGACCAACATGATGACCCGCCCGAATAAACCGACTCCTAAATACCGGGCGTGAAGACTAATAAATGACCCAAAGCGACGCCGTCGCAACTTATTCTCGTTTCATTTCGGTGCACTGCACGTCCCACCCAGTCGGAGTATGAACCACTTCCCCTCCCTTTCCAGATCTCATCTCCGTTAGGGTCTCCTCGCTTCCGATCTTAATCCGCTCTCGTCGATTCCTGGAGATCTGATCACCTAGAACTCGAGATCTAGTTCGCCTAGTCGCCTTTGCTACGGAATTGGTAACTTCTTTTCTTTTCTTCCTCCTCGGATCGTGTTCTGGTCGCTGCTGGGTCGAAGATGATGTCGGAGGAGCCGGTGCCGTCGAGGTACGTGAAGCTCACCAAGGAGCAGGATGCGCCGTTGGAGGAGATCCGCCCTGGGGAGCTCAATCAGCCAGTTCATGTTCCCCAGGTTAGGGTTTTAACGAAGAATTCTTATATGTTTAAGAGCGGTTGCTTCTGCTAAAATTCTGATCTCCGTCGTTTTTGGATATCACACATGGACGGAGTCTAACTTGATTTTGGAAAGATTTGCACTGTGTACTGATGCCGGCCTTTGATGCATCAGTTGGAGGTTCGTAGATGCGCCGAGTGCGGGCAACCCCTGCCGGAAAGCTATCAACCACCTGGTGATGAAGCTTGGACCACTGGAATCTGTGGCTGTTCTGAGGACCCTGAGAGCTGTAAGATCTGTCTTCCTACATGCTCCATATAGAAGATATATTGGCGTAACAGAACGTTTAGAAGCTTTTCAAAGTTTAGACTGGTGCTAACCATTGAGTTTACTGTTACTTTTCCACATCTTACTATTTTCTTGGTCATATTTGACATTATGACCAAGAAAATTGACTAGAGACCTTCGTTGGCTTGGCTGCTCAATGCATGCCTAATTGTATGACTTAATTACTTAATAAAAACTGCTTGATGGCTAGCATGTTCGATGAATATCCATTTTCAGCTATGTAATAAATACTATGTTAGATGGTGCTAGATGGCTCAGCCAATAGTGATGAGAATGTCAGCGATTCTATTGATAGTGGCAGCTTTACAAAGAGACAAGAAAGTATAAGTTAGCTAGGTTGTGTTGGAATATGTGGACACCTAGACTACATGCTCAGCAAGTTTATGTTTATCAAGTTATCGTAATAACAATCAGAACCAGCGAGGATTGATGGAATCTGATGTGTACAAGCTCACTGTTCTTGAGAAAAATTTATCACAGTCCTTAAGGAGTAATTTTGTCTACCTATTGATACTGGCTTTGGGCACATTTTCCCTCCAAGATACTATGAAACCGTGTTGCTTGACCATGCTGGCACATCAATTGAAAAGGGTATGCACTGGGTCACCTACATGCTCTATTCTTAGTCTTGTCGAGTGACCTGATCGCAAGGTATTATATGCTGTCTATCAAACGATTTAATTGTGACGATACTCAGAGACCAAGGAATCTATGCTTGTTAAAATTTTCACTTTTCCATTCTGAATCCCCTCCAATTGTTATAGTTAGATATGAGAAAGAAGACTGTTGAGTCTCTTGGGTCATCAAACTTGTACATTTAGGCTTCCATCATGATGAATTACATAATACAACCATTTTAGACGCTGGTTGATTTGAGGTAAGACAGCTTTATATTGGCATAACTGAGATTTGCGGCAATCTCTTCACTTTAAATGCTCTTCTTCTTTGAGACATGCTAATTAAATCAAAACTTAAAGCTTCTGCTGCATCCTTATATTTACATTCTTTAATTTTTTTTTGCTATGTGATCACTGTGGGGTCAATCTTTAAAGTTTAAATTTTAATGAACAGAAAATTGAGAAAAATATTTAGATGCCTAGGAATCCAGACCTTGAATTAATTTGATTAAAGCATTGCATAATGGAATTAAGCATATGCCTAAACCTTTTGAACTATCACATATATGGTTGTTAGAAGTTTAAAAATGTGAAAGCTATAATTTATTAAGCTACAGAGATTAAGTTATGTGTGACCCTAATGGCTGATCTTCCTGTCTTATGGAAAACAAAACTATATACTGGTAAATCTCTTAGTTATGACCTTGAAATCAGGTCATGCTGATAGATGAAACAATGTTTACACTTTACAAATCTTGTTCTTGGTACATTGATACATCTTGGTGTTTTTGAGGTAAAAAGTAAGTACCCATGAGACTTTCTCTTTTATGGGTTCATATTCTCCTTGCAGTTTATTCCCTTGAAAACCACTTTGTGTTTGTCTAAGCCAAAAATGAATCAATGAGTTTTTTCAAGTATTGCATTTGGGATGTGGTATTTTGTCTCTATATGATTATGCCTTCTGGTATATGCACTTGATTAACATTACATGCTGTACAGGAGTTGCACTCAATGAACATCACAAGGTGGGTAAGTGTTGATATATAAGTAGATGCTAGAAGAAACAAGACATTGTTTGCCACCTTGTCTGCTTCAGTGGGCACAACCATGAATTTCTTGTCTGTGTCATTGAAGAGGTGTCTGGAAAAGCTGGAAATGCCATGAATCTGATTAGAAAATATGCCATCATAACAATCGTTAGTGTTGGGACCGAGTGTCGGCAGATTATTGCCCTCTCAGTTGCCTATGAAATTGAATCTTACCATTCATTCTGAAGCTAGCAGACACAACCAGTATTCAAATCTCTCTCCCTCATCTGGTTATGATAAGTGTAATACATCCATTTCTGACGGGGATGTTTATAAGAAGACATGCGACATAATTCTTGACAAAATGATAATACATCTATCAGGAAGGAAACTGAACGGATACTCCATGAAGAATACTCATTCGTAGACTAGTTGTATTTTTAGATGGATGTATAGTAAAATTTCTTTGGTACTTTGTTATCAGCTTTGTCAAAGACCACTTGCATTTGCTGGAATCTTATATGTTGATATGCATCTTATTCCATGATTCTCTTCAAGAGATTTACAATGACACTAATTTTTCTACGAGTCCTATAATTTAATCGTATGTTTTTGACAATTTAAATAATGACCTTTTTGGATTATAGGTTGGACTGGTTTGTTCTGTCCTTGTGTGTTGTTTGGGCGCAATGTGGAGAGGCTTAGAGAAGATACACCATGGACAACTCCTTGTATTTGTCATGCTCTCTGTGTGGAAGGTGGTGTAGCACTTGCAGTTGCTACAGCAGTATTCCATGGTATTGACCCAAGAACATCGTTTTTGATTGGAGAAGGATTAGTCTTTGCTTGGTGGATGTGTGGTATCTACACTGGTATATTTAGGCAATCACTACAAAAGAAATATCATCTCAAGGTGAATTGCTTTTTCTTCTTTTTTCTCTGCTGACTGTGCTATTTGCCAATATGAACTTTGTTGTAACGGAAGTTCCACCTGCTCTTACTGGGAACAGTAGGAAACTCATTTAGTAAGCACTGCAGAGATGCAAAAAGTAATTTACATGTGAATGCTGTTTGACCTTTTTTTTTTGGTTGCATGTGTTTGCACATGTTCTTGTTAAGGAATTTTTTTCGAACACATGGATTTCTTTTTGATGGTTTCTATCTTGTTTATTGTACTAGCAAAGTATGCTGTATTAATTTTGCTATATTATATGGACATTGGCTCCTCAATAAACAATTGTTTAGAACATGCAGTCTGCTAAAATCACCTTTATGAATACAATAAAGGTGAATATTCAAGATTAACATAATACAAACGAGTACCATTTTCAGGGTTGTTTTAGGACTATACTACACTACTGCTTTTATATAGAAACTATTCTTGCATTATGCGGACTATCTTTAATTCAGACAGCTTTATGCAAAGGCCCTTTGACGCATCTACTTCATACTTCTTTAATTAATCAGAGTTAGACAATTGTACGATTGTTGGTCTTGGATATAGTTGTAGCAAATTCTTAAACTCAAAAAATCAGATTCAAGAGAAAGATAGTCAATTAATCGATTTTCGGTTGGAAATGATATATCTTTTGTGCTGTACGAGTATCATAGAAACATCTTAGATAGAAACTGTTCTTGTTTCACTTGAACATCTACAATAATTTTACTAATTAATGGTTAATCCATTACCCAGTAATTTTCTGCACAGGAAATTATCTCTCAGGTGCAACCTCATAATTTTTTCACAATTTTCCTAGAACATGACTTACCTTCTGGACACATTCTATCAGCAAAATTGAACATGTCCCATGAAAAATTAGAAATTGCTTGTATCCAACAGTTATAATTTTTTTTTAACAATTTTAGTGCTTGTTATCATGAACTTGCATTGTTGGGCATTTTTATTACCAGAATGGTATGTGTTATACATGTGCTCATGTATTTTCTACACTGGTTACATTGAATACACGTGTAGCTGTCATCTCTTCTGAGATTGCCATTAGATTTGATCTTGGTTATTATAATGTTGTATTGTTGTGGTTCCAGAACTCCCCATGTGACCCTTGCATGGTCCATTGCTGCATGCACTGGTGTGCCATCTGCCAGGAGCACCGGGAAATGAAGGGTCGGTTATCTGATAATCTTGTAATGCCGATGACTGTTGTCAACCCACCACCTGTGCAGGAAATGAGCAACCGTAATTCAGAAGTCCCTGAGACTCCTCCCCAACAGACCCAGCACATTGAATTGGAGACACAAGCATTATAGTTTAATTGAAATCCATCATACATGTTCAAGTACATGAGGCAGCAGAAAAAAAGCTAAGTGATCAATCTTCTCTTATGGTTATATTCTTATTAAACTTGATGGCATCTCGATGACTATTGTCGAGCTTTTTGGCACCCCAAGAACACCTTTTTTTTTTATGTTACTTATTTTGATGCTTGCAGCTTATATAAGGGGCAAACCATGATTGTTAGTTTTGTAATCATTTTGGCCATTGTCCACGGACTATTTGTCATTATTGCAATCCATGATTATTAGCTTTGTTACCAAATTCTCCATTTTTCATCATGTCATTGCAACAGTGGTTCAGATTGATGCTAAGACTTCCTCATACTTCTGGGTTTGTCAGGAGTTTACCTGCCCATGTCTATTGTTTACTTGCTATATAATTTCTTTACTCTATGACAATGGAAGCGAGAAATTTTTGTTACATTAAATAGTGTGTAAGATGATTGCATGTGGATTTAACCTGAGATATTACTTTGTGTCACAGTGTACTAACCGTTGGATGTTGTTGCAGATTTCTTAACTCAATGACAATGGAAGTGAGAAAATTTTATCATATTTAATAGTATATGCCTGAGATCTTTTATTTGTCCAAAAATATACTAACCATTGGGATGTTCTTGCGGAGACAAATGATAGAAGTGATAAACATGTCTTCTCGTTGTGTATGTAAGAGATTGTTGATGGCGTATACGCTCTTTTGGTATTTTTTTTGTCTTCTGTTCATCTTGTTTGATGCGGATATTGTGGCGTCAAATCTCTCCATTTTTTTTTCTTACTGATAAGAGGGATCTCTCGTTTAATTTTGATAGCAAAGTTTGTTTGTTCACCTTGTTTTTCGATTTGTCGGGTTTCCTTAAGCGAATATAAATTTTAGAGTAGTCGAACTCTCTAATCGTTCTTATGAGTCATTGATACTTATACTTTGTCGGGTTTTGTATGATGAAGTATAAGAGTCATTGATACTTATACTTAGAATCTCTCTTGGAAGTATATAACTCTCGTATACTAATGATCAAGGTTTTAATCAAATGTAAAATTCGGTACATGTACATAAGATTTGCTTTTATAGTATTATGATATTTACTCTTTGAATTCATATTCATTTTTATTATCATGTTGTTTATCAAAGTGGAACTTCTAGTGGCTTTCAATTATACCTTCGTATAGCTAAGTTACTTATGAGATTTCTCTTGTGTGTCTCTTGTTGTCTTGAATTATTTCTATCATGATGTTATCTCTTGGTAATATTTTCATTACATTTTGATCTTTGTAGAATAAACTTAAACTATAATCTCCCTATGTTTGTCCTTAGCCAACATATCGTAAGGTCTTCGTTATCTCTGATTGTATTCGTTCTTTTGTAATATATCTCTAGGATATATATAGATGAAATATATCTCTAGGATAGTTTTTCACCCAGTAACTCTTCAAGTCTATCGACTTTATTTAAAATTGGTGTGTCATTGGATCATATGCCCTTGCCCCTATCGTAATCTTTATTATGCATAACTATCTACTATTTGACTGGTAGTATTATGGTATTTTCTTCAAGAGTAGTCACTTTCATATCTTTTTGTTTCGTGTCAAGGCTTTTTAACCTTAATTTTGTTTATGTAAGTTGAGTTTTCTTAGTCTCTTTGTCAATTGTTTCGTCAAGATAAAGTATATACGCATCAAAAAGTTTTTTTTAGATGGAGGCAAAAGATATAAATTCATATCATTCGATAGATTCTAACGAAGGAAACTCATCTTGGACTTATTCTTTGTGAAAAAATTTAATAATTTTATGAGAAAATTTTTTTAAAGATTTTTCTAAAAGATATTTGATTGGTTCTTAGTTAAAGTATTTTTATATTATATTATAATATGTTCTTGATATTGCTAAAAATATTATAACTCAACTCAATAAAAAATATTATGACTAATTTATTTTAGCAACATCATTATAATTATGTTGAAAAATATTGTACCACACATACAAGTCAAATTATTTGAATGTTGATGGACTCAAAATATATTAAGAATATACATATATTAGCTCCATTGTTTTTTGGTAAATTTTCAAAAGCATTATATCTCTATTATAAAATACCGTATCAATAAGAAATGAACTGAAAAAATATTAGAAAAATATTTATGAACTTTGTTTATGTGTCATTATGTAAAAATATTAGAAAAATACCTATGATTTCTATAACAAGTATATGAATCAATTTGATTTTTTTACTAAATTAAAATAGTATAATACAGTAAGAAAACATATTGTAACTAAGAATCAATCTGATTCAATTAATCAGTTCATGTTATGGACCGGCCCATAGAAAAAGAAAAAAAAATAGATAGGTGATTAAATGTTAAATTAAAGATAGAATTAGACAAAGAAAGGATCATTGATAGGGAAATCTGGTATCTTCCGAAAAGCTCAAGAAAAGTTCCTTTATAAGAAATCGTCCTATTAATTTTTAAATCTAATAATGAATATTTTTTTAATCGGAAAAACCTATTCCGCTGCGATCCTTAATAAAGGCAATATTGTACTCGGCTCAAGACTTCGCCGCGGTTTGATGGGCCGGTTTAATTTCCTAATCAGCCGTTCAACTATTTGAACCGGGTGCCCACCGGCCGACACCGACAGTTGACCGGCGGCCCGGTCGGGTTACTTATTCATAAAGTAAAGAATATACTTCTACTACACATTCGTGGACTACCAACTGTCTACCTGCGCGTTGATTCAAGGAAATGAGTGACACGTGCTGGTTGGCATTGGGTAACTTGAAAAGGGGCATATTAAAAGGACCCTCTCTTCCCCACGCAGAAAATCCCTTGTAACGTCCTATCGAACGGAGTTTGGAATCTCCTCGTCTCACGGGCTTCGCTCTCCCCGTCTCGTCCGCAGCGATCGCCGCTGGCCAGGTAAATATTCTCAGTTGGAGTGCTCTTTGTCCCAATTAGGGTTTTTGGAAGTCTCGTGATCGATGCTAGGAATCTGTGCATGAGGAAATTATGGAACCAATTGGGCGAGAAAACGAGAAATCTTATGATCTCGGAGCATGGGCGATTTTCTTCGTTCAACATATTAAGGAATTTGGTTTTTCGGGGCGTAATTTAAGGGCATTTTTTAAATATATATATCTTACACAATGGTAGTGGAACTTAGTCGTGAATTGAATTAAGTCGGCGCGTTTGTTTCTTCGTTTCCTTTTTCTAGATGTTCTCTTTTTTTTCTTTGAATATGATAGGAAACTTGAGATTCGGTGTTGTAGGCACGGGATGTAGTTGGACGAGTGATGATTGATTGATGGCATCTTTATGTAGTAGCATTGTATTTATTACATTCGATGAACATATAAGTACTGCTTGGAAATGCTTCAGTACGGTCATCAATTGCCTATATATCCATCTTTACATTTCCATTTCTTAACCATTCAACCTTGAATCCATAAAGCAGCTGGTGATCACACAAAATCCCAGGCCACTGCTTTCCACTTTTGCTATCCAACTTTTATTCAACAATTTCTTCATCCTTGTTGATTGTAGTATCAAGCTTACTTATCTGTATATGTTTTTTTCTTTATTTAAATGTTTTTTTTATATTTCATACTGTAGTTCATGGTACAGAACTAGTGAATTGTTGGCAAGCTAGTATTTCCCATGGATTTCAAGAGGTTCATAACATTATTTTCAAGGAAAAAAAATCCATCGAAAACCTGAATTAGAATCATGGGTTCAAATCTATACATGCAATTAAACATTACTATTGAGGCATTGACTGTTAAAAGTATCTGAATCCATCTCTACATGAACTCAAAAGCTAGTCCCACTTCTGAAAGTTTAAATCATGGGTGGAGCTTTCATATGATGAAAACAATCAGGGAGAACAACTGAGAGATAAGTTTGGTTCTATTTTTGTTGGATGAAGCAACTAAGGTTGACTGGAAACAGTTAGCTTTTTTATGGGTTTGTGTCTCATAAAGAGTTTGAACTTACTGAAAATTTAATGATAAAGGGAGAGTCTTGATGAGAACCTTTGTCAATAATTGTTCTTTTAAAGTATTGCCAAGATATGCTTGTAGATGGGGCAAACATTTTTTTTAAGTTCAAGATATGCTACTTCTAAGTGGATAGTTGCAATATAATTATATATTTTAATTAATAATTTTCCTTTGCTAGGTCATGGCCTTGGACACTGTGATTGCAAGATTAAGATTTCATATTGCTGCATTATTTCATTCAATATGTTCATCCAGCACATGTAAATTTTCCTCTTCAATTTGTGTTTATGTTTTTTGCATCATTGAGAAAATGTTTGCTCTCTCCAAAATTCCTCAGCTGAAAATGTTTGCTCTCTCTTTCATGAATTTTAACTATCAGTAACTAGTATTTTTTGGGCTTATAAATATCTCTTTTCCTAAAACTTAATGACAGATTTGGATGGTTGACATTGTCATCTAGTTATAGACATTCTTTTCATATGTCATGCAGTGTGTTGTTTAGGGTATTTATTATTTAGTGAAATTGAGGTAATCATAAGGCTGAATTGTGGATGACATCATTGCTGCTCGTGTGTCATATATTTTGGAAAAAAAATGAATTTCTTAATTTTTTTGCTTCAGCCATAATTATGTTTGGAGATAATAATCATAGTGATGAGTATTATTAATAGTCTTCTAATGCATGTAGGATTTTGTTGACTATGGAGGAAAGTTCCTCTAGAAGGAGGGAGTCAACTTTTAGTTTAGCGGTAAGGACTATCAGTGAGTGCTGTTCTGTGAACTATGCATTTCCAACTCTTTGAACAAAGTTATGTAAGATATTAATGAATATTATGTGACAGTTATTTCTCATCCTTTTTGCCTAGCTCTTTCATTTGATAATTTTGTTCATATTTTGGTCAGGTTGATATATATGCTTCATTTCTTGAATGTACAGCATTTTAATGTTTGAGAATTATATGGTAGAATATCATTTTGACTTGGTTCAGTTCAAATATTATTCATTCTGGACATTATGCAATAAGATTCATGAAATACCCATCACACTCTTTATGCATATGTGTATGCCCATATTTTATCTAAATCATCAGCAAATTGTAGTTATCCATGAATTATTTTTGTTGACCATGTAGTGTTTCAGTTGGAAGAAAATTGGTGAAGTTCATATGTTAATGTTAGACGTGCAGTTTGAGTTCTTTGACTATGTGATATATGTATGTGTGTGTGTGTGTGTGTGTGTGTGTGTGTATTGTGTATATCACATATCTGGTGTACCTCTATCAAAAGTGGTAAGCACTTCATATAATTTCTCAAAATGCTCCTGAGGTTCGTTCTCCAGCCTTCTTAAACCATGGTTATTTTTAATGTACTCCTTTTTTCTATTTAATAAACCACAATCAGTTGAGAATATTTTCTGTTTGGAGTATTTGAATAGATAAATGTAAGAACTTAACCTTTTGCATTAGCATTTTAACACTATTACCACTATATTGGAAACTATCAATTCTTCCAGGTTCATGATGATTATTCAGCAAGTGAGGTGCAACAACTTTTTACTGCCATCCCAGCTCTCAACGAGGCTGCTTCATATCTTGCACATACAACATCATATTTTACTCGCTGCTTTCCAGGATCTGCTGGTTTGTCCCTCTCAAAAATTTAAACTTCACATACCAATATTTCTTCTGTTTGGCAATTGCCCTGTCCAAATTTCTTCATTCACATGTTTTTCTAATCAAAATGTTCAAGTGAAATGTGTGATCAGTATTTTCTTGTTTCTATTTTTAGTCTTGTTCCTCCAATTGATTTGAAGTATATATGCAGTTATTTGACATTCATACTGCATGACATCTGGTTGTTCATTCTGCAGGAGATGTTGAACCCGATGAAGGACAGGAATTAATGACTCTGGTTTCAGAACAAGACACTAGGTCACTGTACGAGAGGGAGTCTACTGTTTCCGAACAAGTTGGTGATGACAACACTTCCTCATCTTTAAATGAGGAAACGAGTGCAAGTTCTGTTGGAAGTTCATCTCCATGGTTGTCAGCTCGTATTTTCCAAAATGGATCTTCAATATTCAAAGAGTATGAATGCTCAATTAACTACACTCGCAAGAACTATAGAAAATGAAGATTTCTTGCAGAATTTATTTTCTTGAAATTCCTGATCATATGTTTAATATGATGCTGATAGAGAAGACTTACTGGCAGATCTAGTTTAATATCATTTATAATTCAACATTTGTTTAACATATGTTGAATTATAAATGGCATGATAAGTACATACAAAATGCATTTACTAAAAGAAATAAAATGATAATAATGGAGAATTGTTTTGGTTGATTTCCTTTTTTGTCTTGGTTGTCTTGGTTGATTTACTATCACTACAGAGATGTCAGGCCTGTGCTTGTGGTTATGAACCCATGAACCTCAGTCCATTAATTTACAATGGTGCAAGTCCAAGGTTCTCTCCCTCAAGGTCCTTATACTTGACAACAATAGTTGCTTCAGCCTCTTCGTATTACTCTCCTGATATTTTACCTAACTTTAAATTGTATGTTCCTTGATATCAATTTCTTTTGTTTTGAATACAAAATTCTTTCAATTGTCAACTACACTAAAATTCATTTATGTAGGATAAAGTCTTCAGCAAGTGAAGATGCTTCATGAGTGTCCTAGAATTATGTTGGTGCTCGGACATGTGACCTCTAAAAGTATTTATATGTTTACATATCTTAGCATTGTGTCTACAGCCTTGTCGATAGAGCACGAAAAACAGTTCGTGGTTCAGCAGATGACATAGGATGGCTACAGCAAGCTACAGACATGCCTCCTGTTGAAGATGGAACTAAACGATTTCAGGAGATACTTGAGAGTATAAGGTTGGACAATCCTATATATTGAGTAGTCCCCTATATTCTAGTATGTTTTCACTTATGAAAATTGGAATTTTTATGATGTAATATATGTAATTAGGAGATTATGGAACTAAACATTTTTATGATGTAACCGATGTCTTTCCTTGCCAGAAATAACGAGCATAAATTGCCAAACTCTGTGGTTTACTTGTTGGTTCCAGGTAACCTTTTAAAAGGGCAGAAACAGTTTTTTGACTTCAAATCATGTTTTTCAGTTTTCCCCACTCATGGAGTATTATTTCTGATAGGTCTTTTCAGCAATCATGGACCCCTGTACTTTGTCAATACAAAAACATACTTTTCAAAGATGGGTCTAGCTTGCCACATTGCTAGAATACACAGTGAGGTAGTTTTTATTAGGGGCTTTTGAATTTTACTTGGTTAAGAACACTTTACATTGTTATGTGATTTCTGCTATCAGGCTTCGGTTGAAAAAAATGCCCGAGAGATAAAACAGTACATTGAAGAAATCTTTTGGGGTTCACGGAAGCGCGTGTTACTTCTCGGGCACAGCAAGGGAGGAGTTGATGCTGCAGCTGCATTATCTTTGTACTGGTCTGATTTGAAGGATAAGGTTGCTGGACTAGCATTGGCTCAAAGTCCTTATGGGGGAAGCCCAATTGCCTCAGATATTTTGCGTGAAGGACAGCTTGGAGACTATGTTAGTCTACGAAAAATCATGGAAGTTCTGATATGCAAAATCATTAAGGTAATTTACCTAAAATCATTTTTGCATTCAAGCAAATTTTAACTTTTATAAATTGTAATCAGATGAATTTCTGCCATTTGACACTAACTAGTAAGATAACATTTAGAATAGGAAGAACTACTTATGCTATATGGAAGCCTGCTTATGCAAAACAGAGACTAGCTATTCTGATCTTAATGTCTAGTGTTTTGAGGGAGGATTCATTAATCCGGTTATGATGTTTATATACAAGTTAAGGCTGTACATGGACTTGATTCAGCAGATTGGATCGATCTGAGTCCAATCCAAATGTTCAGCCTGATATGATCTTATCCAACCTGATGTCTCTAATGTTTCTGCTTAGTACTGATCTATAAATGATCTGGTTGAGTTGGAAATCAAATTTGAAAATCCGATCCACGTTGATTATTTCTCTACATCTTTTTATTAGCATACTAGACCGTTACCATTAGATCAATCACTTGTCTAATAGTGGATTGTATTTTTAATTAAACATCATGTTTATTATTTGGTCATATTGGGCTATAAATGAAGTGATATGAGTCAAATATAGTTGTTAATTGTATTGTTGGATTAGGTCACTAGTCTGATGGTCAGAAGAAATGCCAATTCATTTCTGGTTTAAATGGGAATTTGTTTGACTATTCATTGACACAATTAAGATGTAAGAAAAGTTAAGCCATTACTCATTGAAGTTTGAACTTTTTGTCTATTTGAGCATTTCACATATATAAATTCAGGACTATAGAATGAAGTGTTCGCACGTGTTATGAGTGCAGACATGATCTGATCTTATATAGAGTCAACTATGAATTATGAATACATTAGCCTATCATTTTATTCATGTCAATACTTGGGTGGGTATCATGAAGAGCTGTACTAATCTCTAAAATTGATGAACTTTTGTACAATAATGTCATGGACCTCATATTTGTGATATTTTCTCAGTTAAGCATGTGTTAGCACATTAACCTAATTATTATATGTATGTAAACACTAGAGCCTGATACCTATAAAAGTTGATTCTTCTGGAGCAATACTGCAAAAGCTGATGGTATTTTATAATCAACAACAGTTACCAAATTTTGTCCTACAATAATTGTCTGTGGTAAGCAGGGATTTCTGTTGAGGTGGATAATGATGCTGTTGCAGGAGATGCAAGCACACAAAAACACTCCAGTCACCACTAATAATCTTTGAAAACTTTCCATTGCTCAAGCGTTGCCAATTCTATCAAAAACACAGGCTAATGAAAAATGTGAACTGATTAAAAGATACAGATGGCATTGTTAATATCACTTCTGTATCTCAGTGGGAAGATATAGGAGATGAAATTATTGTTGTCTTTCCTTCCAAAAGGAAAAGGGTATTCTTGGATTTTCTTTTTGTTTCTATCAAAATTTTTTTTTGGTATTTTGTTGGTTGTGATGTTAGATCACAGTGATTATTTCATTTGTATCTTTTCTAAATGTTTAGTTCTATCCAGACCTACTTTAACTTTAATGGGTGTATGCAGGGTGATTTGCAGGCACTAGAAGATCTGACATATGAGAGAAGGAAAGAGTTTTTGAGAAAACACCCATTACCACAAGAACTTCCTGTTGTTTCCTTCCATACAGAAGCAGGCATTGTGCCTGGCGTCCTCGCTACCTTATCTCCAGTGGCACATGCTGAGCTTCCTATCATCACATCCCTCGCAGACGGTCAACCCGCCAAGCTTCCAGTGGTTATGCCACTTGGGGCTGCAATGGCTGCATGTGCACAGCTACTTCAGGTCAGATACAGAGAGAAAAGTGACGGCCTTGTGACACGGAGAGATGCTGAGGTTCCTGGTTCTGTTGTAGTACGACCTGAGCAGAAGCTTGACCATGCTTGGATGGTATATTCATCCCCGAACAATGAACCTGTTGAAACGGATGCATCCAAAGTTTGCGAGGCCCTTCTCACATTGCTCGTGGAGGTTGCACAGAAGAGAAGGCATGAAATTTCCAACAAAGATGAATAATATGAACTAAGATGTGATAGCGTCCCATCCTATTGTATATTTAATTCGTTCAGGCTGATATATACAATATTCAATTTCATAGAATGTTCACGAGGATATGAGTCTGCCTCTGATTCAGCTTTCTTTTCCAATTGAATACAAAGAAAAAGGCCTTGTAACATGGCCAAAGAGAAAGAAGTCGACCGTCATGTATTGTCATAACGAAAGCATTCCATTTACCTGTAGAGAGTCTGATGTGTTCATAAGCAGTTAAGTAGACACTTTGTAGCCGATGTAATGCAGTCATTTTGATAAGCCTTATGTGTGTGGTGGACTTCCATAAAGTTGTGCCTAATGCATGTTCTTTTCCAAGCATTATGCTTGGTTGATATTTACTTCACTCATATTTTTTGGATATCACTCGGATGGGATCAGTTCGCAGTCGCTGACAGATTCTTCGTAGATGGTCTTCGAGGCCATACATTGATCTTTTACCAAACTCCAGAGCTACAAGACACTGTTAATTTAATTAGCATCAAGCGAGTTTGCTTGTTTCCTTGTTTTATTCTCTTTCAGAAACGAATCTGCAGGCAGCCCAACACGATGAATGAGTCGGTGAAATAGCTGCTCCTGTCTCAGCGTTGTCGTAGATGTTCCTTCTCTTTGAAGGGGCACACTTCTTCTCAACACCTGGGAATGATACAGGTGAGGCCTCCCTTTGTGCCATCCTCAATCCGATCAATTTTCTCATGTTTTCCTTGCCAAAACAGAGGCCCTACTGGTCCGGATAATGAGATGAATTGTATCCTCTCTCTCTGTCCCCTTCGACTTGATGTAAAGTTGATGTAACAGCTCAAGGGAACAAAGGGTACAAAACCAGAGGCCATGCCCCCACACACACCATTTTCTTCTTTATTTCTCTCCACTGGTCTCACTCTCGGGACAGGGACTACCGCTCGCCCATGTCTCGGAAATCTTTGGGCAATGCATCGAACACGCAGAAGATACACTTCATGAGCAGGTAGAAGAGACCCTCCACGTTTTAATTCTGAAGAATCTGTCACCGTCTGTGGCATCCTATGAGTGTGGTGAGGTATCGACATCCACCACGGTCCATGATGAATGTGTCCAAAGACACTATACTTTTCTTGTCGAAAAATTATATATCATATCAGGTGTATGGAGAAGGGAATACACCGACCGACTAATTAATTAGCTCAATTTGTCAGATTTTATAGACAAGAATATTCTCTTGAGCTCATATATAAGTAGTATATTCATCTTTAGGAAAACAAAAATGGAATTGAATAATTAGAATTCATCCTATTTCATTAAATGTACCACTTATTGCTCCAGTGGTTTCTTTACAAAAAGAAAAAAAAAAACATCGATTATAATTTTAAATGAATGCATCTATTTCCTTTCTTCTTAGAGGATATCAAAATTTAAAAGGCAAAAACATCAGAGAGTTTGGTGCCCTTGAAATTACCTGATAAAACATCAATATCATGCACAAAGATAGGGGCAATCCTTCAATCTTCTTCAATTGCTTACATTGGGTGCAAAATAATAATGGATGGTGACTTGTTAACTAGCTCATTTTGACATCTATAAGCTTGAAAAGTCATCATCAAGATTTAGGATATACAATACATTAACTAAACTCATTAAAAGCCAGACAATTGGGATCTTTAGCTGCAAAAATAGATCCAACTCATCAGTGACTGCAACACCTTTTCTGCAAAATTTTCTGATGAACTCAGCACCCCCAATGGAATTTCTTCCAAACTCTTTCTTTAATAATAGAACCTTACCATTCACAATCCTTATTTTATTATTTACAATCACCATCATCACAATCCCTATTTTGTTATTTTATTATGCATGAAGTTGTCTTCATGCACCATCATCATCATCATTATCATGATCACCGCCGCCATCACCACCATACTTGCTTTGTTTCAGTACTTTCCTCTTTCCATGATCCCTTTCACTTCTTTTCGTTGCTTTCTTGTCTCTCTTCTTCCTCTCACTCGTCTCTTTTATGTTTTGTGACCACCTTGTCTTTTAGTTTAGGTGAAGACTCTGAATCTATCAATTAAACGTAATATCTACTTTGCAGTGAACAACCTCTCCACCTCCGACTTCATCATTTTCTCATTACTAAAGCGAGTGAGGAAGTTCTGAGATTGGATAATGCATCTAACCTATGGAAGATGCACCAGCTCCAACAGCACCTCCCAAGATATCATCATGACAGAAAGACATACTTTCTCACAGAGTCTTATCTAATCGTATCATTGTATGGGACTGTTATTTACCTTGCAACTTCTTTTCATAGAGAAAAAAAAAAAAAACTATGGAATTCAATCTCAGATGTTGCAGCTGTTAGGTCTTCAATGTTAGATTATATAGCCCTATTTAATTAAATAAGATATATTACTAATACGATCGAAATTCTAGTTATTGATCAATAGAAAAATAAAGTCTAGAATTCCTTAGAAGATTGCCTACACTTACATTTGATAGAGCTCTTCCTGCTTTTTTCCATAATAGAAAAATATTTGAAAGAAAGAAAGAAAGAAAAAACCAAAAAACAAATCGAAGAGAGCCTTTATGCTTTGCTTGTGCTGACCATTCTCCAACTTTCTCGAGGAGCTTAATGAGGTCTAAGTGAAGGAAAAACATATTAGTGGTGGGGGGAAAGTTCACCCCTAAGTATAACTCGTCATGTGGTTGCCCGATGATCATCACAAGGGACGAGACCCAGATAATATGACAATGACCTAAGCATAGCAACAAAGGTGAATCCAAAAAGAATATTCTATTTATATCGTAAATTATTTCTTCGAGCTCAACCTACTATAAAGCTTATTAATTTAGTATTATCAGAATCAATTATTATTCACCTATAACTCTACTTTCTATTTGAGTAGATTGAAAATCTCACCTGCTCTTTTTAAAGTTGATTCCTCGATGAATATTCCAATCATCTTGAAACTCATATCCGCACAATCTATGATGAAAGTGATGGAGACATCGAGAACCACAGTTCCAAACAAAATATCCGAGGAGATAAAGTTAGTGGTTGAAGTGTTACCTCAAAATAAAATAATGGTAGAAACAATGAGTGCAAAATAAAGAAAACGTACACTCCTACACAAATAATGTTAGATTATCACCCCAAGAACTTAAATCACATGTCCACATGTTAAAGGTATGGCGTGAGCTAGCTTTCTATCGCAAAAAAATAAAAATAAAAATCTAACTTCTAAACAAATTCAAATAATAAAAAAAATATCTTGTATATTTTATCTAGACATTAATTTTCGAATCCTCGTCTTTTGTTAATTTGCATGACAAACAAAACACAAATGTTCAAAATTATTATCATCCAATTCCTCAAATTCAAAAGACATAAATCTTCATTGGTAGTTTGGAGATTGGATGTGCTAAGCTGAGATTAATACATACTTTAAGGCAATAGTCTAAGACACAAATGCAAGAGAGCTGCCGTCACTGCATGACCTGCATGCCTCCATGCATTAACGTGGACTTTGCAGTGGCAGAGAGAGAGAGAGAGAGAGAGAGAGAGAGAGAGAGAGAGAGAGAGGTCTTGTTGCATAACGAGACACTTTCCTCGCCATTGAAGGACGTAGGCCGTTCACAACTGAGAGCTCTACTGGCATCCTTCTCCTGTGGTTTTTTCCCTTCTCTGAGGCAAGCATAAAAAGGCTCACATCAATGCTTCTTCTTGTTAGATTCACCGAGCTGTACCCACTTGTCTGCATGATGACCTAATTCATGATGCAACAGTGATTCACCTTTGCTTGATAGTTCTTTCCGACCTCTCTCTCTCTCTCTCTCTCTCTCTCTCTCTCTCTCGATGGAGCAAGAGGAGGACCAAAAGTTCCCTCCACTTGCATGCAGCCCCAGCTTGTCCTTTTGCTACTGTGCTGAATGCCAACAGAATCATGAATCTTTCATCTCAGATTTGTTGTAATGCTGCAGATTTTGTCGTCACGCCACAGGAAAGCGTGCTTAATGAGTGCATTTCGAAGCAAATAGTATAGCATTTCCTAATTAAGATATATATATATATATATATATATATATATATATATATATATATATATATATATATAATCACTCCATGTGGGACATGTATTTGATGTGAAATCGAAAATCACTATTTTGGATGATATGGTCACTATATCATATTTATCACAATCTGAGCTATGAAAACTACTTAATTTTTAATCCTTAAAAGGATAATAAATAGGGTAAATTAAAAAAAAAAGTTTTTAAAGCTTTTTTTTCCGAATAGTACCCTTGTTTTTAGGATTCCCTAATAGCACCTCGTTTATGTCTTTGATCTAGTTATAATATTTTTACATTATCTCGTAGTATTTTTAGCAGGATAAAAAAAATTATATAGTAAAATAGCATAAAATTATTATTTTATAATATTTGTGTACTTCGTTATAGTATTTTTCTACTATTATTGAAAACACTATATAACACAATGTTTTAACATTGTAGACATAATTATTTTTTTTCACAAAGCTTATAAAAAATATTATATTATAATATAGTATTTTTCTAACATTGCTGGAAGTACTTAAGATATTAAATAAAAACAATGATGATATTAGGAAATTCAAAAAATGATTATACTTTCAACAAAAATTTCAGAAAAGAGTTTTTTTTTTAGAATTCACCCTAATAAATAAAAAATAGAGAAGAAGTCACATACCTAACACTAGAGAAATGTATTTTGCTTAATGAACCCGATTTAAAGACAGCATTATCACCAGAGAGCATATATATTCTTTCGTTAATTAAAGGTTGGCTTTGCAATTAAATAAAGGGATCATACTGCGGATATTTCTCGATGAAGGAAAGGATCGGTCCTACTGCTGTCACCATGTGATTGTAATGCCTCAAAGTTTCAGCAAACATTGCAAGGCAGCAACACAGTCCTGCTTGAATTCCATTTCCTATTGGCATACATCACACTGTTATTACACCCTCATTGATCGTCTAAACATTCATGGATATAATGAGCACAATTTGCTATGCGATGTATACTGAATGATAGTTGTATACGCCCTTCCAACTCTATGCATTGCTGATTAGCATTACCAACGTAGAGGAGGAGATCATCTAACAGTATCCCCACAAGAATGGCTCCTCGACTCTGAACTCGACACCGTCATCCGCTGTCGAAGGCGCCCATGACGAGGAGTAGCAGAAGCCTTCTCTTAGATCGAGCAGGAGATCGGGTAGATCGAAGAGAGCGCCGTGGTCGTCGCTCGGCGGCGTCGTAGGCGCAGGAGAGTGGGACAATGGGAGCTCCGTCTGGGTTGGGCATGGGCTTGGGGTGTGATCGTCGAATGCGGTGGCGGCAGCCAGCGACGCCGCAGCCTGGATGTCCTTGGGTTTTGCAGTGGCCGGCCGGGGCAGCCTGGAAGCCAACTCAGGGAAGTTGAGGTACGCAGACTGCCCCTTGATCGCCAGCGCCGCTACGTCGTGCGCTCGGGCGGCCATCTCGGCGGTGGGGAACGTCCCCAGCCAGATCCTCGACTTCTTCTTCGGTTCTCGGATCTCCGACACCCATCTACCCCAACTACGCATTCGAACGCCGCGGTAGGAAGCATGTTGCTTGCCATCATTGCCTGTCTTCTCGGTCTCCTCGCCACCAGCTTTCCTAGCTTTTCTCTTGGAGACACCCGTGGCTGCATCGGTGGAGGGAGAAGAGCAGCAGCAAGAGGCGGGTGAGGTTTTGGTGTGAGAAGGGGATGAGGAAGAGTAGTTATTAGCTTCGCAGTCTTGGGTGAGTGGCTCTTTCATTATGGGCAGTAGTTGTAAGTGATGCTGTGTTGTAGCACAACCTGAATTGGTGATGGGCTTTTTATGCGCTATGGAAGCTGCGATGGGATCAGAGAGATACACGACAATAGGAAACATACAAAACGTGAGTTCTATCACTCAACAATTGATTTCCTTATAAGCCACACGAAGACTAACATGAGTGCCATTTAACACACGATCTGCTCTCTTACCATCCACAGGTAGAAGGGCAGTGAGGCGGCGGCCATGGCAACCACAATGCTTTGGTGGCCGATGTAAGCTGCTAATTACCATCCATCATTGTGATGGAACGGGTGTCATGGAGACCGTGAAATCAATGTGCTCCAAAACAGTGATCGGGGGCAGACAGGCGAGGAAATTTGTCATGGTCTAGTGGTTGGCAGTCCTCTTTCCATGGAAGAGATGTGGGCTCAGAATAATTCTTTAGGTGTAAGGTTACTTTCTTTTTTTTATTCAGAGATAAGGAAACACATCAAGACGAACAGTGATTCCTATATTATGTATATTTGTTTTCTGCTTCTTACTTTAAGATAAAGAAAACATATTGAGGAAAGACAGACGATTATTGTCTGTATAATTGTTTGCAAAGAATATTAGTTGTGCATTGTTTTGCATGCCTTTTCTAACCCAATACCACGCCAGCATAAGTTGTTACTTACACGTTGGTCGACCGAGTATAAATTATACGAAGGCGAGTCTCGGTGATTTGTGCTCAAAATTTAAATTTTATTTGTTTGATAGGATAACTGATTTATTAATGGTAATTTAAAAAAATTCAAAGTTTTTAATTTTTTTTTCCTGCAAGGCATTATTATTTTTATTTATTCTCGTAGAGTATCTTTTATTTTTTTTATTTATTCTCGTAGATTACCCTATAAATATAAAAATCATAATCATACTATTATGTGAAAATTTTTAATATCAAATAACGATATATCATATTTACGATACGTATCTTTCGCTAGCTTTATTCAGAAAACCTTTATTTGATCTACAAGTGCATCGTCGTTGGATCTAAAAGTTACAATGATGTCGAACCGTAACGAGAACTAGATTTGTATTCTTCTCTCTTCCTATTTTCATAAGAGCGATGAATTAACGACTAATGAGAGATGAGAGAAGCTATATAATCTCTCAATAAATGATTCACGTAGCTGAGGGGAAATAAGAGAAGATATATAATCTCTCAATAACATCATATATCCTTATTTAATCCTTAGGAGGTCTTGTATTTTTATAAGTGAGGGCAAAAGATTGAAGATAATTAATTATGAGAGTCCCTCCCATCAAGATCATCTCCTAAAGAATTTTACCATAATTAGACTTTCTTTCTATTAGCTAATAACTATAATCAAAATTCAATCATATTAATAATATATCTTACCTAATTAGATAGAGTTATAATCTAACATTCTCTCACATGACCCATTAATTGGTAATATATAAAATAATTTTAAAATAAAAAATAAATAAAATAAAAGTTTATTTGAAAATAATTTTACTTAATTGGATTATCAAATTTTAAAAAATTATTTTACACGTATGCATGAATTTTATAAAATAAGCCAATAAGTCCAATAAATATAATATCACATTAAGTATGACTGCTAATACGAGTCATAGCAATTGTATGTCATCAATGTCATACTTTTTTTATATACTACAATACTATTAGCACTTCCTAATATAGTAAAAAATGACCCATATAATTTGTCTTATCAATATAAATCCTATTAGCATATTCAACCATAATACATACATATAGGATATTAGAAATAAATAACTTTAAGTACATAAACAAAAATATTAATTATAATATCTGCTCAAATATGCATTAACATATCTTTTATTAGTGAATGGATAAGTAATCAATACAGTGAAACTTAAGTTCTTAATTAATATTAATTATTTTTGGACTCATTTATCTAACCGTTAAGTACTTTATACCAGAATGCATATAACTCGTAAAGTATTTGCTATTCTTAGATAAGAAAGTTGTTGTGATATATCACAAAGTATCTTCTACAACTTGACAATTGAGTTTGAACATATTAAGTCCTAAAATAAAATTTTGTTATTATAAAGCTTGATTAGTGACCTCGAAGCATATCATAAAATTAACTTTTATTATTGATAATGTAATAATATATTATTTTATATTCTTCCATGTAAATTATCCTTCGACTAATACAAATATAAAACATAAAATGGAATTTCTATTATCGAGATAATTTATGGAATTAACATCTGAAAGTACCATAATTTTAAGATGATTTATTTATTAAATCTAGGATTTTGATTATCAACTCAATTGATGAGTTTATTAGACTAATAAATTTTGTAGATAAGTGACATATAAAATACTTTGATCACGAACTTGGACCATCGAAGGGCCAACTATCGAGTAAGAGAGTTGGACATTACGTCGAGAAATTATCATGTCGAAAACTGGATGTCGTGCTATAAGTTCGGGCATCATGTTGGAAGGATCGGATATTGCACCGGAAGATTGGATGTTGAACTTTAATACCAGACTTATAGGTTTGTAGGTTCTAGATTTAGCACAATCGATTATAGGGAATGATAGCCAATCTTATGATGATAATTGAGTATCAATAGAGGATCATCTACTCTCCATATTATGATAGGAATATCTCATGTGTTCTTACTCAAACAAATCATTGGTCAAGGTCAATTAGATCATTACGAGTATAAAAAGGTGAGATTCGAATTGATAGAGAAAGAGTTCTCTAGGAGAATCCGATTAAAGTGAGACTCGGATAGATTTCATATGAGCCTGATAGCATCATATCCAGTATACAATCTATGAGATATTAGATGGATAAAAGACTATAGATACACAATAACTGAGGGCAGATATGTCTAATGAATTAGATCCCTTTAGGGACTATGGAGTAGTGACCTAGTATATCTATAGTTGATGAGTTGAGTGAATCATCACGAGATGATAATTCACTAAATCGGAAGGAGTTATGACAAGTGCAACTCATAATCAAATCAATATTGGGCTTAGAGGATTACACATATATGGTAGATGACACGACGAATAAATAATTGGATATGTGACATCTAATAAGTTCTCGTTTTATTGGATCTGTTGGGTGAGACCCAATAAGAGTTTAAAGTGGATAATTAGATAGAGATCCAATTTTCATTAAGTTATGGATAATTGGATAGAAATCTAATATCAAATATGTTAGGGTAATTGGATGGAGATCCAGTACTTAATATGGTAAGATCCATTAGGGTTAGCAGTATGAGCTCTTTATAAAAAGGGATATGAGACTAAAAGGGTTATAAGGCTAGACCCCTTAGCCGCCACCTCCCTAACTTCCCCGCTGCTTTTCCTTGCTCTCTCTCGTCCTTGCTCTCTCTCTGGTGCAAGAGGGCAACAAGAAGGACTACCCCTGTTGCATTTGTGGTGATGCACGAAATCTAGAAAATAATACATCGTGAGAGAAGGTACATCGCTGCTTCATTTATCGTATGGATCACCGTTAGAGAGAAGAATACGAGATCTCCTTCACCCATGGATTGAGATCTACAAATCAAGGATATATGAGTTCCCTTAGGTGAGATCGTTTCACGTCATATATATTTTTTGATTTAATGAGTTTTTTTGCTCCCGATTGTCGCACGTAATTTGATATAAAAATGCTTTTGAGAAACTAATTTTTGTTTTATTTTTTCGCTGTGCATGTGATGATCTCCCAGGTTTTCCAACAAGTAGTAGTCTATCAATTAAACATAAAGAACCTTACATCACCCACAAGCAAGCGATAGAATGAACTAGATGGAAAAACAAATCAATAATACAAATGGATCATTCAAATATCATAAATCAATACCAAATAACACTTTTTCACAAGTGAAGGGTGCTAATAAGTATATCTAAATATAAAATAGATTTGAAATACTTTGATAATTTAAAGTATTTTATTTTAAAACATGACTCTAATACCGATTATAAGCATAAAAATTATGTTTATATTATTATACGAAAAAAATTAATATCGAAAAATAAAATCAAATAATGATACATCATATTTATGATACGTACCTTATGGTTCTATTCAGAAAGCCTTTATCTGATATATAGATATACTATCATTAGATCTAAAAGATACAATAATGTTGATCTACAAGGAGAACTAGACTCACATTTTCCTCTCTTCCTATCCTTCACCGGACCACTATGAATGATGGGGACATAAGAGAAGATATTTAATCTCTCAATAATATTATGTATCCATATTTAGTTCATTGAATGTCTTGTCTCTTTATAGGCAAGAGTAAAGGGTCTAAGATAAGTAATTAGGAAAGTCCCTCCCATCGAGGTCATCTTCTAAGAAATCATACCATAATCAAACTTTTGTTCTATTAGTTAATAATCATAATTAAAATATAATTATATTTATAATATATTTTACCTAATTAGATAGGATCATATAATCAAACATATCTTTGTACGATTTATTGTCGCCACCTCCTCCTCCACATAGGCATTGTTAGTTATTGCGCTCTCATAAATCACAAGAAATGCTGGCCAACATTATTTAAAAAATAGCATGGCTAAAATCACAAAAAATATCAATTATAATTTGCTTTATAATACTAAAAAAATTAAAACTCCACTTTCGAGATATCCTAATAAAACTAGTCAATAGGTTGATATAAATACTAGATAACTTAAAGTTAGCAAAGGACTTCAACAGATATCATGTATCCCTAACAACATTTGGTAATCGAGTGCCAAAATGGTATCATTGTATCGTTATAAATGAGAAACATCGCATTGTAGCATCTTTGCAAGAATGAGATATTTGTATTTAGAAAATCCAAGGGAAATTTGCTTTGTCTCAAAAAGTGTTATTATAATTTTTCATATTCTTTATTATATATATATATATATATATATATATATATATATATATATATATATATATATATATATATATATATATATATATATATATATTCATGTATAAGATAAAGATCCAAAGATGACTAAAAGAATAGTCATGCAATCATAATAATTGAAAGAGTAGGTTATATTTGGATTTGCCACAATCTAAGGATTAAATTAATGTTATGATGTATTTTAGCTGACCAATTAACCTCAAACTCATTAGGTTCAATATTAAAACATTTCATAATTAAGATGAGGTATCACAAGTTATTTATCAAAATCTATAATTAAAATATTATAAGCTAATGTTATAATCTTCTTATCGAACAAGAAAACCTATTAGATCAGCCATCAATAAAGTAATACAATCAATAATATGAAAATTGACTTAAATAATTTATAAGCTCAAGAAATTCAATAATCGGATAGATAGTTTTGTTTTTGTCTTCTTTTCTAGTAATTATATGGGGCTTGAGAGTTTTTGTGTTTTTGGAACTTTATATAGAATTTTATAAATTGCTAGCTCATATTGGATATATATAGATAAAATTTTGATGAAATAATTAATTTTTTGAACTTAACCAATTTCAAATTCTCATAGTTGAAGATGAGATGGATTCATGTAGCCTCTGAGCTTAGCAAAGGAGTATTTATGAATTAAAACCTTGTTTCTAATGGCATTTGTCATCCATTGCTTGGTCAAAATAGAGAAGAAGACTTTGATCTAAGTAGACCAAGACAGCTAATCTCATCTGCATCTAAATCAAGGAAGCGCCAAGAAGTCAATGATCTCATAGTAAGTTTAATGCTATGATTGCATAATGTCTATTTGATTCAATACATTCAATATATTATCAACTATTTCCACAGTAAAAAATAAGAGACCCAGCAAAGCATACAAGACCGTGTTCTGATTTCTATTCTTTTCCCAACCTTTATCTTTATGTTCATGTTACTGAAAGAAACTTCCATTAATATTCTAAAGATTCCAAATATTGTCACTCTGCTAACAATTGTGCATCATCAGAACTCCAAAGAAAAAGTAAGCATAGAGATAAAACTAAGGAATCCAATTTTAAAGAAAGTCAACACTGTACAAAATGAATGAATGAATGAATTGATGAAAGATCATGTAGCTGACCTCAAATCATAGATTCATTAGAAGGTGGTGGTAGGGAGGAAAGTACAGATAACAAGCTGATACAATACAAACAAAGTGTAATCTTCTTGTGCTTGATATATATAGAATAATTCACACATAGGATGAAGAATACAATCACAAATGATTTAAAATGAAGCAACATGAGTTAAAGCCTTGAACATGGAACCAAGCTTGCGGACATCAAGCAACCGGCAAAGAGTTCCTGAGAAATGTTGGGACTGGAGTTGGGCATCTGTGTCATCCCCTTCATCCTCGTCCTTGCGCCGTGCCGGCGGCTGGTCCATCTGGTTGCAAAGCTTCAGTGGTTGCATGAGAGCATGGTGAGCTTAGGATCCACATCTGCTGCCACATGGGGGGAGCCACCTCATGAGGTTCAACTCCATGACTCTGATGCTGTAGGGTTTGCAGTGCCAGGTAGGAGAAATCCTCCTCCTCCTCAAGCTTGTGCTACTCATTTCTTTTTGTGCAGTACTCTTTAGCAGGAGTGATGTAGATGACCATTTCATGGAAAAGGATGTCTTATGGCCATTCAAAGAAAGCTTGGCTGATCAGCTATTGCTTTCTCATTCTGGATAGAGTGAAAATTTTCCTACTTGACTGTGTAATGGTTCAGAATGAAAATTATGATGGAGATCAACTATTTGCAGCAAAGCTGATACATGCTGTAGGTAGAAAGACAAATATCAGAAACATCATAGAACTGAGTTGGGTAATTTGAGGTTCTTTTCCTTGTCTTCACAATTCTATACTGAGATATCAGACCAGTATAATCCAATAAGCCTTGAACCAACTAATACTGCAGAAACAATGGTCCTTGTAATAATTGTATTGCATTAACCATTCTCTAGATCAAATCAATCATGACAGCAGCTACCGGAGAACATGTGGTTAATGATTTCTGAGCAAGGAGGAATGTGAGTAAAGTCGCTTATCAACAATTTGTTGGCTTATCAATTAGCCATGGTGTGCAGTTTTTCTTCTTTGAAGAACATAGAGAGATGTCTTTCTAGACCAATGGCAAGCATAGAAGTAACTCTAGCTTACTAAATTATAAAGAAACAGATCTTTGTATAAATTGGTAAAAGCAACTGTTGAGATTTGTGAATTATGGAAGAAACTTGTGATTATATGAGGATTTTTTTTCCCTTGAACGAAAGGATGGTGTTGTATCGGTTTCCTACACTCAAATATATATCATTATTTTGAGTTAAACTCAAATATATATCACTTGACTCTCTTGATATTTACTTTTTCTTTTTCGGTCTCTCTTCATGAATATTTCTCTAACATAATCTCCAAATTCATGTGTGACTCAATTGTCTCTCTCTTATTGATAGGTGGTGTAGTTACCAAGTTTATATTGGTTATATCAATTCAGCTCAAATATTTAAGCTATTAAATTATAAGTTCGACTCAAATATATATCATCTGACTCTCTTGATATTTAACAATATAAGACTATTCTCTCGATTCTCTTTTTTAATCTCCTCCCACACATGAATATCTTCTAATAAGTTTAAGAAAATACACCTGATGTATATGATCCACTCCCAAAAATATTATAATTAGCTTTATGAAATCTAGCATAAGTAGCTATCTAATTACGTTAAGAGGGAGAGAGGAGTTCCACAAATTAAAAGACATTACAAAGATCAACAATAAAATCTACATCGGAAAGTCGATGTAAGATTAATGTGGTTCGATAACTCTTGCTTATATCCATAAAAAAAATTAAATTATTTATCATGTGAGATCAATTATAAGACTTTTGAGTTATCACCACTCAAAGCATTTATATATCATCATATAAATCTTGAAGAATTTACACGTTTTTCTCATCCTCTCTAGAAACTCCAGAAAATATCATTTCTAAACATCTTATCGAAAAACTCAGGAGCACCCAATGTATTTCTTACATTTGCCTTTTTCTCGTCCAAGTTTAGATATATATATATATATATATATATATATATATAGAAGAATCAGATCTTAATTTTCAAAAAAAAAAATCCTTCCTAGGAACTCTTTCTCTTACTCAATAATCTCAAGATATTCGCGGATCTCAACAAATTAGTAACTTATTCGATACATTAGCTTCTACATCGACACGGATCACAAGATGGGCATCAAAATGACCCAAAAGTGTCATTAATCAACATGAGACAGAACCATAATTCAATAAAAGCAACAAGTCTCCGATCATGATTTATGTTGCTTTCTTTATCATGTGATGGAGCTAAGTAATTAGTTTTGTGCAGTCGATTTCTATTATCTGAAGTATGATGTTTTTACGGTCTGTTTAGTTAGACAAAAATATTACATTAAGACAAAAAAAACATTGCATAGAGAATGCAGCATGTAAAAGATTTATTTAGCTGGCAATCACAAAATCTTGACTAACTTTCTATCTCATGACTGAGCTCATCAAGTAAATAGCCATAACAATTTGTTATTGTTCATTTTCAACAATTCTCATTAAAACAACCCATATTTTTTTTATATTTGAAAAGAAAAATGATCCATGAGACTGTTTGAAATTATTATTTTTCATTATTATACTAACAAGAATTACTCTTTTTTTTTTTTTTTTTGCTATTATTTATCTTTCTTCTTTTACAGCAGTAGATGGATCAACCAAAGAAGGTGAAGATTAATTGTACTCGGAAGGAACCATGGAGAAGGAAGGGTTTGTATATTCCTCGGATTCATCACCCTATTCACTGCCCACGTGAGCACTGCTCCCTCTTTCTGTAAACATGCAATGTTTCGTGCCGCAGCAAAAGCAAGACAAAAGACCGCACAGAGGGAGATAGAGAGATAATCCATATCAATCATTCCGAGGGAGGCGATCTCCGTCTTCTGCTCCCCGTCTTATGGTGGGCGGACCGCGCACGGTAATGATGAGGACGACCTGACGCCTTCTGTCCGCCGATAAGGTCACTAGGCGTGACAAAGGAGCCAGCCGAGCGTGGACCATTCAACCTACTCACACTTGCATGCAGTACAGGACTTGGGAGGCAAGATTTTGTGGATTGAACTGATCTAAAGATCCAGTAATAGGCTTGAATTTAATTTAAGTTTGAGTCCAGGAATGCCTGTCAAGAAAAGAAAAGCTGACAGGATTCTCCATTCAATCACCGTCACAGAACAGCACTCATCGTGCGCTGACAACAGCAGCATCTCACGCTATCCACTCATCATCCCCACCCACCATGTCTTGCAGGCAGAAGCCACGGCCACGGTCATGGTCATGGCCATGGTGGTGTCGTTGATGTGGGTCTCGTGCCTGGTAATCTCGAGCGTACGGGTCGATGTGAACTCGGCTAAGAGCGCTGCGGAGGGGCATCGAGGAAAGGCCGGAGCGGGATCGGCGCCCACGGGGCCGGGATCGGCTGGTGGTGGAGGAACTGATGGTGTTCCGGCGTCGGCGCGTTGGTAGACGGCGAGGAGGTGGTGGTGGAGTTGGAGACGCGCTCGCAGGAAGGGCACATGCTGAGTGTGGTTGGGGGAGTCATGTGCATGTAGAACTGCGGCGACAACTTCAGAGCTCTCAGCTCCTGTACTTCCTTCTGCAGCCTCCGGTTCTCGTCTGTGAGGGTCTCGCAGCATCTTTTCAGGAACTCACAGTCCACCTCTGTTTGCTTCAACTTCGTTCTGAGATTACCCCAAGAAATGAACAGATCAGTATTCTGAGATCACAGCCAAATAAATAGCGAGAAGGAGAATGGCATGGCTTTTGTTTGGATACCTTGCTCTTCGGTTTTGGAACCACACTTCCACTTGCCTTGGCCTCAGGTTGAGCTGTTTGGCCAACGCCAGCTTTTGCTTCTGTCATTACAGGAGAGAAGCAGACCCATTTCAGCAACAATTCTTACCCCGACCCATATATATACACATATATATCTACCGTTGGAGGAGGAGGCGAAGAGAGCTTACGGGGTTGAGGGTGTTGTGCTCCTTGAAGCTCTCCTCGAGTATGGCAGACTGGTCCTTGGAGAGGCGGAGCTTCTTGCGGGAGCCATCGCCGTCCTCCTCGTCGCTGATCCCGCGCGAGCAGGCACGGTCAGGGTCGAGCTCGTCGCCGAGGTGGTGGTCGCGCTCCCCCCGCTTGCCGCTCACGCTCGAGAGCGTGCTGTTCGGGGACGACGTTCCTGCGTCCTCCTCGCTGTCCCTCTCCGTGGCGCCCGCCGGCGCCCGGTTCACGTCGATTCCTCGAAGTCGGGGCAGCGACCTCGCCTCCGCTGCTCCCCCGGACATGTCCACCACCGGTCTCTTCTCTGCTATCAGAACACAACGTAAGAAACCCATCTTTCATGAAGGAACAAGAAGAGACTTCAGATCTGTCACTAAGCACAGGTCTATTTACCCGCGCGAGCAAGGAGATCAGTCCACTGCGTCCTCTGGTGGCAAGGAAAAGGTGGTGAGGGCAAAGGAACAGAAGCAGCGGGCGAAGAGGAAGGAGGCATGAGGTGTAGCTGAGGAGGCAAGTGGTGGTGATGGCTGGAGGAGCTCAAGCTGAGGCTCAAGCCTAAATCATCCTTTCCCATCATCTTGCTATGTCTTCACTATATTCCTGTTTTCACTTTTCTCTCCTTTCCTTTCCTTTCCTTTCCTCTTCGTTGGTTGACAGCAGCTAAAACAGCGTAGCAGAAGAGGAGCTTAGCAATGGTCTCAGGATGCTCAAAGGAGAGATGGGACGGCTATGGTAAAGGATGGGGCAAGGGGAGAGGCCATTAAATAGTTGGCGTCTTGCACCCTCTCCATCTCCCTCTCCCTCATCGTCTCTCCCTAATCATCGCAATCATGCCTGCTTTTTACTAACCCTACCTCCTTTTCTTCCTCGGGTACATGCTAACCATAGTTAAGCTGGTGTATATCTCTTGTCGTCTTCACGCGGAACCCGTGGCTTTTGCTGGCTTTGACCGCTGACCCCCTCTGTCATTGGCTTCCAGTCTTCGGTATCCTTCTTCTTCCTCTTGCAGTGCCTCCATCGCATGCAGTACAGACATGTTTTACACCTCGTATTCTCCGGTAAGATTACAGTGATATTTAGCATGTAATAATCCCGGAAGCTAGTCGCGTTTCTCCGTTCGCTGTCACGCAGACTCTCAGACGGCAAGGTGGCAGAAGGTGTGGCATGGTGACAGTCGCGGCTGCAGAGGCCACCATGATTGCCATACATGGTACCGACCCATGTCTATCATTGCCTTCGAGATGGGCTATTATTGCACCTGTTGATGGCGATGCTCGGCAACAGCGAGTCCCCACAGCATTCAATGCCTAGCCCTGCATGACTTCCCTCCCTCATCATTATGTCCCTCTCTGCAGTTCACAGCCTTATCACCGCCGACCCCACGCACCATCATCACTCCATCATTAGCCATCATGCAACAGCTTCACCACCCTTGGAAGGGAATTAGAGGGTCTTCTTATCTTGATGAGCTCCGTCATGGCCGAGTAGTAAAAAACTGACACCAAATTCTGAGACTTTTCTACAACAGCAGTGCCATTTATACATTTATGATTAAAAGTAATATATTTTATGTAATTATTTGAATTAAAAAAGAATATTTTAGTTAATCTTGAGGGCTTATAATATTAATAAAGTAGATAAATTCTCAAAAAAATAATTCTTTTTTTATTAGTGTATTTTTTAAAAGATATTTTTTATTTATCATAATTTATGAAATATCCCAAGATAAGATAACTGAAACAGCATCAATCAACCTATAGATCCGTCCATAAGATAAATTAATTTAATATCTATGTATAAAAGTTATATTAATAAATTATAATATTTTTTGCACCTAAGCTTATTCGAAAGTATTATAACCAAAATAAAATAGATTTAAATTTTAATTAAACTCGTTCATCTACACAAATAAGATTTAAAATAATTTGTTATTAAATTAAAAATAATCAAATAAAATATATTAATTATTGTGTTTTTTATACTTTCATTAAAATACTATAAATCTATTAGAAATATTATAACTGAAAAAATAGACCGATTCGATTTTGTTGTTATGTTTCAGGAATCAAATCTGAAAAATATAAAAAAGGATGTATCTCTCAGAAAAAAAAATCTAAAAATAATTTTTTTTAGAAAATTCATGCTTTGTATATTCGTGAAAAAGGATAATACTATTTTTATGTAATCACAAGAGCAAAAGAGAACCATTTTAATTAAAATTGAAGGCTGAGAATATTAATAATATTTTTAGGAAATGGAAAACCGTACATACTGCTTTAGAAATCGAACTGTCATATCATCATCCTCACATCCATCGCACGATTTGAGGCGGTTCGCAAGAATCGCTTTTCGTAGATGGAGACACCCAGTCTCAAATGGTTCAAGGGAATCCCATATCGGTTTAGAAACGTCAGGAACTGAGAAGGGGAGTTGGGGGTGGAATAGAGAAGGGATGGGGACTGCTTGGGGACCGTCACAGTTCACAGTTCAATGATAAGGGGAGGTGGCCCTCTTTAATGGCGGCAACAGCTGCGCTCCTCCAATTATTCCTCCCATTCCCTCTGTCACTCAACCCAATCATTCAGACGAGAGGAGAGAGGCGACAGCAGGGGATGGGGCTTCACGTGGGAGGGACGGGAACCCCTCCCCTCCCCCACCGAGTCACGTGGACCGACACTTCCCTGCCCCGGCACGTGCGGACACGCCCAGGACAACCCCGGCCCCACTTGTCTCTCCCCACCACGACACCCGCGCCCCGCAATCATTTGCACTCCCCCTCCCCTCCTCACCGGGCCCCACCTTTTCTTCCTCTCCGACACTCTCTCTCTCTCTCTCTCTCTCTCTCTCTCTCTCTCTCTCTCCCCACTGTGGGAAAGTGAGGAAAAAGAAGCTGGGCGTAGAAAGGGCTGCATATTCTCTTTGACATGCTAACAATTATGGAGCGCATCTGAGTTGTAGTGATCATGGCATGTTTGGATACAGTACTCTAGGAATCCATGCCCATATAAATGGTAGACGAGTCCAAGTGATCGAGGAATCCCTTTATCGACACTTCGATTCGATTCGATGGTACCGTTCATGAGGTCATATATACAATAAAGGTGATGATACATTCAACATTATTGGAGCGATTTGGTTCGTCCTGCTTTTGAGTTTGGACTCAGTGATTCGATCGGTGTATGGCGAGAAAGATATATTCGAGATAGTAAACATCTCACATGATGAAAGCGATGGATTGATTTTGATCGGCATCATGGCATTCAGATCGAATTATTGGATCACCGATATGCGTTATCTGTGAGACGAGACGCCCAATTTTTTTTCTTCTTTTTTTAATATTTTATTTTATTTTATTTTATTTTAGATAGGACGGAAGAAGAGTGGGACCCAATGCACATCTTGCATCATCTCTCCTCCTCCTCCTCCTCCTCCTCCTTTTGCTTTGAAACCTGTGGATTCAAACCCCGGCATGATGTCGGGGGTGGTGATGATTAATTGTGCCCCCCACGATCGCTCGCTAGCTGTCCCACGTGTCGCTCTCACCCCCTTCTCTCTCTCTCTCTCTCTCTTCATCAGCTTCCGCCTCATGGAAACAGGGAGAGGAGGACGAGAACACTTCCCAAAACCGCAACGCAACACGGCGACGTCAACAATTACCGCTTGCAAGGAAGGCCGTGCGACGGGGCCAACTCTTCCCCATGTGCCGGGCACGTGGCCTGATCACCTCTTTTACTAATTTGCCCCTGTCTCTGCCGCCTGATCACACCCCGCTTCCCTATGGCACGCTCGTAAATTAGAGATAAAGGGAAGGGTTGTATAGGTCGAGTCGACGCACTTGCGGTTATTTTACTCTCCCTCCCGGCAGCATGTGGCGGGTACGTGGACCGCCAGGCGAACCAGCGCGACGACAGCAAGGCGCACGTACGACCCAACACGTGCACGTGTGGTCAAACCACCCGCCCCGGCCATCCCACACGTGCGGAGGCGGCCTCGGTGTTCCCATGTGCCGCGCGAAGCTTCCCGTGGCTTCGGGTGATAGTAGCATAGCATCCATCGTATCAACAACAACGTGATTTACTTAACCCGAATCCGAACCGATCCGAATTCCAATTTGATCCGAACCCGATCCGATTGAATGGGCATAACATGAGGGCAATAGGGTTGGCGAAGTGGGCCTGCTTGTCTCCTCCCGGCTGTGTGAAATGATAAGATAATAGAATTCAAAGATGCATAGTTTGGGGTGTTGGATTCCCTATGATTAGTAGGGGATAGTTAAAGTATGGGAGAATGAAACATCATTGATGCTCCCAACCCATTATTCAAACCCTAAGCCAATCTGTCCCACCACCCCAATTGCCATTAAGGTTTACTCACCGGTGTTGTTCGATCATTTTGGGCAGCCACACGTGGTGCCATTATTTCCAGCCAATTCTTCTTTCTGCTAATAATGTGGCGTTGGATTCTACAAGGAGATTATATTTATCATTTGGATATGTCTAAATTTAGATTGATGCATCACATTTAAAATGATATGTTCTTGATAATTGAGTAGGAGGTACATGAGGCTCATGTGAACTCGAAGCTAATATCTATCACATGTGCAATAATAGCATCTCTATTTATGTATATGTACATCTTCATGTATAGCATCTACTGCTTTATTCATGATGTCTTTTATGACAAGCATCATCATAGTGGTTGAGGATGATGGCAGGCCCTGTCAGACCCAACAGGCCCAGTTAACATGCATAGGCCTCTGTTCACTTGCTTTTCAGGGCATTATTCTGCCATTTAAACATATTATTATTATTATTATTATTATTATTATTATTATTATTATTATTATTATTATTATTATTGTTGATGAGTTTAGTGATATTTTTATAAATGTCATATGTTTCACATATCTACTCAACTAGAAAGAAACAAATACATACAGTTTAATTTTAATTTCTAAAAATTAAAATCAGAATAAGAATCAACGGTTTCAACTCGATTAAATATGAAAAAAAAAGAATTAAACATAAATATGTTATATAGTTTAATAGTTAGTAATTTAAACTTGAAGCCTAATAATGATTTGGGATCAAATCTTAAAGCCTAATAACTTAAAAACACATAGATTTGCAAGGTCCTTTGAACATTAAAAAATAATGAAATGAATTGGCTACTCTTTGGATATAAAAAAGAATAGATCTCAAAGGTCCTATATAAATCTGCTTATTTGAAAATATATATATATATTATTCTTTGGAATTCTATCTACTAGTTTCAAATATGAAAACTCTTGAAACTCATCCTCCTTATGATTCAGATTGATGTTTATTTTAATTGTAAGCAATAATATGGTGTTTATTTTCCCATTATTCAAACTGAGATATAGAACATCCCAAACAACTCAAAAATCATAAAGTTTTGGATGTAAAGATCAATGTTCCATTGACAAAGCCATGCCCATGTTTTCCAAATTAAGTTTTTGGCATTAGATTATGATCCAAGTCAAGCAATCTTTTCTTGGGAAAAATAGTTTTCAGTCATGTATTAAATGTCAGAACAAGAATTCAAGTTGCAATTCAATGCCAACCAACATGTTGCCCACCTCTTGTGCTCCATTCAACACAATCAACAGGCTTTGAAGCTGATAAAATAAATGGAGCAATCTGTCAAGCCATTAACAAATATTAATGTACAATCAAAGGTGTCAAACCTCATTACTTCATTCACATATATGCATATATAATTAAAGCTACAGACAACCCAAGAGTAGCTAAACAATTCCATTCCAGTGAAGCTTATTATATCAAAACCTAATAACCATAATTTCTTGTCATGTATGAGACATCAGAGTTGGTATCTTAATTCACAATTCTTTGCTAGCAATTCCATTCAACTCATTCAAGAGTTCGAAGCTGAAAAAAGCTGTAGACAACTCAAAATTCCATGAATGTGAAGATTATAAATGTCTACATAGCTAAATATATCAAAACCTATTAGTCAAATTTGACCAATCTTTAGGAACTCGATCAACAGATCTAGAGGCTGAAAAAGTAGATGATGTCAATGTATCATCAAAGGTGACAAGATTAACCACTTGATTTGATTACAACTAAAGATGTAGAAAACCCAAAGCTGTCTCAATAATTCCATGAAGTTGAAGCTCATAAATGTGAGAGCCTGGAATGTTAATTTGAGCCAGCAGTGCGTTGCCTGTTCTTAGTTAGGGCTGGGAGGTGTGAGACCAGTTATGAGAGTGACTCCGAACAGCTAAGTTTGTCCACCAGGCTGGGTGACGGTGGCACCATGAACTCATCATGATGTATCACTGAAAACCCTACAATCGCCAGCCCCACTGCCCACACCCACATTGCCGTCAACTTGAATAGAGCACACCTATGATAGCTGATCTAATGAAGATGCATCCATTTCATCATTTATCAAAGATTATAAATTTAAACTTCATCCGATGTATTTTTGAATTTATAAAGAAAATATATATCCATTCGATCATTTACTAAAGATTATGGATTTAGATTTCATTTGATATATTTTTTATATTTTTTAAAAGAATTTCTAAGTCGTGTGGTACTATTGTGTATTCTAGTCAATCCTTCTTAAATTTATTATCATTTTTTAAGGACACATAAAAAAGAATATAAATTACAGTAAATGTTTGACTTAGGATTAATAAGTAGTTATCTCAGAAAACACTTGAGAGACAATGTAAATTATAAACATAGACTTTGTAAGCTTTAAACATATGACTCTTTGTTTTAGTATATTTTTATCTTAATTTTAATAAGATAGTAGCTAATTTGGTCCGTAAAACCTTTATCAGATCATATTATAATTCGTCTTCACTATTTACACTAAAAAAAAATTGAATAGGACATTGTGCCATCTCTATATGGATAAAACACGATTAGAGTCATCCGGAATTGGATTTCGATAATGTAATGTATCGATTTGACCGATACTAAGCTTATTTTATATGTATCGATCGAGACCTATCAGGTAGAGTATATGTACAATATTGATATAAGTAATGTGATACAGAATTGGATGGTACATGCATCAAAATTCTGATTAGGGCAGCGAGGATATCAAAGAAAAAGTAAGATTAATAAATGTAGATTAGATGCAATTTTAATTGGATTTAAGTCAGATGCGGATTCAGATTAGATTTAAGATGGAGAGAGAAGAACTCGATTCATCCATATTTAATGAATATTCTTAAGAAAATTATATGAATAAAGACATATGAGTATTTGTTAAATGCATCTAATTTAAGACATTAGAATTAGGATGGTTAGTTTATCTAATTAAACCCAGATATGAATATATTTTACTCTTTTATACTCAATTAGTGTTTCTAATTTCACTGTCTTATTTACAATTGGATTGGACAATAATCGAGGTCGATCTTATCTAACAAAGATTGAATACGATTTTTTTGTTTAATCTTATATATTATAGGATATATGATACATAAATAAGGATTTTAAAATCGATGGTTTCAATTTAATGTAAAATAGAATCAAAATCAAACTAACTTTAGACAATTCTCATTGTGATTTGAGGCCATGATCAAGTAGGAGGACAATATTAACTAAAGTACAAGTATTGATAAGACGATTAGTGGAGAAGGTAATCGAGATAATTAACATAATAGTATGAGAAGAAGAAGAGGTGCTCCAGACAATCACTAGCGATTATGATGTAAATAGGGTTTGCAACGATAGTAGTAACGATGAACTGGCATTGACGGGTCGTGACGATAATAGAATAAGTTGAGGGCTAAAGGTTAAAGAAAACATTGAAAATTAAAAGAGAGTGTAAGAGAGCAAGTGGAGTCGAAAAGCTGTGGGAATAAAAAGATCGTCAATTATAATCTGCATAGATGAACTTCTGCAAGTCGGGTCTGATCCGAACAAATCAGTTAGCGATCGAGTTTAGGCTCCGAATTGTGATCCGATCCGATCCGATCCGACGATCACATTCGTAAACGAACCGTGATCTATATCAAACCTACCTCGTCGCAACCGTTCATCAGGCTGACGCGGGACCCAAATTTGACCCCGACCCACCCTTGATTTCGGATCCGCCGGCCAAATCGGATCCATCGGCAGCTCAACTCCCAACCAGAAAGAGCGCGGGACAAAACACGACCCACCGAGTCGCCAATCAGCGCTCTCCACGTGTTGTCGACTGCCCATTAACCAACCAACCCAACTCCCTCCCATCCTCTCTCTCTCTCTCTCTCTCTCTCTCTCTCTCTCTCTCTCTCTCTCTCAGAGATCAGCTTCCCGAAGTGGAAACCTGTCTTCAGCAATGAACTGAAACCACCCGGGTGTTATCTGGTGTTCAATCCATCCAAAGCTTCCCCTGCACCGAGAAAGGAACCATCTTTTTTTTTGTTCTCCTCTCCTTTTAGCTTCTTCTCCCTGTTCTAATGCTTCCGTCCTCCTCGATCTCCAAACTGATCCAAATCGCCTTTCAAGCTTCACATTTCTGTATAATTTTGCCAAAAAATTGGAATTTTACGGGCTTCTCGAGGCTAGATTGAGTTTGGCTAGCCGACCATGGAGAAGAGACACAAGATCGAGCTCCTCCTTGGTCTTCTCTGCTCGTTCCTTTTCCTTCTCCTCTTCCTCTTGTTGGCGTTGAGCTACTTCTTTCGCAAAAGATTAAGGTGCCGAGGTAGGACCAAAAAGGAACCCTTGGAGGCCGGCGGCGACAGCGGCGGGGGCGGCGCGGAGGAGGAGCACTCGGAGGCGGAGGAGCTGGTGAGGTTCGCCGGAGGCGAGAGCTTGACGGTGCACGACATCCTGGACGCGCCCGGAGAGGTGGTCGGGAAGTCGAGCTACGGGACGCTGTACAGGGCCAGCCTCGAGCGGAGCGGCTCTGTGGTGCTGCTCCGGTTCCTTCGACCGGCTTGCGTCGGCGGGACCGAGGAGGTTCTGCCGGCGGTCCGGGCGCTCGGGGCGGTTCGGAACCCGAACCTGGTGCCCCTTCGGGCGATGTACGTCGGGCCGCGAGGGGAGAAGCTCTTCGTCCACCCCTTCTTTGCCGCAGGGTCTTTGAAGCAGTTCTTAAGAGGTGAGTTCAGTGGCCTTTGAACTTGTCATCCTCTTCATGGCCTTATGCAATGCTGAGCTCTAAAAATCTGGTTGTCCATCACCAAACAAGATCTTCTTGCCTGCAAAGAAACACTGACCGGATTCCATGATGATCCACAGCTGGTGTTGCTGAAGCACACAGATGGGACATCATCTATAAGCTCTCTCTGGGAATCGCCAGAGGGCTGGATCACCTCCACACAGGACTGGAGAAGCCCATGGTGCATGGAAATCTCAAGACCAACAACATCTTGCTCGACGCAGATTACCAGCCTCGCCTGTCGGACTTCGGCTTGCACCTGATCTTGAATCCAGCGGCAGCCCAAGAAATGCTCGAAGTCTCTGCGGCCCAGGGGTACAAAGCCCCCGAGCTGGTTAAGATGAAGGATGCCAGCAGTGAGAGCGATATATACAGCCTGGGGGTGGTCGTACTCGAGATGCTCACTCAGAAGGATCCCATCAACACCAACTTCTTACAGTCCAAGGATTTCCATGTGCCGACCTCGTTGAGGAATTTGGTTCTGGAGCACAAAGTCTCGGATGTCTTCAACTCCGAGCTCCTGATTCAGAGTATAGATCAGAGTTCGACCAATGAACAAGGTCTACTGATGCTCTTTCGACTGGCGATCGCTTGTTGCTCTCCTTCTCCTGCTTCGAGACCAGACACTAAGCATGTTATTTCACAGATCGAAGATATCATCCGACGATGATGATGATGATTTCCATTCTGCCATGGTGATGAAGCAACCTGTCGTTGTCGATGATGATTGTCCATTTTGCCGTGGTAGCAAAGCAATCCATTGTCCTGATGGCATGATGGAGAAGATGATACAGAGAATTGGACCAGGAACCGACAGTAGTTTAAATGCTTCGAGGATTGGAGATTACCATGAGCTGTATAGTATAGTTGGAGATGTGCCAACGGCAACTACATTCGCCTCCTCTTCTGAGCTCCTCAACTGTACTTATTTCTGCTGTTGATGCAATGAAGGAGAATGCATGTGATCGGAGATACAAGCTTCTCTTAGCTTGTTGAGTTTGGCTAGAGGACAGGATCTTGGCCTACTGGCTACTGCAACCAGTGATACTTTCTGAGTGGTCTCGTGACTTGTTAAAGAGAACACAAGCCTGAAGCATAAAAAAAGGTTCCCCTTCTCTAACTTCAATCTGTTTGTGGATTCCATCTCTCCAAGGCATCAGACATGGGGAGCAAATCAACTGAGTTGGGGAACAGAAACAGGCAGAAGGTCTGCAGTAGAGATCATGAAACTGTAGATGGAATAGTCAAGCTGCTGCCTTTGGAGTTGCAGTTTGATGTGGTCTTCAAATGCTGTAGCATGGTTTGGCATGCACTTGAAAAGGTGGTGGTGTACCTGTTGCTGATACAGATTTGACTTGACCAGCACCAAAAGCTGTCCTCATTAGTTCAATGCACTGGTGTATTCTGATTCGGAACCATATTGAGTGGTCCAAAACATCACTTCCTGAGGCAATATTGTACATTTCATATTTGGGTACCAGAATTACATGTTTATATATATATTAGCATCTTGTTTTCCTGCATAAAACCATTACCCAAACTCTTCTTCAACAGTTGCTCTGGGTTCTAAACAATGTCTATCACTTCAATAAATGTTTCCATCTTGTAATGATGATAACACAGGACAGTGAGGAAGTGAAGCACCAGCAGATCATGCTGCACTTGGGAATGATGCTAGGCAAGGCACATCATGGTCACCATCTCCTTGAGTCAATTGGAGAGTTGCAAACCCAATAAGCTCAGTGCTCTTTCTTTGAGGCACTACATACTTGCACAATCATGCTTGGACAAAGCTGGAACAGAGAGATTCCAAAACTTATTCCCTTTGCTTGGACAAGATTATGTGCTTGGCCTACTACTGCAGATGGAAAACTTTGAACATTTCTATGTAACAATATAAATATCACACTTTGTCTCTTCTGCAAATTCCAATAAAGTGATTAGGGTACAAAGTTGTCATCAAATTCAAGCCAACAAAGCTGCAGATATGCATTGTTTTGGATTCTCAGCATTAGGAAACCACAGCTCTATAACAAACGCACGAGCTTTTAGGTGAGTTGAGGTACAGTGTCATGGAAACCAAGCTTTCTTCTGATGCACCAGAAAGTATCTAAAGTGGTTGAGATCTGTAGCATCTGTAACTTGAGACTCCTAAAATATCTAAAATTTAGGTATAGATGTGGCATCAGCTATAATTTGCCTTCTTTATTAATTCTTAAACAATATGAAATCAATGTAAAATAATAAAAAAAATGTCATGAGCAATTATTATTGCCATTCTCCTCCTTGTAGTATGATTAATGATAGTAAAAAACCCAAGGCAGAACTCATGATCAAATAGCTTGAAACATCGTTTATTCTTGAATCTGATGCTAAACTAAATATACTTTCTAACCATTTTTTATTGATATATAAAAAATATATATGTTTGAGAATGCTTGAGCATGTCCACACCCTTCTAAATGGTATCCTAGAATCACCCATGGATCCTTGACCTTCCCCATCTCCCCAACATACGTCAGACACTGAAGATAATGTGTTCGATGAAATGAAGGTCAAAGATCTCTATCTTGGAACACCATGGACAAGGCCCCTTAGTGTGGGTCGAAAGGGATCCATGCGTCCAGAACAAGTTCCTAACCTCAGCATGACTTCAAGGATGAGAAGAACACCCGGGGCTTTAGAGAAGATCTACCAAAAGGACCCCCTAGATCACGAGTATACCAACCAATCAAGCTAAGCACGGATAACAGCTAAGGAATCGTTGCAACGTTGTTTGTAATTGTGTGGATTCTCAAATGGATTGGTCAAGATGAATGAAGCCAGGCCCAACGCACCGATCGAACATGTACAATTTGGGTTCCAGACGTACCTACATAGCAGCGACAAACCAGCGAACACCTTCCGTGCACGCTTCTGATTCCTCTGTTCATCAACAGGCCGCTTGTCATTTCCACCTGCTGCTCGTTGAGAACGGGGGACAAGTTTGATCACTAGAACTGAAACTAACAAAGAAGTTGCAGGCAGATTTGTTGAGTGAATCAAGCAAAAATAACAAATTGAATCGAGAACAAAAAAACAACAAATTTAACATCAAAAGAGGGAGACTCTTTCTCAACCATTTGAATGGAGAACAAAAACAATAAATAATGCACCCGGAATGTCAAAAAACACTAAACTTGTGCTATCAGACATCTGATGCTCACATAGGGTTGGAACCATTGTGTCCCTGCCACAGAAGAAGAAAAGAGTCAATAGCAAGCAGTTGCATCAGGAATAATACGATACCGATACCTAAAGCAACATAATAAAGGATCAGCGTTTCGGTGTACCATATGTTCTTAAGTTTACAGATGAGAACCCAGGACAATGGCTTCCGACACAGTGATAATACAACTCAGAAGTTTCTGTGTTGTGAAATAAATTACAGAATGATCTTTTGAACCTATTCGATGGGAATGGCAAGCATCCATGGAGTTCATTGAGAACATGAATTGAGCTACTTTGAATTTATTATCCCCATCACAGCTTGGTCTGTGACTACATATTTGGATGATACCATAAAATTACCACTTCTAGGCAGCCTCAGAAGGAACACCATGGTAGACTACTGAGTGCTCTGAACTCACCGGATTCGCATGATACTGTCCATAGAGGGCGTAAATGCCAACTGAGATCAAGCTCACTATGACAAATCTGTACCATCCTTCTTCATGTAGCTGCAAAACATCCAAATAAGGATTACAATATTATTTTCTCAAAATATATCATACAGTAAAAACTATTGGGCAAAACATACAGGGACATAACAGCATATCCATTCGAAGGAGAAAAAGAAGCAAATTATTCTAAAAACCAATGGAATGAAACACTAGTGATCGTGTACTAACGTTGTCCTCTAACTCATTTCAAGTCCTTTTAAATGATCAATCTCACAAACAAGGTTTGTGATTTCGAATCGTACCACTCGTGTAGCGGGCGGTTCGCTCAATATAGCGGCCTGGCTGCGGCGAGGCTGAAGGAAAAGCATCGAAGAAGGAAGAAGGAAGAAGAAGGAGAGGACATTCGAAGAAGAGGGAGAAGAAGAGAGAGAATCGAGAGAACCTCGGCGCAAACTTGTTTCCATACCCTTTCTCGATCCCGATCCGACGTCGCCCTCCCTCGACGATCCCGATCCAGGAGGTAACTGCGAGGAGAGTCGTAAAGAGGATGATCTGGAGGCGCGAGGATCAGGGGAGGCGGTCAACGAAAGAGGCGGTCTCCTTCATCGCCTCATCTGCGACTCTACGGCCTTCTTCTTTATCGAAGGCGGGAGACGTCTGTGGCCTTCAATGTCTTTGCTGCCTTCTTTGCCAATTGTCGCAGACAAGGCGTCGAGAAGAGGAGGTGATGTCGTCGAGGCTACGTATGCCTTTTTTCTAATATATATATATATATATATATATATATATATATATATTAGGCATACCACTAGGACCGTACCATACCGAGCAAAGCTTGATACACCGGTACGAAATTTTGAACCTTACTTACAAAAAAAGCTACTACATATAAATAAATTGTGCTAACCCAGAAACATATATGCAAATCAACTTGAAAAGGTATGCTAAATATTGTTCTATCAATCTACAAAAAAATAGGGATTTTAATTGCCAATTAGTATTGCCTATGAAGTTAGCAATTGGATAATCCAGCAACAAATCCCTGTAAATTCATATGACAAATAGAATAGAATTTGTGACAGACTATTTAGCTGTCTAGCCACAAAGGAAACCAGCTTTCTAGTACACAGGATAGTTAGCTAAGTCCCATAAGCGAAATAAACAAATCGCTTGTAATTGGGATTTCTTTCCATTTAGTTTTGTTCTAAATAATAATAATAAGGATTCTAAACCATGCTGGTAAATAATATGAAGCTATTTGGCAGTTCTCATAACATTTTATTTCAAGTAAATATAGGCATGCCACAATACTGTCACATTTGGACTTTTCAGAAAACATAGAAAGAAACATGAAAAGGCTTACGAAGCTAACCTGTGCAGACAAGAAGATATTTATAAATATGGAAAGAACAGGGACAATGGGGACCCCAGGGCAAGAGAAACCAGGTGGATCTGCATAATCCTGCAAATGTAGACATAATATGTAGTCAAAAGAATACAGGTATTACAAGTGTTAAAAAAATGAGTTGAAAGGCAATGCTACAATATTTTGGGTAGATTTGACATTTCCATTAATGTTTGTTGGAGTTTTACTGGTCATGAATGCTTAATCCGGAAAATCATTCTTCCAAAGAGCTTCATGGTTACAAATAAATCTTCATTCATGATAAAGTAGTAGGAATAATGAAATAAAAATAAAAAACCGTGCCTCTTCATGGAAAACCAAAATGTGAAAATAGCTCCTAGTTAAACAGATTGGTAAATATCCAGATTCAGAATCAGATGGGAGAAAGAAACCAAAAATTTTCTATAAGCCTTAAGAGAAGTGAAATTGATGTGAACCAAACTGTCATGTACAATGCAAACAGAAATTTGATGCTGCATATGGTCTGATAATGTTGAAAGCTTGTTGATGACATACATGGTAAAGCAATGAGAATAGCCATGGCATTGGTTTTGTGCTTTGCATACAAGTCAAAGATGAACTAATTAGCAGTTACCAGGACTCAGCAAGATCCATTCTAGTAGATGTTTGTACAGTTCATTGTTGACCAACAAAAAAAAAACAGAAAAATTGTGATATATTATTTGAGAATATGTAGCTAGCACCCATGCCTTCAGGAAAATAGTATTTGGCTTAAATACAATGAAAACAGACACAGAAATACATGTTGAGGAAATAAGATACCAATAAAAGACAGGCTTAGTATAACAGGTATATCATTTAAAAATGAAGTCACCTGGTAGAACTAAAGTTAGGTACATGGAGTGTAGAAGCAAGATATTCATATCCTAGAGATGATTGCAAACCAGAAAAGACCAAGCAGTTTACCCGGCTCAGAATGATAATTAAAAAAAAATTGAAGCAACAAGATAGAGGCTGTTAAGAAAAGGGATTTGGAATGGACAAATAGTAACACTATGAAGAGGTATGCATAGTGGAGAAGTGGCAACGTCACGTCAAACAATTAGATAATAGTATCTAGTCTAAGTGACAAGATTCTACAGAGCCCCTTTTTGGAAAGTTGCTTGAGTACATATTAGTGAGCTATAAATGAGGAAATGCCTAGACATTTATGGATGCTAATCAGAAAAGGATTTTTAAAATTCAGAGCAATCAAGTGAGTTTCCCTTGCTAGAAATGATTACAAGATGAGGATACATAATCCAGACCACAAAGCTGGTAGAAAATCATAGATAAAAAAGAACACCCATTAAACCTTGCTAATAAGGGATTCAGAATATGGTCTCCAACTTCATTCATCACTTTTATTAGATGCAAAACCCTGATGATAAGGGATGCCCTTCAATTCAGTTCTGATAGCAGAAACTGCCAGCAGCTACAGACTTTGTAGCATTGAAGTTCTATTTTGCTGCTTTTGATAACACTATGCAACTCTTATGAATGCCCTTTCATGTAAACATGTAGCCAAATATATATTTTTTTTAAAAAATCCCTTAACCTACCTGTATTCTACTAATTGTATTGAAATACACACAATAAGTATGATCAAATCATAGTACTCACCTGCCGAAATTGGACAGCAACTGCTCCAAGAATTGCCATCGCTACAGCAAATATAATAATGATAAAAGAACCACTGAAACGGTAACATAGTCCAGCTAGAAAACCACCGAAAGCAATTATAACAAGACATATGATGCCTTCACAACGGGCCGAAATGCACTTCACAGAAACTTGACTGGAAACTTTGTCCTTCCACCTTAGGGTTATCACACATGCCGAAACAACTGAATAGCCAGTCTATCCCACAAAAAAAAAAGAAAATATTTGATCCAACCAATGATAGTAATATGAGTGAGACAAAAATTCTTGAGAAACGATCACATGATTAAACTATTAAGATTAAGAGATGTGAAATGAATATGAAGAATTATCAGGCCAGAGATACGAAAAGAAAAAGGGCATACCAGTGTACCAACTGAAAGAATGTGAGAAAGCTGGTGTACATTAAACAGACCTGCCATGATACCAGCAACAAGACCAACCCAGACCTGAGAATGAATAGGCGTGTGTCGCAACGGATGCACCTTGGAAAAAACTGAAGGTAGCAAACCATCCCTTGAAAGCCCAAGATACAATCGAGACTGTTAATTGCAAACAACATCGTATTCAGTGCATTACTAAATAACTAGTATTGGTGATGAAATTGGAGCTCAATGCCTTACCTGAACATATAGACCAACAAGAAGGGTGGTAGCAAGGCCTGCCACAGCTCCAATACTAATTAAAACAGAAACGACTTTCAACCCTTTAGCTGTAAAAGCTTCAGCCAAAGGAGCATCTTCACCAAGAAGCTTGTATGGGACCATCCCAGTTATTACTAAGCAGACACCAATGTAGAGAACTGCACATACAAAAAGGCTTGCTAGAATACCAATAGGCAAGTCCCTCTTCAAAAGACAAAAAAAAAGGATGTTTAGTTAGTTGAATGATCCAGCAATATATTGCCAGTGTATCTTGGATATAAATAATTGGATTGTCACAATGCAACAAAACTTAAACTCTACTATGCAACAGGAAAATTGAATGTCAATAAATTACAATTTTTGGTGAAGTACCTGGGGTCTTTTGGATTCTTCAGCAGAGTTAGCAACCGCATCAAATCCAACATAAGAGAAGAATACTACTGTTGCTCCCGTGATGACAGCTTTAAAACCATTTGGAGCAAATGGTGACCAATTTGATACATCAACTTCAAATGCACCAGCGAAAATGACAACAATGACAATGACTACCTGCAATACATTGTATAACATCACTTACCCGTCGGCATCAAATGAATTAACTTTCTTTTCAACAGCAACACAAACTAACCCATGTGACAAACTATATAGTGTTGAAACTGGCAGGGAATGTCATCACTGAGAAAAAGAAACTTAAAAAAGCAACTTAAATGACTAGACAACTATGTTTTATGAGGTTTCTCAGAAAACTTGTACAAAATGTACAGAAAAAATATCATTTCCAAGAAAACAGATATATGCAGGTGTATGATTTTAGTTTCTTAATGCAAAGAAAATATAATAACAGAACAAGAACATCAAAATCATCTAGCAAGGTTGAGGGATAAACCAGTAGCTTGATTGTGTTCTCGGTAAGAGACAGCTTTGAAAAATGTTTTATTCCATTCAAAGAAAAAGTAAAACCATCTTTTGCTAGAAAATATGTTCAACTATCCAAACGTGATCACGAAAAGAAAGGGAAATCCACATAGCTTAGACATCAAAAAGAGAAATCCTATCAACTTCACTTCCTGAACTTGTACACCATATAGTATGTCATTAGCATTGGTAGATGGAAAAACATGAGTGAAACCCACAATAAGGACACCTAAGCCAAATTAGCAAATAATACTTTTCATATCCATTTGATGATACAAAAGAATTGTACATTGTGGTGAGAATGATCATAATTATCTCATGAAGTCATCACTCCCGTGAAGAATCATGACTCAGAGATGGGCTACAAGTCTACAAAATAAATCTCCAAGCATGTAAGCACCTTCGATTGAGCAAGACCAGTTCCCCATCAAAGGAATCAACTTGAATAATAACATTTAATAGAAGTTACATGTGAAGCTAAAAAACCACTAATAAGTCGATAAATGCAAAATCCTTTTACTTCCCAAAATATAACTAGTTGTTACAGAATTATATCAAGTAAAACATCTATTTCACAAAAGTCTCCAACCACAGAAGAATACAAAGTCACATATTTGGACTAAATAATATTAATATCTAAATAATATTGATATAACAAACTGGTAGAAAGGAATGATACTATCTCATAGATTACTACCTTTGTTGCAGTCATAAAAGAGTTCACTGCTGATGACTCCTTGACACCGTAGCAAAGAATTAAGGTCAAAAGTATCAGAAGGATAGGAGCCAATATGTTAATAGACACGACTCCACCAAAAAATTCTATTCCACCATGTCCAATCCAGCTAGGAAAATGTCCCCTTAAGAAAGGCAGAAGTTCCAACAGGGATACGAAATAGCTAGCTAAGCTGCGAGCAATGCTTGCTGCACCTATATGATAGTCCAGCATTAACTGGATGAAAACAAGAAACGCCATGAGTTCATTAAATGCAGCATAAGTGTATAAGTATGCTCCGCCAACGACAGCAGGAAAGCGTGAAGATAATTCAGCATAACACAGGGCATTTAGTACACATGCAGCTCCAGCAAGAGCGAAGCTAATTGCAACACCTGCAATGAAGATGATGATGAAATTGACGAAGAATAAAGATAATGCATAAGTGGGTCATCAAGAAGAAATAATTGAAAATGGATGTAAAGTGTTTAAAGAGAAGAACAATATTGCTATTGTAAACCAAGTTACCTGAAAGATCAATATATCTGCCTTTAGATATACAACAAACCATAACGTTTCAACTATTTAAGTTCAACTATATAGTTTTTTTTTTCCTTACGGTCAAACTTTATCTAGGGTAATATCCTTTATATAAGAGACATGAAATATTACTAAGAAGGTGTTCTTAAGTTCTATTCTATATTAACTCAGACCACTAATCATAATTGACTCGAAATGTCTAACTAGACTATTTATTGGTCTCCTTTAAACATATTTAAATCACCTTAAATGATTTTTTTTTCATTTTTTCCTTTTCAAAATATACCTAAATTTATTACTCTAGTTGCTATGCTACAACAACAATAAAACCGTAAGTCCTAACTATTTATGATCGGCTATATAGATCTTTGTCGCCATTGAGATTTATAAAAATCCTTATGTTTAGTTAAGTTTAGAGTACTTAAATCTTGATTTATAATTTCTATTAAAATCTTTTTAGGTCTTCCTCTACCTCTCATCGTACCACTAACATTAATTATTTCATCTTTTTTTACTACCACATCTGAATGTCTCCTTAGCCATGCCTATAGCATCTTAAATGATTTTTTTTTATCTTATCCTCTATCGAAACGATACCTAGTTGTTCACAAATAGAAGTTTTTTTTTCCTATTTTTCCTAGCAACTCTGCACATCTGTCTCAACATTTTCATCTTGACAGTACAAACATTTTATATATGTTTTTTTTAACTGCCCAATGCTCAGATCCATAAAAGGTATACAGTTTTGAATAATACCGCCCGGTATGCAGACCGCTTACTACCGGGCGGTATTATATATATATATATATATATATATATATATATATATATATATATATATATATATATATATATATATATATATATATACATACATACATATATATATATATATACTGAACGGTATACCGCTCGGTATATAGTACCGTACCATACCGAGAGAAGGTCGAAACTCTGGTACAGTACGATATTTCAATTCTTGCATAAAACATTATTGGTCTCACAACTGTCTTATAAATTTTTTCTTATAATCTCAATGGTATATGATGATCACACAAGACTCCTAATACCTCTCGCTATGTTAATCATCTTGTTTTTACTCTATCAATAATATCTTCATCGATCTCTTCATCTTATTGAATAATTAATCTAATATACCTAAAACTTTTACTTAAAGGGACTTCTTATCCATCCAATTTAACTATATTCTATATATTCAGTTTTAGTCTAATTTAATTTAAAGCCTTTAGTTTCTAAGGTTTGCCTCCATAGATCAAGCCTATAATTAATTTCACTTAGGTTCTCATCAACTAAGACACCATCATCAGCAAATAACATACACAATGGAGGTTTATCATGTAAGTAACCAGTAAGTTCATCCATTATCAATATGGAAAGGTATAGACTTAATGTGGATCCTTGGTGTAAATCCTATACATTAAGGAAACTCACTAGACACACGTCTTATAGTTCTAACACTAATAGTTATATTGTCATACATATTTTTAATAACATTAATTTAATTAATGGATACATATTTCTTTTCTAAAACCTACTATGATAAATCTCTAAAAACCCTATTATAGGCTTTTTCTAAGTCAATAAAAATCATATACAAATCTTTCTACTTTTTTCTATACTTTTACATTAATTGCCTTAATAAATAAATAATTTCTATGGTAAATCTTCCAAGTATAGGACTAAATTGATCTTTGGAGATATTTATTTCAAGCCTTATTATACTTTTGATAAAATTTTTCCAAAATTTAGCTCATGATTTTAATTTCCCTGTAATTTGAACAATTTTGTATGTCACCTTTATTTTATAAATTAGGACTGAAAAACTCTTTCTCCATTCATTAAGCATCCTTCTGAATCTCATGGTTTTATTAAATAAGCTATTTTATCAAGCTAATCTCTTGTCCCCTAAACTTTTCTAGACTGCAATAGGGATACCATCAAGTCCCACACTCTTAGTTATTTTCATCTTCTTTATTGTATCTTTTACTTCATTAGCTTTAATTTTATGAATAAATCTATGATTATTAAATCTACCATAATTATTTATCATTAAATCTAAGTCCTATATGGAATATTAATTAAATAATTTATAAAAATATTTTTTTCGTCTTTCCTTAATCTTATTATCATTAACAAATATTCTTTGATCTTCGTCTTTAATGTATCTAATATTACCTAAATCCTTACACTTTTTTTTTTCCTAGCTTTAGCAATTTGATATATATCTTTTTCACCATCTTTAATATCTAATTAATTAAAAAAATTATTAGATTTATATCTTGTCATACTAACTACTTTTTTAGCCTCCTTTTTAGATTCTTTATATCTTTTAAATTTTTTCGTATTTTTATAATTTTTTCAATCTAAAACATGATATTTTGATAAAATTGTTATTTGAAATTTCTTGCACCACCATCAACTCTCTTTTAAAGTTACACCTCTATCTCTAGTTTCACCAAAAATCCACTATGTTAAACTCCTAATCTTATTAGCCATCGTAGTCCAATTAATATTAATATTATCCTCATCTAAGTTCCAAGGCGTCTCCCTTTCCATCTTATTCTAAAAAGTGTTTACATTATCATTTTTAAAATTCTTCTTTCATTTTCTACAGTAAATATATAATACCATCAAACCGTGTTAATTCGTCAAACTTTCACCAGGTATAACTTTATCTATCTTTCTAGTGAGACAAAAGTCTATTTGACTACAGTTGTGACCACTTTTATAAGTAATTAAATAGTTATCTTCTTAAAATGAGTATTTACAATTATAAGATCATACGAAGTTGTAAATCCAAAATTATACCACAATTTTCATTTCTCTCCCCATAACCAAAGCCCTCATGCACCCCTTGATATTCACCACATGTTTTTTCTATATGATCATTCAAATCTCCTCCAATTATAAGTTTTTCGAGTACAGGCATTCCTTGAATGATATCATCTAAGATTTTCAAAAATTCTCATTTGGTTTGATCATTCAATCCAACTTGAGGGGCATAAGCACTAATGACATTCAGAACATCTTTTCCTTTCATAAATTTTAGAACTATAATGCTATCTCCAAATCTTTTACATTTACAACATTGTTCTTAAGATCCTTATCAACAACAATTCTTACACCATTTATGTGTTTAACTTTTTCAATATACTAAATTTTAAATCCAGAACTATCAATCCCTCTAAGATTTTCCCTACTCATTTGTCTCTTGTAAACAAATAATATTTATTATTCTTTTGATCATAGTGTCTACTAATTCTAATCACTTCCCCGAAAGTGTTCCTATGTTCCAAGTTATTAACCTAACCCTCTGTTCTTGGACTAACTTATTTACTCCTATTGGTCTAAAACAATGAGAGAACTCTTGCCTAGTTGTGACCACATTCAGGCACCGATGTGATGGGTCGCTTCCAAGAGACCTCCTAGTCGATCGTCTGCAATTCGGGACACCTAGGTGGTGAAAGTGCCTCGCGACACTTTCAGATGATGACCTAGCTCTATACTGAAATTGGTTTAAGATCTATGTTCATGAGACATAGTTTTACATTGATTATCAATCACTTAACACAACCCTCCACCTTTTTCATTCGGGTTTGGGACCGGCATTAACAGTGATAGTTGCTTTGCTACAATGTTGGATAATACTCAAAGGAGACCTATAAGTGTTACAGTTAGACAAAGTAAATTGATTAATACTAGTAGTTTGAAGAAATATGGAGTGAGATCCAAGAAGACTATACTAGAAACATGGATGCTCTTGATTCAACTAGAGATATTATCTTATCCAAATCCTAATGGCCAGACTAATCCATATAGTCAGTCCTAAATAGTTAGGACATTAGGGCATGCTACCGTGGTCGCCTTTGCTTGTATTAGTTTATAATAAATTTCGGATATTTTCTCTTCAAAATGAAATGCAAATATTTTCACATACAAGTGAATTATGTCTAACTTGGTTTAATAATAGATCGATCGTTAACATGTGAAGAACATATTCAAAGATCTACAAAGCCAATCAACAAAAACAAATAACTCCATCTAATTGAACCATATTTGCTTAACCTGAACCACAGGTCCAAAATACTTAAAGCCCAAGTTAATTGTAATACATAACAAGTCCTTATAAACTAATCCAGATCTTTTCTCCCTTGCGGGACTAAAATAGAGGTGTTACATTATAATCTTTTCAAAGCATCTCTCACTAGACCAATAAGTGTTTTACTATTTTATCATATATTCTACACAAATAAGCCTCAACTTCACTTTTTTTATCGCACGAGTTCCCTAATGGAACATATCTAATAAAAAACAAGATTCGACCACCGATTAAGAAATGATTGATAGTAGTAAGATTAAATTGCAGAATTTTTAAGGTAAATATACCATTTCCTTGGCAACATGACGTCTAAAGATTCAACTTACGGTCAAATATTGTCGAAGCAATGCAATCGCTAATTACAACAAGATCTTTCGACGATAGGGAAGGGTCCAGGAAAGTGAGATTTTTGAATAAGAGACTTACCCGGGCCGGCATCACGAGCCACCGTACCGGTGACAACGAAGATCCCAGCGCCGATTGAGGCGCCGATTCCGATGAGGATGAGCTCGAAGAGGCCGAGGCGGCGAACGAGCCCCCCGCCATGGCCGGCCACAGAGTCGGTTGGATTCCCTATGGCTTTTCGCCGGAGGGCGGCGGACCAGAAGCCGCCGAAGAAGGACCGGCCGCCGGAAGAGGAAGAAGAGTCGTTTAATCCCATGGCACCCGAGAGAGAGAGAGAGAGAGAGAGAGAGAGACAAAGCGAAATGTCTTGTTTTATGGGGCGTTACCCGGTGGGCCCATAGTTTTAACGCAGTGGAGGCTGGTACTGCAAACAGGTACGCAATTGAGTATAAGAAGTATCGCTCGGACAATCCCTTTTTTGCGTTCGGATACGGTAAAAGGGAACGTGACACCTTTTTGCGACGTTGGATTTGGTAGCCCAGTTGATCGAGCGACGAGAGCCGTGTATTTCCCAGATGATTAGGAAATGGCGAAGATTTGTGACAAGAATTAGGCCACAATCATACGAAGGCTCCGACGACAGCCGTCACACAACAATACATATAACGACTGCATCGTATTGGTTAATATAATGAATATAAATTAATTTTATATAATAACAATAATAGTAATATATAATTCTGTGATGTCAAAATCATCAATCCACTAAAATTTTCAATCATAATGAATTATAATTTCTTTTTATATGAACCTCAAAAGGCATAAGCTAAATCTCATATTTGTATGACCCAATATGGTCTCCCCTAATTATTGTTTAGACACAAATAAAGGTTATTCATTGTTCAGAGCTTATATGAGAGTCTCATTTAAGAGTTAATTGATCGTTTATGACTTATTATATTAGATTTATATTTTTATTTAAATAAGGATATTGTCTATATGGAATTCACTTGCAAAAAAGATCCATAGAGAGATGAAATTAAAATGGATGAGTAGTCAATTCACTTGAGAAAATTGATAGGTAATGACATTAAATTCCTCTCTTCACTCAAAAAGCAAAATGATTTTGAAACCAAAATGAAATTGTGAGAATGAGAGTGAAAAACATTAAAGATGTGGTCTAGAAATAGAGGAATTTTGTTGGTAACATTGACTACTGTTCCTCATCTAAGCTTCTAATGAACATTCATGGGATATTCCACAAGAGAAAAGTACAAAATTAGTTCCTTAGATGATATGATGTAAAAGGACATGGCAAATATGCAAACATATTTTGGAAGAGGCAGCATGGGAGCTCAATGAAATACAATATATTTTGCAAGGATATTGTATTTTAATAGAATAAATCAAGAAAAGATTTTGTTATAATTAATTGAGTTATCTTGAAATTTATAAAAAAATTGAAAATATGAGTAAAATTTTCTTTTTAATTTCAGCCCAAATTGTTCATTTCTATTTCATCAATTAAGTTAGAATGTTGTTTATGTTCACAACAAAAATAATATTTTTCTTTTTAAAATAAGATATTATATTAAAGAATAATTAAGTTTCTTACATTAAAATTCATCGAACCAGACTGATCTAATCTTCTATTGGGTCAAATTTGATAACGATTCAATAAATATGATGACATGTATCCGAACGTAAATAATAGACATAATAAGAATTTGATTGGCTAAGAAGAATTTAAGCAAATCATTAGCAGGTGGGCTACCTATCCTTGCAAAAAAAAAAAAAGAGTTTAAATATTACTAATGTATATATTTTGCATAGGATTCAATGTCTAAATCCAATTATTCTCACAGAGGATTCTTTCCTAATCCACCACCAATTGAAGGTAAAACAACCTATCAATCTAGACATTACAAATAATGAGTTGGGAGACTTCACTAAATTATGCCATCTCATGCCTCATTCTCATAAGAGTAGCATTGATAGCACTCCATGCCACAAGATCATATGCTTTGACAATTTATAACTTTGGGAGGACAAAGAGCATCCTTGCCTTTTGAGCTAGCAATGAAATCATGGATGCTTCTCCTATAAATAAAAGCTAATCATTTCCTTACTAACAAACCCCTAAGTTTATTCCTAATCCCATAGGTAATAACCTGAGATTCCAATTTATTAATAACATTTCACTAGAGAGAATACTTATAAAAATAATGACTTATTCAAAATATCTCCTAAAATACATCTCATAAATTCTTAAAAAATCTACACTGAAATCATCTAACAAAACTTTCTTTCAATTCCAGTCTAAGGGCAAAATGAATTTGAAAGAGGTTCAAAGACCTATACAAGACAGATTGATAGTCAAAGGATAAGGCAAAACATAACAGTTCAATCAGCTAATAGGATTTGTTGACTATGATGTCAATTAATCTTTTTCTCATTCGATCTGATCTTGTAGTGTATTAAACAATTGTTGTACACTTATGTTAGCCCTTTCTTGAGGTAATTAATTGTACATTTATATGAACAAAATGAAAAAAAAAATTAAATTAAATGGACCATAAGATCCATTTGGTTGATATCTATAAAGGGAATGTTATAAAAGACATTTTTTTTATATCTGTATCTTACTCAAAATTATTATTATTTTTATGATACAAAGATCCTCATATAAGATAATTTATGAGAATTTATTTGATGATTGATTGTGAACTTCATCTTCCATCTTACAAGAGAATCAATTATTTTTCTTTAGAAAGGATAATTGATGAAAACTAATTTTTTTTTCTTTATAAAGTATAAACCAACTAAGCTAACTAATATATTCAATATAATTATATATATATATATATATATATATTTATATATTTCACTTCCATCTTACATGCTTTATTATTGAGATATTATTATAAATTATATTATTATCCAAAAGTTCATGCAATTCATTATATTTTTGAGTTTGTAAAAAGATAAAAAGTGCATTTTTTTTTTGACACAGCAGCAGCGGCAATGCCTCAGGCGGCCGTATGTATGTCTGTATTCCTCATGCGTCTTAATCCTCCCCTCCCGCACCCCAATTCCATTGCTCGTCATAAAACCCCCCCCCCCACCCCCCCACCCAACCTTCCCCCATCCCCTTACCCTTCCGACCTCTTCGAAGAATCGACATGACAATATGAATTAGAGATTGGAAGCCCATCCCCTCCGGTTTCTTGAATCCCTCCGACCGATCCGCTCGCAAACCCTCGTCCCGATTCCGATCGAACGAGGCCAAAAGAACCCTACGCAAGGGATTCCCAACGGAGGTGCCGCGAGAGCTGATCGATCTAGCGGGGCTTCCTCCGCCTCGCTCGCGATGAGCCGGAGGGTGCGGCGGCGGTGCTCCTACTCCAGGGACAAGGAGAAGGTCACCGTACTGCCGCCCTACCCCGAGGCCTACGATCACTGCGAGATCCCGCTGCCCGCTGCGGCGGCCGTGGACTGGACTGCCCTCCCTGACGACACGGTGGTCCAGATCTTTTCCCGCCTCAATTACGGCGATCGTGCCTGCCTCGCGTCCACCTGCCGGGCCTGGCGCCTCCTCGGCTCCTCCCCCAGCCTCTGGACGTCGCTGGACCTCCGCGCCCATCGCTGCGATCTTGACACTGCGGCCGCCCTCGCGGGGCGGTGCGCCCACCTCCGCCGGCTCCGCTTCCACGGGTCCTCCTCCGCCTCGGCCCTCATCAATCTCCAGGCGCGCGGTCTCCGGGAGATTGCGGGGGACTATTGCCGCGACATCACCGACGCCACCCTCTCCGTGCTTGCCGCGCGCCATGAGGCCCTCGAGAGTCTCCAGATCGGCCCGGAACCCTGCGGGAGGATCACTAGCGATGCGGTCCGCCATGTCGCCATGTGCTGCACCAGGCTGAGGCGGCTGCGCCTCTCTGGTATACGTGAGATCAACGGGGACGCCATTAACGCCCTTGCGAGGCACTGCCCACAGTTGGCGGAGGTTGCATTCTTGGACTGCAGCATGGTGGATGAGGGTGCCCTCGAGAAGGTGGTGTCTCTCAAGTTCTTGTCGGTGGCTGGCTCAAGGAATTTGAAGTGGGCTACGGCATCCCTCTCGTGGAGCAACCTCCCAAGCTTGGTTGGTGTGGATGTTTCGAGGACCGATATCTCTGCTAGTGCTGTCTCGAGGCTTCTGTCGACAGCAAAAACTTTGAAGGTACTGTGCGCTCTCAACTGTGCGGCACTCGAGGAGGAAGGGAGCCATAGTCCTACAGCATTCAGCAACACTAAGGGGAAGCTGCTCTTTGCCCAATTCACTGACGTTTTCAAAGGGATTGCTTCTTTGTTCAGGGGATCTGTTGTAAAGGAGCAGACGATTTTTGAGGAATGGAGAAGCTTGCAGAATGAGGATAAGATCCTGAGTGATATCATGAACTGGCTAGAGTGGATACTCTCACACTCGCTTCTTCGTATAGCAGAGAGTAATCCACACGGAATGGATGAGTTTTGGTTGAGACAAGGGGCTGCTCTATTGCTAAGCTTAGTAAGAAGTCCACAGGAGGATGTACAGGAGAGAGCAGCGACTGGGCTGGCGACCTTTGTAGTGACTGATGATGAGAATGCAACAGTGGAACCAGCAAGGGCAGAAGCGGTAATGCGAAATGGTGGAATACCTTTGCTTTTGGAACTCGCGAGATCTTGTCGGGAGGGTGTACAGTCTGAAGCTGCCAAGGTTGAACTTTGAGCTGATATGTTTGTGGCTTGATTTGGTTGGGTTTATCTTAAGATACCTTGAATGTGCAGGCCATTGCAAACTTGTCAGTGAATTCCAAAGTTGCAAAAGCGGTTGCTGATGAAGGGGGAATTGGTATTCTTGCTAACCTTGCAAGGTCCTCAAACAGGTTGGTTGCTGAAGAAGCTGCTGGAGGGCTTTGGAACCTTTCTGTGGGAGAAGAGCATAAGGTGTGCCTTCCATTGGATATATGTGACCTGCCTTGGTTGTAATTTTCAGTGACATTGTTGGTTGTGGTTTTAGGCTGCCATTGCTGAGGCTGGTGGGGTGAAAGCTCTGGTGAACCTTATTTTCAAATGGACATCTGGAGTAGATGGAGTTCTTGTATGCATCTTATTTGATTAAAAATCAGTACATGCAGAATAAAAGAAAATTTATTAACGCGCTTGTTTTATTCTTAAACAGGAACGAGCTGCTGGTGCTCTTGCAAATCTGGCTGCCGATGACAAGTGCAGTGTGGAGATTGCAATGGCTGGTGGTGTCCATGCACTTGTGACACTTGCAAGGTTATGCAAGGTCGAGGGCGTGCAAGAACAGGTCTGAATTTCTTATAGTTTTGGTTTCCGATTCTTTATTACTTTGCCTGTTATACTTGGAGCATGAATTTGATGATATATTGCCTATGACTTTAAGATATTTTAAAGCATCAAAATTTGTTGGTTTTAATTTTTCTGGTATAATACTACAAATGATTTTGTTTATCTTGTCTATGTAACATGCATGTCAGCATACTGTTTTGTATTTAGTCTTCATCTCCTATGTTGTGCATTAGACTTGGTATCATTGGCAACAACATCAAGTTCAAGACTATTGTTTTCCTTTTATTTCTTATGGTACATTTTGTTTTTTGCCCATGTCAGAAGAGGGAAAAAGGAAAAAAAGTATGGTGGTGGTTGTTTGTTGAAGGTGGTTCTTATACATTCTCATTGATATCAATATATTTACGTGCCATCTTATACATCAATATACTTATGATCTTGAAAGTAGACATCTTAGGATATACATCGATATGCTTGGTATAGACATCTTATGACATACACCGATGGATATCAATATTTATTATGATCTTCAAAGTAGACATCTTTTTGGACACCTTTTAAACATCTGGACATCAGTTTCATTTTTGGTCATATTATTTCCTCACAAAGTTTTTTTCTTTTTCATGTTTCAAGGTTTATTTACTCGACTGTTCTTATCTCAGGCTGCTCGAGCATTAGCCAATTTGGCAGCTCATGGTGACAGCAATAGTAATAATGCTGCTGTTGGTCAAGAGGCAGGTGCACTCGAAGCACTTGTGCAACTAACTTATTCTCAAAATGAAGGTGTAAGGTGATTGTTCTTTTGAAATTTGTTCTCAGAAAATCTTCATAAATTGTCATTATTTGCAATATTATTACATTTATTTATTTCGTGGAGTTTTAATCATGTTGCATGTGCATGGATGCCTTTATTTGCTATTCATGTATTCAAGATAAAATTTGTTTTTCTTCCTATTCTTTTGGATGCTAAGATTTTTTTTCTAATGTGAAAAGCAACTTGTAGAGTTGCTTCTATTATTACATGATTATCTTTGTTTGTTTAATTGTCTTTCGGTAATACTAACTTTTCTTTTCAGTATTGGTTATGCTTGTTATGGAAGTAGTTAACCTGTGATATTTTTGTTTCTACAAATTGACCAGGCAAGAAGCTGCTGGTGCTTTATGGAACTTATCTTTTGATGATAGAAACCGAGAAGCAATTGCTTTAGCTGGTGGAGTTGAGGCATTGGTATTTTTTTTATCATCTACTCAATTCATTTTACATATACAATATTTCTTTCTGCCTATATGTTTCTCTTTTTTTTATAGAATTTCACAGATCCAACTATATCTTTTGATTGAAACCTTTTTTCCCTTTTTTTCTTTGACATGTTTGTCAGTGATGATGGTGTTATTTGCTGGATTGACACTTACATCATGTCGAAGAGTCGAATTTTACATTTTAGCTTCTATGCCTTTTTAAGTTTGGTTGGATGAACTGTTTAATTTGTCGATGATTTGTCTTTCAAAAGCTGGGATGTTGCAGTCCTTGCATGTTCTTTTAAGGCTGTAGCGACAAAAATATAGGCAACAAACCCATTTCTTACGGCTAAACATCCTATATGTGATGTCATGATGATCCAGGGTGCTCAACATAATGTGCCTGTTATATAAGTCTCATGCCTTTCTAGAACAACACTATGCTACAGAAAGCAAATGTTTAGGATACAGTTGTTCAGAAGCTAAACCTTTGGTTTCTGCAGAGTTACAAGTAGTGTCATTGGAACAAGAAATGGTAATAGTGTTGGCAGATTGCAGTGGATAAAGAAAAATCAGCTTGGTTACTCTTCCATGCTAGTCATTGTGCAATATATCACCAACAATATTTGCTTGTGCTTAATTCTTTTCTCGTCTGAGGATTTTTGTTTCATGGAAATTATTTGTGGCAATACCTTTTTGGCATGGAATGGAATCGCACTGTGCTAGTTAATAGACCCATATGTTGGCTGCATGGGGCCAAAATCTGCATAGCAATCAATATGTTCACACCTTTGACATGGGTTGACATGGTAGGTTCCGGTATCTTTCTGGCGGCCTACATGTGTTGATTGGCATGATAATCCTTGTTCCTGTAATTAGTAAGACCTACGATTCTTGGTAAAGCTTTTTAATCTTGTGGATTAGTTGCACTTTACTAATTGCATACATCGTTTACAAGAGAATTTCATCTCTAGTATCCGTCTTCCTTTGTTCTCTGGATTTATTGGTAGATAATCTTCAATCAATGGACACAGTGTGATGTATATTATGCTGGTCATTTCTATTCACTCATCAAATTATCTGTACAGATTACTAAAGCCATGAGTTTTCTTAGTGGTTTTAAGTTTAAGAGTTTAAATTCTCCCCAGTGTTTTTGATGATTTAATTATTATCAGCAGCTCCTATACTTTAATGTTCCATGTTTGGATTTTTGTATTTTGTTGTTCGAGTAAATGAAATTTCACATTGCTAGTTAATTTTCTTTCTACATTCAATTGTTCAGGTGGCTCTCGCACATGCATGTGCAAATGCTTCTCAAGGACTTCAGGAAAGGGCTGCGGGGGCGTTATGGGGTTTGTCAGTCTCAGAAGCTAATAGGTAAAGATCATTGTTGTTGTTATTGTTACTATTCTTCTAGTTAAGATGCTTGTGACATGACTTCTGTTTCATGGACATGCTGATATGTGATTTGGTACTTGCAGCTCCTGTTCTGTAATGAAGTCAAATAACATATGAGACTAGTTACTCCTTCATATTAGCTAATAATGGCTTGAGATGATGTTTAATACCTAAAATTAGTATTTAAGCTTTTCATACCTATATAATATCATAGTGGTGCTAGGTTTAATCTTAAAGAGAAGATTTTGATTTGTACAACTTGCACTTATTTGGAAGGAGATCGCTAAAAGCCTAAAACTACCATGCTTCTAACATGTTAAGCTGGAGGTAATTTCAGTCTTTCAGAGATCAATTATAATTTTCGGTCTGAATTATGCTTAAGCTGGATGAGAGCACTTCTTTTTTGTGCTTTGGAGTGGGGAGCAAAATCCCTAAATTGGTTTAAACTTTAAAGCATGGTCATATGTTCTGTGGTATCTTGTAATTATGTGAACTATGTCATGAGTGAGTGTGAATTTTCTAAAATATCAGAATTAAAGTGTAGCAACATCAGCAAGGTGCTTACTGATGGTTTTTATCTTTGATTCTTGGATAGAAGGGAACTCCTCCAGGTCTCATACAAGGGAACTTGAATATGAGATGAATCTTTTTCTTGTTAGCTTTTCCATCGAGTTTGCAATTTAGAGGAGAATGAATGTTCTCAGTTTAGAATATTTCTTGTACAATAGTGTCCAATCTTAAGGATTTAAGCACCCTATGTCACTGTGTTTTACTTTGCTTTCCTGATCTAAAATTGGTTCACAAGTTAAGTTGCCTGAGTTCATGCATGTGTGCTTGTCCGATGGTCAAGACTACATTAAGATTGAGTGCAGGTTCTTGTTGGTGCATAAGCAGTATACAGGTTAAGTTGACGTTACTTTTGCTGGACTAAATTTTTTTGTTTATGATTTTTGTTTAATTTTCTTAAGTTTGACTATCTGTTGTTCCTTTAGGTTGCACTGGATCAAAAAATACTTGGGTTTTTTATATTTGCATAAGGCAACACAATTTGTATGGCCTTGAGATGGATCATTAAGCCATGATAGTGCATTCAATGCACCTCTGAACTTTTTGTTGAATTCCTAAATGTTGAAGTCTGAGTCTCTGGAAGTGTACAATTTTGAGAATCCACTTTTTGGGTTCTGATACACAAGTATTAAATGCCAAAATGCCATAAGTTCCAGCGGAAGTCCATTTCTGGCCACTCACTTTCTGTAAAACTAAATGATGTTCATGTACCAAACATCAAAATACCCCGATTTCCAGTCAAAGCCTACTTTTGGGTGCTCAATTTTCTGTGGTATAAATGACACCTTAGCTTTTGATATGGTGTGCTGTCATATGTACCATGAATTTTCTTCTGCCATGTTTGTACCTTGCATGATTTAAAGCGTCAATACTGAACCTATATTAATCCTTGGCCAGACCAGTACACTTCTGGTGTACTGGTTGGTATAGACCAAAGAGAATGAGATAAAAAAGAGGGAAGGAGGAAGAGGTCGAGAGGAGGAGGAGAGAGGAGGTTTAGGAGTGGGGATGCCTGTTGTAAACGGCCAAGACAGCTGTCTACAGCAGGCTGGATATATTAAAAAGTTCAAAAAGACAGTTCTGCATTGTACTGAGTGATTTTTTGAACTGTGGTACCAGCCAAGTGCCTGTTCCTGATTGGACAGGTAAACACTGTCCTGCCAGTTTTAAACTGTGGTACCGCATATGCACTCGTTATATCTGCAGCATGGCAGGGGCGCAATTGCTGCTGCTTATGGTACGCAACTGAGGCATAAGAAGCTTATGATTTACTTCCATAACCATGAGTAAATCTGCAAGTGGTTTTGGGAAAGGGAGGTTTTGTGGTCTTGTGAAAAACTACTTATATTTACATCTATTATTTCTTGTAGTGTCGCAATAATTTTTTCATAGAATTTCTTTTGTTTTTGCTCATCTAAAGGTGTTAACCTTTTCTTTTTATAATTTGCATTTAATTTGTGATATGCCTCAAAAGGTCTGACCTTATCCAAAACAGAGCATGGACCAGTATAATGTGGGCCAAGGTTGGGCTTGAGGTACAGTCATTTGATAAAAGACTAAGCTATGATTTATATATTCTGAAATTATTCACTTCAGATAGTTTCTGAAATGACAATATAATTTCAATTGTTTCCTCTGTTTTTCAAAGTTTATGCTTTCTTTGTTTTTTTTCCTATTAATGGAATTCTTTGTGGTACCTAGCATTGCAATTGGACGAGAAGGTGGTGTTGCACCATTAATTGCATTGGCACGCTCAGATGCCGAAGTAAGTTGTGATATGCTTCAAGTTTGCTGGATATTGCTGTTGCAACATTTATTTGATGTACATGAAGCTTCTTTACCTCGTAGTGATGGCAAAGTAGGGGATTCCAAATAGATGCAATTAATTTTTCTTGTAGCTATTTTTTAATATTGGACTCTCGTATTTATGAAAGTTTGAAGTATACATGAAAATAAATATTTTGGTAAATTTGATCCAAAGTTGTCTAATTGGAATAAGTCAAGTTTACTTAAAAATAATTGTATTTGGGATTGGGAATCTTATATGGGGTTGTAGCTGTTCTAGACGTGAGTCTTTTAGTCTGTTGCCTCAAGCCACCACTTCATGCCTTTATAAGTAATTGATGATATTTAAGTTGAGAAATCCATCTCTAAATCTCAATGCATCTTTGTAGAAGTTAACACTTAACATTATCAATAGTAGATTGTATTTCAATTTATATAGTACTTTGGTCTATCATTTGGGAAAAAGCTCTTTTTAACTAAAAAAATTAAAATGAGTTGGCCACAGTATTGAATTAGAATGATATGCTGCACATGTTGTTGCTTGTGTACTTAAAAGTGCATAACATGTGTACACACTAGAACCTGCTTATATATGATGCACATTAGTTTCAGAGATATATAGGTAAATTGTACCTCTACTACTGTGTTTGACTGTGTATTTCCAGTTAATGGTGACTAAATCTCAAATAAGTCTGGTCCTCATCAGATGTTCTATGAATTTCCTCAATGTTAAAATGTAAATTGAAGGGCATCATTGAGTAATGGTGTTCCTACAAGATTTTGTCAAAAGAATTGACAGCAAAGGAATCATGTTTCATGTCTTGTATCTCTTGTCATTGAAATGATCCCATTGAACTTACTATTGAAACTTATTTAACTTTTCAAAAATTGTGGCACTTAGCATTATCAAGAATCAAATAATTGTTTTGTCTGATTACTTCATACTTTCTTCTTCTACAGGATGTCCATGAGACTGCTGCTGGAGCTCTCTGGAATCTTGCCTTCAATACTGGTAATGCTCTCCGAATAATTGAAGAAGGGGGAGTTCCAGCCCTTGTACATCTTTGTTCATCATCTGGATCAAAAATGGCCCGTTTTATGGCTGCATTGGCACTTGCTTATATGTTTGATGGAAGGTACTAAATTAAATATTTCCTCTTGCTAATGTATGATGCATGTTAGAGATTAAGTCACTCATGTTGATTTTAGGTATTTATATAGTCGTTAAAAGTTTTTAATTTAATAACAACGGAACACACATTAAAGGATTTTTTTTTGTTGCTTAGTTTTTTGGAGTTCAGATTATCGCAATTTGTTTTCACGCAAGTATATTTCAATATGTTTACTCTATATATGTATTCATATTGATAAGCATATATATACTATTTTAGACTTTGAAAAGATGATAAATTGAGTTGAAAACAATGTTATTAAATATGAGAAATTTTCTATTCATCATGACTTGTCTATTATATATATGTGTGTGTGTGTGTGTGTGAAGAATTTATTATCAAAAGATTATTTTTAGGTCACGGCGTGGAACCATGTAAAGGTAAAGTCATATATGTTAAACCATACAAGCGGCCATGTTATCCAGCTGTATGCTGGAGTTCATGTATGATTATATCTTGAACAAGCATTTGCTTTTCTAAACCCCATTGAGTATATTATTAAGTTAAGAGATGGTTGAAAGAGAGAAGAGTATTCTCACTGGGGAAACAAATCACTTTAGGGTGACAAAAAATGGCAGCCCAATGCATGAGGCTGCCACCACTTTAGGGTGATGACCTGCCATTAGGAAGGTGTTGCCATATCATGCTACATGTTTTCTTAGTTGGAGATACACTATTGCTCTAAAAGATTTTTCTGATGTGAGATTGACAGTTTGACACTAAAATCTAACGTAATGGCTACTAATATTTCAATAGCTCTCGTGTCTGTATAACATGTGGTTTCACAAAATCATCTTAACCAATTATTTGTTCTCCATGTACCTGGCCCTTTTTTATCCTAATTTGAGACTTTCAGCGAAATGATGGGATGGAAAGATCGACATTTTGGTCATTGTTTGATGTTATTGTTATGTGGAATCTGACTTCAAAATACATGACCAAAATTGAAAATATTTCATAACCAGAATTTTTTTTTTAAAACCAAGGTTGAGCTTGGATAACTTGGACAAACCACCAAATAAAAGGTGCAGAGGTTTTACATCTTTTTAACCAGCTGCAATGCCATTTGCCACTTAGATGCATCTTGCTGCTTTGGTCAAGACAAAGGCCTACTGGAAGGACCTCATCCAATGAGAACATTGAGGACAATTCAGATTCTTTCTCTAAAAATTGATGGGAATAGATGATCACTTTCGTCCTGTGCATAAGAAAATTATAAAATTATGCATGTAAAAGTGTGAGGGTTACAAAATATCTGCAGAATCTTTCTCAGAGGAGAACATATGATTTCTCAGGGCATAACTTTTTGATATATATCATCACATCTGAAATTGCTAAAGCATTTTGCATCTGTGTTATTCTCATGAGTGATGCAATCATCTATTTCCTATGTATGTACACAATTGCTGGAATGGAAGGATGGTTTATAACCCTTAAGCAGTTTCAGATATGAGCGCGTCAAGGGTCTTTTTGTGTGTGTGTGCGTGTTTAAGTGGGTGGGTAGAGTGGTGTGGTGTGAAAATGAATAAAAGGAAAAACCTTTCTTCTTGTTGCTGTTGGATTCTTTGGTGATCAACTGATGTATTTCATCTTGTGGTGCAACAATGATTTCTATTTTTTGCCCTGTTGATTTTTTTGTTAATGTACATGTTCTTGTCTAAATTTTTTGAACTTTAGTTGTGCTCACAGAATGGATGAAGTTGCACTTGTTGGCTCTTCATTAGAAGGTTGTTCAAAGAGCGTTAATTTTGATGGTGCTAGAAGGATGGCATTGAAGCATATAGAAGCCTTCGTGCTGACGTTTTCAGATCCACACGTTTTCTCGATGGCTGCTGCATCCTCAGCTCCTGCAGCCTTGGCACAGGTAGCAGATGCAGCTCGCATACAAGAAGCAGGACATTTGAGATGCAGGTTTGTATTTGTTTCTTCTTGTTACTAAATACTAATAAAAAATTTCAGAATAGGATGGCCAAAAATCTGACACTGGTTTGACAATTGTGAAATCTGCTGGTTCTGAAGTTATAAATCTTTTCATTTTACTATAAGCACTATGGCCACTCCAGCTTTAATGTTCCATGCTGAGAGTTTGCTGTTACCTGAAAAATGGATCATCAATACGCATTAGGCATTTATATAATTACCGGTGCACTACTATTGATTTGAGCCTCTACCCTGGCTTGCTTTTTACCTAGTTTGGTGATTTAGTCTATGTACTTTATAGGAGGGTTAGAATTTGCCTGCCTTAATGTCACTAACTGTCCATCTCTCTCTTTCTTCATGTCACTACTGTGGTATTTCTGGATTCCTGAGGCCGGACTGCATTGCTTCTCAACGTTGTAGGAGAAGATAGAGGAGAGAAGAGATCATTGGAAATGAAGATGTCTTTGCCAGTGAAAGGCTTCAAGGTTGAAAGGTTTCCCTCTTTTAGTGCCACCAATGCCCTACCCCATGCCTACTGTTGGCATTCTGTTGAATGACCAACACTGCTGGTGTTGGCAATAACTGCATAAGCACATTATGTTAGCTGACCCTTGTACCCAATTTTGTCTAAGGTGAACTTTATATGTCAACACGAACTACAGTTGCTCTAGCTTGCAACTTGGCATGCTTAAACTGGCTAGAGAAATAGTAAGATCTAAAACATTTTGTACGTTGTATGGCTTGTGTGATCCGCAAAGTCTATTGATGGAAGGAATCTCAAAATTTTGATTAACTTGTTTCAGAAATTAAAGGTGTTAGTAGGATCTGCTTGTAAATTCTTGAAATTTTTGCATCTTTTTTTCCCTGTCTTCTTAAGGTGTGTTGACCCTTTGTATGCTTTACTTTTTTCTTTCAAGTTAGCACAAATAAAAAAAATTGTATTTACCTGCATTTATATTTATATTTTCTTACAGTGCTGCTGAGATAGGGAGATACATTGCCATGCTTCGAAATCCTTCATCCGTTCTTCGAGCGTGTGCTGCTTTTGCTCTTCTTCAGGTAATGTACAAGCATTGTCTATCAATCTGTGAAATGACCCATGTTGTTGGGTTGCTCCCTCCCCTTTCTCTTTCCCTGCCTCCCTTGCCATTCTCATCCTTTTGTTTTCCTAGAGATATGACCCAGATTCGTTGTGTTTGGAGTTAAAAAACTTCCTGATATCCTGCCTTTTGTTTGACCTGATATAAAACTGGTTCTTAGCTTAATTGAAGGAGTTTCTGGTGATTGAGTCAGCAATTTTGGGTTAAAAAAGGAATGAGACTCTCTTTACCTTGAAATCCTTTTCCCAGTGCACCATTCGCCAACTTGCATTAATTCCCTCCTCCCTGCCATTGGACATTCTTTCACATTCTGAACCTGCATTGACTTCCCTATTATCAGACTATTTTTAGCTTATAAAAATATTTTCTCTAGGTCATATTTTATCCAGAAAGCTAGAATTAATAACCTTAAGTTATATTCTGAAAATTTTATTGCATATATTTTATCATCATCCAAGGTTCTCTTGAGTGCAACTATGAATAGAATCACTGGAGTTGGCTCTAAATCTGGTCGAGTTCAACTAGTTATACAATGTTTTACTATATGTTAACGATTCTTTGTTGCTGTTTTCTCAAAATGCAGTTCACTATTCCTGGAGGTCGGCATGCAATGCACCATGCAGGCCTCATGCAGAAAGCTGGCGCACCACGAGTGCTTCGTGCTGCTGCGGCCGCTGCCACTGCTCCTGTTGAAGCCAAAATATTTGCAAGGATAGTTCTCAGGAATCTTGAACACCACCAACTAGAAGCTTCAGCATAAGTTCTGACGAACAGATAGATCTCATTGTGTAGGTAGGGAGGTCAAACTGTTCCTCTCGACTTGTATCAGCATGAAATGATGATGCATGTGCGCTAGTTCTGCTGCATGGAGATGCAGAGTTCTTGATGATGAAGCCTCCCTTCTCCGGTAGAGCAGGAGGTTTAAATTTCCCTTTTTTTGGCTGGTCCATATACTTTGACAATAAGACCCAATTGGGGCTTACCTGTGTTAATTAGATATTTATAAGTTTGCATGGTTTGGGTGCGCTTTTTGTATGTTCTTTTGGCATGTACAAGAAGGTGGTAGCGGCTAAAGGAACCAATATTTGTAACTTTTGCTGTTTGTTTATTCATTATGACATGATATTAGATTATTCTTCAGGAGTAAATGAGGCAGATATATATAGACAAAGTCTTTCATGGTGTGTCATTTTAGTGTTAATGATACATACTGTTCACTTGATCACGTTTGATTGTTGTTCATTGGATACAAGTGCATGTTCAATAACTCACTGGAGCAGTTTATATATATTTTTTTGGTAAATTTAAGGGCTCATAATATCGTGATGTTGAAATTATTTAAATCGTGATGTTGCATTGTATTATTTGTCCGTAAAGGATCAACTTAGTTACAACATTGTTTGAATAAATCGATAAGTTTGAAACAAACGATAAATTTGAAAGCAAGCGGTGGATAAGTCTCAGACGTCTTGAGGATAGTTTTATAAGCAATTCAGCAAATAATCATTGTGCAAGAGAAGCAGAAACAAGAACTTTAAAAGATTAATAAATAATCATAAATTCGTAAATGATTACTCATCGACATGTTGGCAAATTTTCGTATGCTTAACGTGTGAACTAATGAGTCAAATCAATGCTTAATATTATCCCAAATCTCAATCCAACCCTGTGCCACTGGGGGGTTCTAAGGTGTTAAGATGGTTGACGTTTTATATCATATCGCGATCTACAAAAAATAGACCATGACACGTGAAAATTGAGCGATAGCACTGCAGTGCTACAAATTATTTTTGCTCAAAATTTTTAAATTTTTAAACAAAAACACACAAATACAATACAAAACACATTGTCAAACATATATACAAACAAACAAAAGTGAGGAATAATCCGTTTACGAAGATGTTGCAGGTGCGCAATGATCGTTCGTGACATTCTTCCCCACTTAAATTTTTGATGCCCTCATCGACGCTTGCTGGTAGGCTTTAATGATTGCTTCTTCATATCGTAGAGTGTTTCTAAGCTCCCAACTAACCTTTTTTTTGGGAAACATTCGTCGATTCACTAAGTACTTAATTTGTTCTACTCTATTGGGTAGCTTTATTTTGCGATATACTAAACTGATTTCAACTTGCTTTTCATACGAGGCTTTGGTGGAGGATAGCCAAGTTGGAACACTTTGGGAGGTGTCTTGCGGATCTAAGTGGTGGGCTTTCAAGTTGCTTGCGTGGAAGATATTATGAATTTTGAGCTATGCCGGTAGTTGTAATTGCGATGAATAGTCCGTTGACAAAGATATTGTGGGTGCACAATGACCGTTTGTGACATTCTTCCTCACGTAAATTGTTGGTGCCCTCATCGATGCTAATTGGAAGGCTTTGATGACTGCTTCTTTGTATCGTATGGCGTTTTCAAGCTCCCAACTAACTTTTTTTGGGAAAATTTTCGTCAATTCACCAAGTACTTAATTTGTTTTGCTCTATTTTGTAGCTTTGTCTTGTGATATGCTAAAATGACTTCAACTCACTTTTCGTATAAGGCTTTGGTGGGGGGTAGCTGGGTTGGAACACTTTGGGAGAGATCCTGCGGATCTAAGTGGTAGGCTTTCAAGTTGCTTGCATGGAAGATATTATGAATTTCGAGCCATGCCGGTAGCTATAACTTGTAAGAGATATTGTCTACCCTATTGATAATTGAAAATGATCCTTCATATTTGTGCATTAGTCCCTTATGCACTTTTTGTCTAAAAAACTAAAGACATACCAATTGGAGCTTCACTAGCACTAAGTCACCAATTTTGAACTCTTATGGTCGCCTTCCCGAGTAATATCTATATTTGGGTGACATTCCTTTACAAAGTTATATGCTAATAGGCTACTCCCGATATAATCGATCGTCAAGGTGTGAGGAGTTGACAACTACTCTCCCGTAATGATCTTGAAGGGGCTCTTATTGGATACAAAGCTCCATTGCAAATTGTAGGAGAATTATGCTATGTCCAATGCATTCACTCAATCTTGTTGGTTGGCATTCACGTAGTGCTGAAGGTATTGCTCAAGGAGTGGATTTATTCTTTCAATATAACCATCCGTCTAGAGGTGAAGGATTATGGAAAATTATAACTTAGATACCAGCAATTTGAACAGATCAATCCAGAATCATCTCAAGAACAATGCGTCTCGATCACTAATGATATTATGCAGGACCCCTCAATACTTCACCACATTTTTCATTATCAACTTGGCTGTCTCCCACGTTGAGCAGTGTAAGGGTGTAGCAACAATGGTTGCATACTTTGAAAACTTATCAACAATCACGAGTATCGATCCAAGTCCCCCTACTATCGGCAAGCTTGATATGAAGTCTAAAGAAATGCTCTTCCATGGCCTTTTTGATACAGTTAACGACTTTCAAAATCCAGCTTCCACTGCTCTACCTTATCTTGTTGGCAAGTAAGACACGTCCGAACATATTCCTCCACATCAGTTTCTATCTTTGACAAATAGAAAACTCTCTCCATGACAACCAACATTCAATAAATACTCGGATGTCCAGTCTAAAGGGAATCGTGACACTCTCTCAAGACTTTACACCTCAAATTGTTTGCTCGAGGATCATAAACTTTATTCTCTTTAGTGTAGACAAGTCCCTCCTGGACCCAAAATTGTCATGTCTTGACCTCTTTGATCAATTGCATTAGGGTTACTACATGAGGATCACTGTACAGTCCATCCCTAATCATGAAAATAAAGTTGGTGTGCATCTAATTTGCTTGGCCCACCTTCCAATCGCATGACATTCACCAACTCCACTTTCCTGCTCAATGCATCAGTCACAACATTAGCTTTTTCGGGCTTATACTCTATTGTCATATCAAGCTCAACTAGGAAGTCCTGCCACTATGCTTTCCCTGGTGAGAGTTTCTTTTGAATTTGGAAGTGACTCAACATTATATTTCTCATCCTAAGCAAAATCACATTTCGAGAAGATAATGCCGCTAAATTCGTAGAGAGTGGACCACTACGGTCATTTCCTTCTCGTGCATCGAATATCACCGTGCATTCTCATTGAGCTTGTGACTCTTGTAGGTCATCGAGTGACCCTCTTGCATAAGTGCTTGTTAATAGTGAAGTCTGAAACATTTGAATAGACTTCGAAAGACTTTCCATTATCTGGTAATTTAAATACCGATTCTTCCAACACAACAACCTTTAGGTCTTGGAATACCACTTCATATTTGTTTGATCATCGCCAAGGCTACTTCTTCTTTAGCAACTCCGTCAGTGGAGTTGTGCGCTTCGAGTACTCAACTATGAAGCATCGATAATAGTTGACTAAACTAAGAAATGATCTTGGCTCCGGTACCTTATTTGGTGTTTGCCACTTTGCCACAGTATACACCTTTGATTTATCCATCGTGATGGAACCTTCATTAATTTAGTACCCCAAAAATAAAATCTCCATCTGGGCAAAGTAAAATTTATCCTTTTTCATGAATAATGTGTTCTCCCTAAGAGTCTTAAAAATTATTTGAAGGTGTTTGACATGCTCCTCGAGCGTTTGATTGTAGATGACAATATCGTCGAAGTAGATGATCGCAAACTTGTCGAGATATTCCTTGAACAATTGGTTCATGAGAGTGTATAATGTGGCTGAAGCGTTAGTTAACCCGAAAGGCATCACTAAGATCTCGAATGCTTCATACTTGGTTATACAGTTAGTATTCGCTTCATCGCCTTCAGTTATGCGCACCTACTAGTACCCTGACCAAAGATTGAGTTTGGAGAAATACTTCGCTTGCCTAGTTGGTCGAACAAGTCCACGATAAGTAGGATGGGATACTTGTTCTTCACCATCACTTTGTTCAGGACCCGATAGTCGATGCATAATCGGAGGCTCTCATCTTATTTTTTCTAGAAGAGAACTGGAGTTCTGAATGGTGCTTTGGAACTATGGATGAGACCATCATTTAATAGTTCATCTAATCGCTTCTTGAGCTCTGCCAACTCTGAAGAGGCTATGCGGTATGTTGCTCTCGCTAGAGGCTTCACTTTTGACTCTAATTATATGATGATACATACCTCTGCGTAGTGGTAGAGTTTTCGACAACTCAAGTGGCATGACGTCTGTGAACTCCTTCAAAATATTCACCACCACAATAGGTTCATAATTGACCTCCACATTAAGTGGCTCTAACTTTATTACGACTACCAAAGTTAATTAACCTTTTTTGTACTCTCATTTTTAGTTATAATGTCAATGTTTATTGTGCATCTTTAATTCCTCCTTAAGAAACTAGAACCACGTAGGGATCGTTGGCTTCAACTTCATTATGTGTATGAACTTTATTCTGAGAATTACTTAGAAGTCATCCAGTGGCACCACAATCATATTTATGCTTCCTCTCTACATCCCACTCTTGATGGGACCCCTTTTGCTAGCCCAGAGATCTGCTTAGCCTCCGAGTTTACAGCCTTCATCTGACTTGGGCTCTTCTCTAGGTTCAGTGCAAGTCGTCTTGCTTCTCAGTTGGCAATGAAACTGTGGGTAGCGCATGTGTCCACCATCGCATGGGTTGTTCAGCTATTTAGCTTGATGTTCATGTATATCAACTTATTGCTCCCTATTTTTTTGTTGTTTTATGTTCATGCTCTCCCCCACTTGACCTCGCAACACATTCAATAAACGCATTGCTTATATATGAGATCCTTGTGACTCCTTATTATTGCTGCTATATTCTGAACTACTCAAACTAAGGGTGACAGCTTTGCCCTTGTCCGATCTAGGAGGGTGGATTGATACTATTAATATATTGAGTGTTTATTTTTATGGGTACTCCCTCATCATATGCGGTCCTCCATGTAACATGAATCAGCTAGGTTTTGGAGCCTTGCCTTTTGAGCTTAGCCCTTTGTGGGAATTCTTTTTCTTTTACTCACTTCTAGACTCCTTCCCTTGGGAACACTTGGATGGGCAATTTTTTAAAGATTGTTTATTCTTTCTTGAGTCCTCCGAAAAATAAAATCAATGAGCCTTTTTTTTTTTTGAAGTTAATTTTTTTTTGATAAGTCTCAGTGAGCCTTTTTGCAACTACGATTGCCCCGATTACATATGTGACATTCTTCCGATGCAGCTCATATCGTGCCCACGACTTCAGGCCATCGAGGAAGTTGAATAGCTTGTCCTTCTCGAATATGTCTTATATATCCATCATCAGTATAGAAAATTACTTTACGTAGTCCTGAATGGAAGTACTTTAGCAAAGTTGTCTTAGCTTCCTTCTTATGACGAACTCTATATTCTTAGGTAGGAACAAAGTTTTCAACTCTCGCTTCAATTCTTTTTAAGTGTCCATTCAAGACTGACCTTGTTGAATTTTTCAATGTGTTCTCCACCAAAGTTTTACATCCATATTCAAATATATGGTTGTTATTGAAACTTTGGTTTCTTCATAATCGGGCCCTATAGCTCGGGAGTATTCTTCCATGTCGAACAAAAGATTTGTGAGCTCCTTTGCATCCTTGGCACCCTTGTAGCAATATGGCTCATGTGTCTTCAAGTTTTGTGATAGAGCAACATGGGTGTTTCTCCCTCCCACATTAAGAAACCTTGTGATAAATGTAATCTTGGACATGAGTTCTACTATGACTTCTTATAGGTGTTGCACGGAGTCTTTGGTGTTTTCCGTCGGTCTATCTACTTGGGACTCAACTTTGTTGATCTAAGATTTTGTCTCCTCCTGCGAGTTCTCTAACCCAATAAGTCTTCGTTGGCCTTAGTATAGTTCCTCCAAACTCACTTTAAGGACGTCAAGATGAGTTTTCGTAGTTGTAAGCCTTTCCTTATGGCTTCTTTCCTCGGATGGCGCTTCGGATTATGCTTCCTTTGCTCACAGAGAATAGTCAACTTCTCGCTCGTTATTTTTGTTATAGCACTCCTTTTGTGCAGCTCTAGCAACGTAAGAGCAAGTTTGCACTTGCAGCCCACCTACGGCTACTTGGGGCAATGATTCGGCTTGCCCCGTCTTGCTTGATTCGCCACGATACTTCGCCATAGTGAGATTACGAAACTTTCGCTATTTGTTTGAATTGCTTACTCGCTCTAATGCCACAATGTCATGAACTTAGCTGAAATTGTCTAAGTCGTAAGACACTCTTGTGTTATCCATCCATAAAAGGTCAGTCTAGTTGCAACCTCCGAAGGACTTGTAAAAGAATAAATTGATGAGTTCGAAAGCAAGTAGCGAATAAGTCTCGACATCTCGTGAAGATTATAGTCTTATAAGCAATTCAGTAAACACTCGATTTACAAGAGAGAAAAAAGAGGAAGGAGAAAACATAGACTTTAGAATACAAATGAATAGTCATAAGTTCGCAAACGACTGCTCACCAGGTGTTGAGCGCATTAGCAAGTTCTCGTAAGCTTAACATGCGAACTTGTGAATCCAATCAACACCCAATACTATTCCAAAACCCCGATTCAACCTTATGCCACCCGGGAGTTTTTAGGATACTGAGATGGCTGATATTTCACACCATATTTAGATTACAGAAAATAGGTCACGACACGTGAAAACTAGGTCATTTTGGGATAATTTTGTTCGTTCTAAAGAACAATCGTTCTACGATGCTATAAATTATTCTTGCTTACAGTTTCAAACAAAAATACATAAAACAATGCAAAACACATTGCTAAACATATGTGCTAGTAAACAAAAGCGATGAATAATTCGTTCACCAAGATATTACGGGTGCACAATGGTCATTCGCGATAATAAGTTATCCAATTAATAGTTGAAAAAAAATGTGAATGTGTTTAGAATTAGTCTGTTGTCTAAACCTCTAGTTGCTTCCTATTAATAGGTGCTCTAATCCTACTATTTATCCATGGAAAATTGGATGTGGATGGAATAAATGGAGTAGGATGATTTATCGAAAAATATCCTTCATAATTTTTGTTTATTTGGGAGCACTTGCCTTTTTCAGAATTTGGCGTTATTAACATGATAAAAGGACAAAATTTACCTAAGGGTTCGGAGGTGCTAAGGTAGTTGACATTTTACATCACAAAATCATCAATCAAAATCCTTTACATAGTTAGAAATATTTTTAAGTTTTATATAATAGCAACAAAAAATAAAAACACTAAGACTAACCATAGCACCTTTTGTCTCTATAATGTTGCCAATATAAAAACACTCAAAAATATTAAAATACAACGAAATATAAAAAACACTCGAAAACATTGAAAAACAAGGAAAAACAAAAGTCTAAGAATGTCATGGATATGATTGATCACCTTGGTTGCATTGCTCCTTGCCAATATGACCTCGCAATCTCATTTATGACAAGAGGATGCATATAATTATTCCTAACATTAACCACAACCTCCACCCAACTATCGTGTCACACTACAAAAATGCTCCTCCAAAGTATTTGACCCTCTTTAGCTAATTACTTTGCAAGACTTAACATTTCCTTCGAACTTAAACTAGCTTAAGTATTAAAGGAACCTTGTTGTGTATAATCTTCACATAAGCTTTCGACTCGGATCCTAACACTACCACAACCTAAAACAAACTTAAAAATGGATCTCGATTGGCTCTAATTCCTCATCCATATCGAACAATCAAAATATGAATTAATATATTAAAAATTAAATTAAAAATATATTAAATTTAATTTAAAAAATTAAAATCATCTGAATAGCAAGAAAAGAAAACCAATGGAATCACCATGTATATGGCTTTTGTATACTATGTCGAAATATGGAGATGAGTTACAAATCTTGCAGCGTTGAAGGTAGGCTAGACTTTTGGACGCATAGGCCCAGCAGCGATGAGAAGCATCTTGAGATGATTTCACAGAGATAACAACGTCATTACACATAGACGAACCAGGAAATTGATGTGGCAGGAAAAGTATGTCCAAAAATCTTTTGGCTTTGGAAAGTAACATAGTGAAGGCAAAAGAAGCAAAGGAACAGATTCTACGACCAAACATCAAATTGTTGAATCTTAATAACAAATATAAGAATTGACTAATGCTGCCAATTTTGGAGAATAAAGGTCAAAGCATAAATCTAAACATTGACAAACAGCTAATAAAGCTTTACATGCCCAAATTTAAGAAGAGCAGCAAGATGTATTCTGGCTCACAGGCTGCCCACGTATCTGAACTGTTGGTGGTCTGGCACTGTTCATGGCTGGTTGGCTGGCCATCCTGAAGCCATTGAGAATATATTATTGTCAATAAAAGAATAGCTGGATCTACAGGAAGTATAATAATCGTTAACTCTAAGGATGAGGCCGAGATACCTGTTTTTTATGTCTGCTGTCATCGCCATGAAGGCCTGCTCTACATTAGTAGCATTTTTTGCGCTAGTCTCCATGAATGGAATACCAATTTCATCAGCAAATGCCTGCAAAAACGACAAGGAATTAGCAACCAATACAATCAATATTTATCAGGGAAAACAAGAACAAAGACATTTTCTGCAGAATCCCTGTATGTTTATACATGCTTCATGCTTCAGAAATATCGAATCCAACCGTTTCTCTCATGGTGACAAATGCTCAAGAGTTTCAAAAACTACATTATTGGCAAATCCGTAACAACTGATAGCAAGACCTGTTGTATATGTTTAGAAGAGAGAAATTACAATAGGAGATTAAAGTAACAGAAAATGGATCACCTTAGCTGTCTCATAGGACACCACTCTGTTTGCAGTAAGATCACACTTGTTCCCAACCAGGAGCTTGTTGACGCTGTCACTCGCATAGCGGTCAATCTCATTTAACCATTGCTTTACATTGTTGAAGCTTTCTTGGTCTGTCACATCGTAGACAATCTGCCACGCGAGAGGGAGGGAGGAGCAACCACGTTATCAAATTTGACTTGCAAAGCATAATATGGAACTATTACTAAAGTCAAAGGTGAAACTTACAATAATACCATGAGCACCACGATAGTAGCTGCTTGTAATTGTCCTAAATCGCTCTTGCCCAGCAGTATCCCACTGTCAACGTAAGTGATCATAAAAGAAGAGGAAGCTCATCATGAAGGAGAAAGACATCATGTCTTCCAAAACACAATAGAAAAACAGGAAATAAAAAAAAATGCCTTCAATAATATTTTAAAACACTGCTGTTTAGCTAGGTTGACTCATTCAACTTGACACCTTCAGGACCTCTTAGGTGTGCCACAAGTCAGATCAGAGTTCCCAATACCCACACTAAAATCATTGCTGCAAAATTAAACAATTTAACCACCAACTATATAATTTATCAGTTAATTCACACAGGTGGCAGGGAATGTTGCATGTCTTATATAAACAAAACAAAAGAATTTTTTACCCCTCAAAACACAACATGAAAGAACACCGTCTTCCAGCTCCATGAACTATTTAGTATAAATTGCAAGTTCACAAGGAAATCAGCACTGGTGGGAAGGATGTTACATGTCTTATACAGAAAGAATCTAGAGTACATATTTCTTTACCCTCAAAACACAACCCTTAAAAGCACTGTCTATGTTCCTGCACCATGAGTCTACCACTCATGTCAATACCATTTATGATGCCACAGTTGCTAAAGATTCCTTTAATGCATTTTCCCATAGGATTTCAAAGGTAACCTCTAGACTCAATCACAGGACCAATATCCCCCACTTCAACATAACTCCTCACCAACAAAGTCACCTGTTACACATGCCATTCATTTTTCTTGAGATTACTCATTTTCTCAAATAATTCTAGATGTCAAACCTTTCTCTCAACAAAATTCCAGTGAGTAGAAAAGGCCATCATTGCTTAGACAGATACTCCAATAATTTGTGTGTTCATCATATTGCTAAAATTGTGCTTATATCAGTCAGTGACCTTTTTACCTATTTCATTCATGTACCCTCCTCTTTTCCTTTCCCTCCAAGGCATTGATTCCCAATCAAATTAACTGGAAGCGGAAATGGAATCCTGTGGACCTAATGCCAAAGCAGGTCAAAGTCCATTTAAGTCTAAGGATATTGGTGCTGAGGGCTAAAATAACTAGAGAAAACCTACCAAAACTAGTGCAATTTTTCTCACGATCTAGCCTAAAGAGAAAATGGATGCATTAACTTGATGAGACTGGAGAACATATTCTAGAAGTATTCAAGTTCAAGTTAAGATTAGTTGATTCATCTACCCCATATAACATCATAATAATCCTCAACTTCCAATGTAGAGTTATTTGGCATCACGATCTTTCCAACTTTAATGGCTTGATGAGTTAAACCTCACTAAGCCAAAGCTAGCCTAGAATCATGCCCTACTATATAGTATATCTGAGGTCTCACCAATGGTGGCTATAGTGTTATATACCTCTAGCCCCGTCCACGAGTAGCTTTTACCTACTTGGGCTCTCTGACTATATCTAGTAGTAGGTACCAGTTGTCAAGTTCCAAACTCATGAGAAATTAAATCCATTTACTCACAACCTAAGCCACATAATCCAAAATGCTTGTCTAAGTTAAAGTTAGTATGTCAAGTTAAAGAAGTACATTGTCTGACAACATATTATTCAGAATCATAGTTGACTCAGAACACTCACAATTTGAAGTTTAATGGTCTTTCCATCTTGCTCGACAGTGCGAATTTTCTGAAAAGGAGGGAAAAGGAAACATCAGTTATTGCAAGCTTTAAGGAGACATTTAATATTGCATAGAAATATAAAACTTCTACTTACAAAATCAACTCCAATGGTGCTGATGTAACTTTCCAAGTATGAGTCATCCTAACAAGAAAAAGAATATATGATTACCACATAAGAAAAATTATAGAACAGAAATTATTTATAGTTTCTGCAACATTCAAATGAGGATTGTGATAGCTTTGAACTTTTAGGTATATCTTCCACAGTATGTGTGAATATCATGATATCAAACAAGAACAACCGGATTCTTCAATCTTATCATAGGCTAGAATGCAAATAAGTAATTATAGGACATAACAGATCTAATCAAACCTTTGAAACAAAGCTCATGTTCTTTAGATAATTTGGATTGGTCTTTAGATATTTTTTTGCATTCTCGGAACAATTGGAATTTTGATATACCACAATCTAATCTGGACTCTATCCACTCATGACAAACCTAACTGCATGATCATCTAACTTTCTGACCTCTAAATAAAGTATCTACTGTTTGACAAATTTACAATTTGGCTTGATGATATTAAGGCACGATACAAATAAATAGTTTAAGCATATAGCTATATTGGATTAGACTCTTAAATCAAACCTCAGTTCAAAATTGGATCATACTTGCTTTCTAACAAACACAACTTTAAGCAATTTTTTATTTGCACTCAACAAAATGTCAATATTTCCATTATAGATGATCTTTAGCTCATATGCACCAATTGTCTCAAACATATGACAACCTTGAGAAATTTAACTTTACTCTTCTCCAAGGCCCATATGGTTAGAATAAATCTCCCACAATTTGAGCAAACCATGCCTAAACAATGCAAACAAAGTAAATGCTTCAAAAGCCAAAGTTTAAGAACAGCAATATCTACTACCTAGACTGAGTGATATGAGTTCCATTCTTTAGTGATTAATCCATGAATCATATAACTCACAACAACATACAATTTCTCCTATTAGATTATGTAAACAGCCAAAAAAATACTGCATATTAATGCTTTAACTGCCTAGAACTTAGTTGCATATAAAAAGAGAAAAATGAAACACAGAAAGCATTCCAATTCTGCTTCACATCAGGTAAGCCCAAGCAATTTTAAAAAAAGAAACTGCTACTCGGGTGGCAACTAAGTATGCTGTTCCAACCAATAAGAGTCCAAAAATAGTGCAGAAAAACAACTAGCACACTGGGTCAAAAGTTTAGCAGTAAATTCAGAAGAAGCTACATAAAAATAGAAAATAACATCTTGCTACTCACTGCAAATCTCAGGAGAAGACAAGATTTGCCAACACCTGAATCTCCAATGAGTAGAAGTTTGAATAGATAATCACTGCAAGAAAAGAACAAAATAAAGTTAAAATTTCCAATCAGCTGAATATCAAGTTTCACTCTTGTGATAAGCTGCTTTCATGTAATCCAAAACATACATAATCCACTAAGGACAAGAAAACTTTGTTTCAATAATTGCAATATATTTGCTTCTTGTATCTATAGCATTACAACTCTGTTATCTGACAATAACATGAAACACATTTTACTATTAGGGCACAGTAGATGACAAGTCTTCCCACAGTAGAAGCTAACATGGTTATCACTGATGTGCTGAAGGCCAAAAAAATAACATATAACCAGACAGATATGAAAGACATCAAAGTAATAATACATTCTGTTATGACATCTTGCAACTATGCAACCACGATGTGCTAAAAAGGAGCAGAATATTATTCACAACTAGCCACAGGTAGGTCAAGATGATTCTAAGTGTACAAATTAGTTCTAGACTTCTAGGGATGCTTCATACAGAAGAACAAACTAAATTTTAAACACTTCTTAGCAACACTTAAATCTAACAGGATCAACTTATAAATAGCACCTCAACGCAGAAGAACTGCTAATAATCAAACTGCTGACTCATGTCATGGTCAATATACAAACTAGAGTGAGTAGTCTTCCTTGAGGCAGATATGATGCACTCTCTCTCTCTCTCTCTCTCTCTCTCTCTCTCTCTACGTAAGACCACAGGAAAACTAGCCTGGAAAATTTTCAGCCTTTGACAAACCAATCCACTTTGCTACTTATGTCTTCGTACTTTGTATCAAGAATATCAGCTTAATTCTACAAATCAAGTTTCATATCAACCTCATCATAAAGGTATGGAAATTTGACTTTGAATATCACAAAGACAGTGAACAGTAACATACCTATGCATTTAATGGGTTAATTAGGTTGGGGTCGGTGAACAGTAACATACCAAAAAATTGCAAAGATGTGCAAGGCTTTTGTATATGCTGGTCGATAAAAGATTATAAACAAAAAACTAAAAAGATTGGGAAACAAGTAGCAAGCAACATAAACTCGAAACTAAAAGATTTTCTCAAGGAAGATCTAAAACAGAATAATATTTTTTTTGAAAGAGAACATGTAAAATCTAAAACCTATATCAACTAATACATTAAAAAAGACCAACTCACTGCTAATCACAGATAAACAGTAAACTGCATACTGAAGTATATCCGGAGCCATCAAATAAACAAAACGTTGATCAGTATCCATGTAAAAAGTTATGCTCACTTATCCAAAGAATAGCAGCGTTTTTGGTTGAGAAGTCAGGAACTTTCGGAACTTTCAATAGAACTTATTAACTCAACCATCAACTCATCCATAATAAAAGAGACGACTCCATGATTTTAGGAGAGGGCAGTTATGAATCAGTGATTCTGCCCAAACTCCACTGAACAACTACACTACATAGGAAAGAGTAAAGATGGCATACCGATTCGACATCACACAATAAGTTAGTGTTATTTCATTGAGATTATTAAATACTCTTTGTCAATCGTTAGCAACAGAGGTAGCACAAAACCAAATCCCGACTAATATCGAGGTACTATTATTTGACCAGGTGGGAATCCCTTGTCGACGACGATAACAATACACCAAGATCAGATCTCAAACCGAACCACCAGATCTAACCAATATAATTGGTCAACATAGCCAATCTAACACCCAATTTCTTGATCGAGGCCCACAAAAACTAATTCTGTATCGCATCGACAAGACGCTGCTTACCTCTAGATCACACGACAGAACGGATCCACAAAAAATTAAAAGACAAGAAGATTTGCAAGCAAAACCTAACAAGCAACCAAAAAGAGAAACCGAAAGAAAATAAATCGATCAGGATAAAGAATGTTGCACTAACTATTCCGGATTCATGGCGGGATATCGAGGGGGGACGGCTTCGCAGCCGCTGTGGCCTTCCCGGCGGATTCTGGAAGGGATTTCGAGGAGTTCTCCGACAATTTGGGGATCGGGCCCGATGGATCTCTCTCCTTTCTATAGTATCGATATTCAAAAAAATGCGAGAGACAGAGACAAACCCTTAGGATCTCCACGTGGGGCCCACATGAATGACCCAATAAAGAAACGAGTATTCGGTCCGGCCCTGAGACAAGTGGACAAGTATTTTGGTACAAAAAATCAGGTTTGTTCAAACTTGACGGCCATCGAAACGTTTCCGGGACGGATGCCTTGCCACGTATGCAAGACAAATAACGGAAACGATAACAGCCGTTACATATGAATCCAAAATACTTTTCGTGTTTTTTCTTGCGATGGAAAGCGATTTATATTTATCGACGTTAATTACGGACAATTTTCTTCACATGTTTATTTATTTGCAAGAATAAATAAATTAATATGGCCTCGAAGCTGGATATGTCAAAGGACCACCAACGAGCCCATCTAATTCGCAGGCCTTTACGGCTCAATTTATGGGCATTTGATTTTTGCGTCCACTGATGAAATGTTAGATGCATAATGAATTAATCAACATGGACCCCAGTCCTGATGTCCAGTGAGGCAAACACGTCGGACCCCCACACGTGCCACGTCTCTCTGCACGGCCGGTGAGCTGTGGCCTCCCTTAGGATTCCATGTGTTTCGTGTCCCACCTCCAATGTCCTTTTAATCTTTCGACCAAATTATATGAGAGATTTAGAGAATGTGTCATAATTATCATATTTGGACTTTGTTTTAGTAGGCAAAATAAATCCTGCATTGACTTCTACCTCTCTACTGTGCATTGAGTCCTTCGTGAAATAGAAGAGTTCATTGGTCTGCTCTCGATGGCCCCACCATAACTCATGAACGAAACCAAGAAAAAGGACGAAAAGAAATAGAAGAGTTCATTGCACCAACATCGCCACATACAATCTGTAAACTGAAATTACCCAAATAAATCATACAAGTGCAGTGTCCAGTGATCTCCTCTCAAATGGCTCCAAGAATCAACGAAGTAAACCAAGATGAGGATGAAGATGAGTTATCACACCAGCAGAAATACGCAGAATCCGTGACCTGAAAAGCCACCCATGCAAGTCTAAGAGAACAAAGGCTTTTCTCTACAGCAGCAGCACTACTGCACCAGCCAATGCCAACGGTCCCACCTTGCTGCCTCCATGCACGTACGCCCTCGAACCGCTGCCGGTGGGAGACGATGGCAACGGTGCGGTCGCCTCGGGACCCGAACTAGGTGACGTTGATTGAGTTGGGGATGGTGATGTCGATGGAGAAGTGGACGGGGATGGCGGAACTGCCGCGGGAGCCGGCACAGGTGCCGCTGTAGGAGTAGAAGTGGAAGCAGCTACGGGAGCAACTGGCGAAGGTGGCGACGACGTGGGGGCTGTCGCAGGAGGCATTGTCGGGGTGGCGGGTGGTGGGGTGGCCACGGAGGGAGGTGTGGCGACGGGAGGAGGGGTGGTAACCGGAGGTGTCGCAACGGCCGGAGGGGTGGCGATGGAAGGAGATGCCGGCGGTGCGGCAGAGGAGGTGGGAGACGCGCTTGGGGACTGCGCAATGCAGGTGGAGAGGAGAGCAAGGAGTATGTGTAGCGCTAGAGTTGGTGCATGGAAGGCCATTCTGTCTTCTTTCTTCTCAGTGTTTCTCTCTTTGGTTTGGTGACGATGTTGGTAACATATAGCGAGGAATAGTGGAAGGAGAGGCGAGAGTGGACGAAGGAGAGGCCCGGCAAGGAGAGCAGGGACCCAGTGATAGCTGTATGGGATTGTACATGAGGGGCTTCCTTCAGCTATATGTCGGTACTCATTCAAGCTAACAATGAATGAGAATTAGTACTGCTTGGCCTCTGTAAACTCCATCTATCTCCAATCCATCCAGCTACTGGTAAGAGTAACTTTATGGAAGAAAGCATTGCTAAAATGGCACAACACTGCTCCTTTATGTTTTCCATATGTTATGTAGTCTTGCATACTTGATGACTAAATAAGCTAATCCAGTGGATAGACACTTCAATCCATACGTTATGAAGTAGAATTTGGGTATAGCTCTATGCTACTCTCTCTCTCTCTCTCTCTCTCTCTCTCTCTCTCTCGTCTCATTCCATATATTAGTGATCATGCAATATGTAAGATATCAATGCAGCAAAACCAAGAGATATTGATTGAGATGATGCCTTCCTCTTCTTTCCCTCAACAGTAAGGCACCTATTTCTAAAACATTGCTGTCATTATAGAGTAAAATAATAGGAGACATTTTACAAAACAATTTATTCTAACAAAAAATTTGACCATTATAATGATGCACCAATTAATTTTTGAATGATGCTCATTCAAATAATTATCATGTTACAATTGATTATAAGAGGGTTGAAAATGTAAAATATTTAATATTAATAAAAACTAATATAATTTCTACTCATGTACAATCTACATGACATGCTAAAATATGAGAATTGAAGATGGTTAACTCATTATATTATATTTGAAAAACTAAGTAACTCAACTTTCAATGTGCCTTCCATATGTTATTTTATAATGTTTTACCATTTTTAAATTTTTAAATTTATATCTCTATACTCTATTAATTTTTCAGCCATGTCTATTGTATCCACTTTAGTTCTATAACAAAAATTACAAAAACAAGGACATTTTTTTTTTCTTATAAAGCATAAGGAGGTGAAGATGGGTTTTGGAATCAGTACCTGAACCTTTGTTTTTTTTTTATATAGTTTATTTTTCTTTTTTTTCTTTTTTTATTTCTTTCTTTAAAAAATTAATATAATGTTTCATTTTTTTCAAATAAAGTTATATTTATAATTTGAGAGATATGTTGATATCATTACAAAAAAAAATGAGGCATTCATGAAAAATTTTTAAAAAGAAAACTCTATGAATAAAAAGGGGATGAATTCCCATATAAAATATTCTTTTGGAGCTTAGAGGTATTTTCATTTCATATATCTCAAAGGACACCCATATTTATCATAATCCATAAAATATCTTTAAGTTGTCAAAGTCTTTACCAAAAATATATTTATAATATTTTTTAATAATATTATATCCAAGCTTATAATAATTTTTGAATAAGCTCATAGTATTTTTTATATTCATTAAAATATTATAAATTTATTTAAAATATTATAATTGAAGTAAATATACTCAAGAGCTGATAAAAATCAACTCATTTAAAAAAGAAGGTTTCAAATAGATTTTTTAAAGAATAATAACAATAAATTAGGGAGATATTATTTATAAAATACAACAATTCTATTTAAAATTTTTATAACTAATAAATTAGACTGATTTATCCTATGTATTCATTAATATGATATAACTTACTGTTTTAGTTATTTTATTAATTTTAATAATTTTGATAAAATAGAAACACCCTTTGAGAAATATGAAAGAGAGGAGTAGGAAAAGAACAAAAAGAGAGATTATTAAAAAAAAAAAGACTACTTATAAGAATCTCATTGGTCCAAAAAAAAATTGAAACTAGAGGTTTTTGAGGAATTAAAAAAAATCAAAATCAAGCTTGTTAGGAGCAAAAATCAGTATTAAAGAAAATATTTATATAACTAAAAAATTTGACTTTTCTAGATAATTAGATAATTTGTATTTTTTTAAATTTGCAGGTGTTGTTATTCCGATTTGATGGGATCTGAGCGACTCCATTAACCAAAAATAGATTATTATTTTTATTTATCTCGTGGTCTTCTTTTTCTTTTTGGCAATTATAAATTAATTATTAATATAAAGAAAGAGAATATAATATATGGATGGGGCCGACTGCCGGGAAGTCGGCGCGATTAAAACCCTTATTTCTTGCCCCAAAGGAGCGAGGTGACGCGAGAGGAGGGGAAAGAAGAGGGGCGAGCGTAAGGCGTACTCCGCCTGCTCCTCTCCCTCTCTCTCTCTCTGCTTCTCACCCTTCTCCTCCCTCCTTCCTTCTCATGGAGCCTCAGGCGGCCGATTCTGGCGCCTCCCCTGCTGCAGCCCCCGTGCAGAAGGAGAGAGAGAGTATCTTCGGCCAGGTGGATCCGTTCCTCATCGAAGCCCTCGAGAATCCTCGCCACCGCCTTACCGGTTGGTTTTGTCAATTCATGTTCTATGTTGCAATTCTCAGAATGGTTGGCGGATTAAGTGCGTTAGGGTTTGTGCTTATGGGGATTTGAAGGTCCTATTTGTGGTGGGTTCGGAATTTGGGCTCGTACTTGGTTTATTAATTGGATACGTTCCTTGACGGGAAGTGCATGTGGCCGATCGAACAATTGTGAGTTGGAAATTGGTACATGTCATGTCCGTTGAAGTGCGCTTGGTGTTGGGTTTGTGTTCCATTGTGTTTAGTGTGTGATACTTGTTGATCGATTCGTGTTTTGCCAGTCAAATATTGAATTCTGAATCTAATATGGCTAACAACATGTGGGTTAATACGTGAGTTGTGTTTTATTGACCGCAGGGATCTGTCATCTCTTCATCCTTGGTCTGAAATTTATAATCTTATTTGGGGGAATATGGATTTGATATTTGCTTTCTTATATTTTGGATTCTTTTTTCTGTTGATGAGATGCATATTGGGTTCTTCAAAACAGATATAGCTTGTTGTTTTGGTAGAAACACTTATTATTGCTATTATTGAATAAATTGCTTGAGTTAATTAGTCTTATTACGAATGCCTCTTGTAGATGTCTTAGTTATTCCTAAGACCATTGATTAATAGAATGATATCTGAAATTTTTGCCTTGGATTTCAATTAAATTGAGGTTGTCCTTGCATTTTATTAGTATTTGTCTTAGCAGGCCTTTATTAGTTGATATTAGAGCTATGCTAGACTTATTGCTGGTAGAGATATTTATTGTTTCTGATATCGAATAGCTAGTTTTGGTTAATTGAGTCTCATTATAAATGCCTCTTGCAAATGTTTTAGTTATTTCTAAGACCATTGATTAATAGAATGATATTTGATTTTTTTTGCCTTAGTTTGATTAAATTAAATTATTAAAGTTCTCCTTGTATCTTGTTACTATTTGGCATAATAGTACTGCATCAGTTGTATTGGAGCTATGCTTACATCAATTATGCTACAGAGATGTGTTTACATCAATGTCATATAAAAGTTTTAAAGATCATCACTACATATTTTAATATAGTGATGGACCTACTCTAGTCTTGATGTTTCTCTAATCATCAGGTGGGTGAAGTTTTAGGTAAGACAATTAAGAAAAGAAATCTTTTGAAGAGAGTACTGATGGATTATCACTACATATTTCAAGATAGTGATGGACCTACTCTAGTCTTGATGTTTCTGTAATCACCAGGTGGGTGAAGGTTTAGTTTAGAGTCTTTAGAAAAATTAAGAAAAAAATTATTTTGAAGACAGCGCTGATGGAATTTTAGACTTATCATAAATCCCATGGCAACACCATTCTCTTCATTGACATATTCATTCCATAAGAAATTAAAAGTTACTCTTTTTTCTATCATTTTCTCTCCTGATATATACTCCTTTTTGTTCTATTGGTGCTCGATGTCAAATATTGTAACAAAGATCAAAGATCTAAGGTGGTTTGGTGTTTATTATCGGTGATAGTTATGGTGGATGTTATGCAAGTAGTGGCGGTTGGAGATGGTGGTAGCAATCATGGTGTGGTCATGGTTGATGCTATTGGTGGCAATGACAATGGCTGTTATGGCAATGATAGTTAGTAGTAGTGGTAGTGGTTGTTGGTGATGATCGTAGCAGTGGTGATAGTATAGTAGTATCGACAGATGGTGCTGATTGTTCTGCCAATAATGTTAGTGATGGTACCTAGTGGTGGTGGCTGCGGCAACATTATTAGCGTACATGGTCATTGGTGGAGGTAGTGGTGCTGTTGATGATAATAGCAGCATTGGATATGATGATTATGGTGCTGGGTATTGTGGTGGTGAGTGGTAATGGTGGTGCTGGTGATAGCAGTCGTGATGGTAGTAGTTACCACGATGGTAGCTGGCGATGAAGGTTAATGTGGTAATGATGATGCTGATAATTATGGTAGTGGTAGTAATGACAATGGTGTTTACAATATTGAAATAAGATGATTGTGGAAATAATAGCACTCTAATACAAACATATTTATGCTTATGTTGACTGCATATCTGGCCACATATTTATCTACTATGGTACATGTGGCTGCTGCTTATACATGTCTGTGCTGACCACATAGCCAGTCCTGTCTACCGTTATATGGATGCATATACATTTAGATCACATATGTGATCTTTTTGACCCTCCAGAATGTGATCTTTTTTATATGCTTGTGTCAGTGCATAGTTCACATTTGGAACTATGATTTTAGCTATATGCATGAAGCTTTGAATTCATGAGACATCCTTAAGAAATTTTAGTCCTTTGAAGGACCCTCTGATTTCCATTGGCAATGATTTCTACACTGGACACTCAGGATCTTTAATCGGCTGTGTTCACACTATTTTTCCTTCGTACAACAACTTTACGTTACCATTTGTATCTCTATCTATCTAGTCTAACCAGTTGATTCCATATCTATTAGACACTTATTATAACTCAAAACTAACTCAAAGATGGTCCTGATTGATCTTTAAAAATAACCAATGAAAATCAGTAGAAAATTGCTTGAGTTGGTTTGCATCACATGTAAGGACTTCCACAATATGGTAATGGGAGTTGGTTGGTTTCATATAGAGCAGCCAACTGATGGCATCCATGATACCAATTTTGGATGATATTGGTCCTTGTAAGGACTATACGGTGATGACTCAGAGATTAAGGCTAAGATCATATGGTCACACAAGCAGGCCACCTAAATGTATGTGGCTGCTTATGTTGCCATATAACTGCATATGCACTTAGATTGCATATTGTGCTGGATAGTTCCCACGACAGTGTGGTTATATGATCACAGACACTTATGGGAACGCATAAACCACATTTTGGAACTATGGATTTAGTAACTATGTGCATTAAGCTTTTGCTTACATTCAATATTTCCTCATCATTGCCATGGTATTTGCATCACTAGAATTATTAAGAGGTTGGCTTGGATGTGGGAAGTGTGGCAGAATGGATCTTATGATCTTGTTCAGCCTACAGGGTGACCAAAATGGTATCCTGGAAGTACTGGGAGCCTACAATGCTTGGTGCTTTGGGGGCGTAGTTGTGTTATATTCAATGTGGTACGCTAATGATATTCAGTATTTGCAGCATAAACTTCCTATAAAAAGATTTAATTTAGCCTTCCTTTTTTTTTTGCACTTACGAATAACTAATTGTTGCTTGTAAACTGTAGTTCTGCGTATGGAGTTGGACATTCAGAGGTTCATGCAGAATCCTGACCAGCAACAATTTGAATTTCAGCATTTACCAACTTCTTATCTAAGATGTGCTGCTCATCGTGTTGCTCAACACTTCGGTCTACAGACCATGGCACTAGAGGATGCTGTAGATGGGTTAGGTAACAGGGTAGTGGCAAAGAAAACACCAGATAGTAAGTTTCCATCTGTCTGTTTATCAGAACTACCTGCAAAAGTACCCGAAAACGAGATAATTGAGCAAGTTAAGATTGCTATTCGTCCGAGATCAAAAATAGCTTCCCCAGGTGATGCTGATCATCTAGGAGCTAAAAGAAGTGCAACGAGAACCGTCGAAGAGCGGAAGGAAGAGTATGACAAAGCCCGGGCCCGTATCTTTAGTGGTTCTAGCAGTCCTGAGGTTGGAGGGCCATCACCCCCTATTTCAGTCGATGGAAGAAGCTTGTTTTTGAGCAGAGATGTGGAGTACCAGAAGACTGTTGAAGAAATTGAGAAAACTAATTCTAAAGATGGTGCTTCCAGAATGGCCATTTTCAGAGACCGGGAAAAGGACCGCATTGATCCAGACTATGATCGAAGCTATGAAAGGTGTAGTGCCAACTTTACATGCATAACTTTTTGATTTTTGGGTTGTCTCTATCCTTTCCTTCTGGTGTGTACTATAACTAACCTACAATTTATCAGGTATGCTAGAGGACTTCCACTTTCTCAGAACTTCAGCATGCCGGTTTACAGTATTTTTCAGCCTGCATATTTGTACTATGATGGAGGCATATCTCTGTTTGGTCATTTGCCAATGGATCAAAACAATTTGAGCTACAACATGCATGACCCAACTGTCAATGCATACGTTGTTGGGTGTAATCAGAAAATAAATGATGTTGTTTATGTGCAGTGGCCCAGCCCTACAATGATGAATTCAAACTCAATGTACCAGGTGATCCAGTTGATGTGCCACATCCACCGCGATAATTTTATTTATTTGCCAATATAAAAGGTTCCTAATTAGGTGTCTGACTCATGCAGGCCCCATTTTATCAGCAAGATGGGAGTTTCCAGCACACGCAGAACTGCTAGTCGTAGGATGCTCGGTATGACTTAACGTATGACTTATCATTCGATACATTTAGCAGGCATTGGACTTTTTTCATATCTTTCCTTGCAACTCAGGATTCTATATTTAAAGTTAGACACCATGTCCTGTACTATTGATATTCACCAAAACTTAACCAATAGCTCCCACCACACCATTCCATGAACTTAATTCGCTCAATGTGTACTTTGTATCAGAGAATCCATTGTAAGAGAAAGAAAACAGAATACTCGGTTCTGTTCAGAAGGTAAATGCCATCCCTCAGGTTATCGTTCTCTTGCGATCATGTGTAGGTTATCCTTCAGTTGTGGAATTTCCATTTGTTTCTTCTTGAGCATCCAACAATGTCAAGACAAGTCTAGCAGAATGTCAATTGATCAACCTGGGCGTGCTAGCTTTCCCCATCCCAATCCACCTGCTAAACGCGGGTCTTTTGATACTCCATCCAAGCTATGTGAAATGTCCAAACATAAGGAGCCCTTCCACTGGCATCTACCTGGTTATAAACTTTTCTACAGGAAGAGAGACAGAGGGATGTTATATCCTTGATTTAGCCCCACATTGAGTGTGTCCAAAGACTTTGATTGATTGATTGATTTATGAGGGGTTAATGAGTGTTTTTAATTTGGAATTAAATATTTTGGGCCACATATAGGTGTTTTATATTGGCTAATCCCTAACATCCTAGCGTACTAGGCATTAATATTATCAGGAAGTTACATAGAGGCCTTTCTCTAAGTGACTAGGAAGAAGCAATTTGGGCTTATTATGGAGCAAAACAATGAAGGATAAGTCACATAGAAAGGTCTTTCTCTAAATGACTAGGAAGAAGTAATCTTGGCTTATTATGCGACAAGAAAATAAAGGATAAGTCACATAAAAAGGCCTCTCTAAATAACTAGGAAGAAGCTATTTTGGCATATTATGGAACAAGAAAAATAAAGGATTAATTGAATAAATACACTCAGTTAAGATGCAATGTCAGAGTAAAACTCAATTCATGAAAAAACAGAGCTTGGTTTTTAAGAAGTGTTATTGCACATGAGGTCCCAGAATCCCATTTTTTGTGTTGCTTACAGTGCTGCTGCAACACTGATCAGCTTGGTTTGAGGAGCCATTCTAGTTTATGGTGAAGGAATTCAAATACCTGAATCATTTTTGTGGTTTGAGAGCAGAGCAAGTTGTGTTCCTGCTTGTGATATGTCAGGTCTTGGATTTAGATCCATAGATCTTAGCCTATTATTAGCGTTTTAGTTGACTTTATTTGGCTTCAATTGTATGGCCATGAGAAGTTCTCTCTTAGAATGTGCATTGACTCTCTCAAACTGGTGCAGGTCAATTTTGATTTGTGCAAAGTGAATGCCCTTGCATCAAGGTCTATTAATTATATTTTGCTTTGTTTGATGCTAGGATTGGAGGATTCTACACATTGTCAAATCTCTTTCTACGCACATTATCAAACTCTATAAACTACATAGATCTAAATTTAATAATAAATGAGAAAAATGATGTTTCATTATCCTTTATTTTATCTTGAGACATGTCAAATCCGTCCTAATTTTCTATCTAAAACCATTCAAAAACTCTCAAATAAATCATCTTATATGAGATTGGTGTGAATTTGTGCTGATTAACACTCACTATCTTGCTTTAGTAGTAAGGAACATTGTAATATCGGACCAGTTGAACCGGTGCAACCCAATGAGATTTAGGCAGAAAACCAATTATAGTTTTTTCCTTGGGATAAGAACAAACGAGACCATTCTCATATGAAGTCAGTCAACCCCTACTCAATCACACAGCTTCTCAAATAGTTTCTGACGTGACACTTGCGGCTGCAAAATCACTTGATGTTTCGTGTGATGTGATGGATTTGATCCAAGACCGACATCTTCATTGTAGTAACATCTGAATACAGTCGAAATACAGAGGGTTGGGATGAGCACCTCATCTCGTCGGTACCCCTCGCGACGTGTGAGCCGACGAGAGTCCCACCATGAATGAATGAAGCCTAGCTATCGACGGCCGACCTCCGCTGTAGCCCTTGCAGTCATGTCTGTTCTACCCCCGGCCGTCGACCCGAGGAGCACGACGCTGCACCTGTGCATCAACACAAGCGTCTTTGGAGGCCAGACCGGCGACAACATCATATGCTCACCATGTCACACACCACCTTCCCAAGTACACATCCAGGTCACAGTTGCTGCCCCTACGAAGGACCACCTGCCCTCTGCTCCTCCCATGGATTCTCCGGATCGCGTGGGAGTCGCAGTGACCGCAGGTGTCGAGTTTGGTGGGCGTTGTCGTCGTCGTTGACGCCGCGGTGTCCCGCTCGAGTTCGGCCATGGAATGAGGAAGAGGGGGACGAGGAGAAGGAGGAGGGTTGAAGAAGGTGCAGCGTCATGTTAGTTGTCACCGGGGCGTACATGCATCACTGGTCCCCGAGCAGGCCATGGGAGGGAGCTCGGAGATGGAAGGATAAGATGGGTCCCTGCTCTTGCAAGCTCCTCTGCAACTCCATGTGACACGCTTTGGCATGGTGTCGTCTAAAGACGAGGCTTTCCATTACTACGGGTCGAATCTGATGCGAAAACTGCTGTCATCCATGCCCGGCCTGTTAGCTACATGCCATGTACAGATGTTGCAAGACTTGGAGGGCAAAGTCTTGTTCGTTTTGGCCTATTATATGACAGTTCATTTCTCTACCCCTCGGAGGGAGAGGGAGAGGGAGAGGAAGAGGGCGAGAGGTAAGAGAGAAGAATGACCGGTACGGCACATATTATAATTGACGGTTTGACGATGATGGCAATGGCAAGAATAAAAGGTGGTTGGCAGAAATGACAAATATGATATAATTCGTAACATATTCGACCGCATTGTATAATATAATAGTCACAAGACAATGTAGTTTGAGACAGACACTGATATATTAATGCACAAAGAGACGAAAATTAATTGTCGTTGAATGCATAGTGTTTATATGTACGGAACAATCGAGTGAAAACCAAAATGGATGATGCAACATCACTTTGGGCGAAGGAGTGCAGACATCTTGTAAACTGCATTAGATGCAGTGATCAAAGGCATGAGGTGATGGAGAAAGGGACTTGAAACCGAAGCCAAACACTGGTCGAAGTAAATGGCTAGGGTTTCTGAGCCTCTCAATTGACTCGGCCATGAGACCGAACTAGAGGAAGCTGCACACCCCCATTCACCCCCACGCGACCCATCCAGAACTAGAGGGACCCCATGGCCAGAAAAAAATAATATTAGAAGAATAATGTTTTATTTATTTATGTTAATTTAGTTCTTTGGCTTCAGCTTTCGTAAACAATTAGCTTAAGCATGAGCATGAATAAATGGCATGCATTCATGATGATGACCAAATGATAAAAATGAGGCCCATATCTCGGCGTAAAATTGGGTATCATCTGAGGAGGGTATTATTCCATGCTTCACATCAACGAGGTGTGATGTGACACCCACCCTTCTTCTACGTTGACGTGACCACCATCAACCTATGGATGACTCCCGAGGGTAGATGCACATTACACCACGATGATCGTATTCCTTTGTGTCATAGGAATCACCATGTCCTCCGACCTAACTTTTCGTTTGGAGAACATCAATCGCCGAATGCAGCTCACTACTGTTTATATAAGTAGGGTTCGTTTCTCTCTCTCTCTTTCCTTCACTGCCATGATCATGGTAGTTTGCACCGCGTGAGCTGCATGCACGTACCATTTAGTGGACGAGTCATAAAGAACCACGTAATTTAATTGCCATGCAACATAGTAGATTAGGATGATCGTGTCAATTTATTTGGTTTGATAAAGAAGATGTGTGGGGCTAACATAGATGAATCAATAGTTCCAAGTAGTACAGATATACCATGTGATATGACAGGAGAGAGGAGCCATCAGAATCTGAAGTGTAGCTGCTGAGACAAGACAAACGGCGTTTGTGTTCTTGACTTCAGTACTGCATGCGGAGACAAAAGGAGGAGGAGAAGATAAGAAGGGAGATTGTTTGGTTTTGAACAGGAGTTGTGTTGGGAAGAGGAAGACGAGTTTTGCTTGAAGAAAACATAAGCAGGACCTGTAGATTTTAGGGCCTTTAGTGAAGCCAGTAATAAACATCAACGTCTGCAGGTCACTGCGGTGCGTTGATGATCACTTTGTTGTCGACCAAGAACTGAGTTGAGTGAATGCAGATTTAGGCAATGCGAAGACAGGTCTTCTTTAATTGTCCTACGACCCAACAGCTCCGATCGAGATGTCTCAAGCAATGCATCGTCAATCAACAATGCAATATTTTGATCTTTGCTTTCCATCTCAGGACCTAATTGTAAATATAAAAACTATAAGGGATCAAAATGCAAATAAATAAAAAAACAAAGTGAGAAGAGAGAGAGAGAGAGAGAGAGAGAGAGAGAGAGAGAGAGAGGCGTGCCCTTGTTTATCAGGGATTCGGTTTGATGTTACATTGAATCGGATCAAGAAAAAATATATTATGTATTATTTTGAGTTCTCTTGTATTCCTGTTAATTAGATTGGTATATAAGATTATAGATTGACTAATTATGATGTTCTTAAATAATTTGATATTTATATTATGAAGAAATAAAAGAAGAAAAATAGTCATGTTGGAAAAATAAGAAAATAAAAGGAAGCATCTGAATAATTATATCGAGGATATACGATTCGAGTAAGAATTGGATGACTTTGTTGAGTCTGTTTTCATACAAAAGAATGCATGTGTTTGAATTTATAGATACATGATTTATGTGATTTACAAGTTATTTTATTATTTAAAAGTATTACAAAAAAAATTATATGTTGGTAATTTCAAAAACCATTTTATTTGAATCATTATTTATTATTTTATAAGTATTTTGTTATTTAAAATTATATATGTTGGTAACCATGAAAATATTTTTATTAAAATAAATGTTTATCGATTTTTAAAAATGGTTGTTGTATTTGAAAAAGATAAAAAATATATAATTAGTATCTAATTTAAATGATATACGGTTTCATCATATTAAAATAACATGAAAAATTTTTTTTGAAACTATTTTCTAGAAAATAATTGATACTATGTTCCATGATATGATAGTTGTATGTGGTTAATATAATTGTGATCTGAATCCTATCAATGAGGATTATATATTCAGAGATTAATTTTTTTTGTCCTTGACATATGAATATATAATACTTATAAAACATGATTTTAAGTTTTATCATAGAAATATATTGTGATTATAACTATCAATACTACTGTGATTTATATTCTGACATGTACCTATGTTTATGAATCCACTATATTTATGTTTATTTATGAAAAAATAAAATATAATTAAATGTATGTTTTTCGGAAAAGTATCCTAAGCATTATTTATATGATTTAAAATACATGCGAAGATAAAGTTTTTGTGTAAATTGATTAAGTATGAATAAAGTATTCGATACCCATGCACATTTCAAAAGCATATATTGAATATATAAATAACTCATATGTTTTAAATAAAATATTTACCTGTGATAAGTTTTTATTAATATTCGAGTCACTTATAGTTTGCTCATATGATTATTTCTTAATATTCTTTAAGGATTAGGTCATTTTTAGATACAGATGGAAGATCGATTTAATAGTCTTTCGCATTTTTGTAACAGTGAAATATATATATATATATATATATATATATATATATATATTGTTTGGAGGTTAATAGCCGCATTTAACTTTGCGTTCTCTATATAATCGAAACATGTCCAACCCCTACAAGCGTAACTCCCGTCTTGTCTCTCCGACGCTCGTTCCCTGCAGAGCCACAATGGCCCAGATGCTACTCTCCATGAAGGCTGCGTGCAACACTCATGGGCAGGACTCCTCGTACTTCCTGGGGTTGCAGGAGTATGAGAACGACCCGTATGATCCGAAGACCAACCCCACCGGGATCATTCAGATGGGCCTGGCGGAGAACCAGGTTCGCATTCCGTGGATCGCCATCATCTTTTGCCGGCTCTCTCTCTCTCTCTCTCGCTTACTCTTACCCTGTCGATCATGCAGCTCTCTTTCGATCTCATCGAGTCGTGGCTGCAGCGACACCCCGACGCGGCGGGGCTAAGAAGAGACGGCCGCGTCGTGTTCCGAGAGCTGGCTCTCTTCCAGGATTACCATGGCTTACCTGAGTTCAAGAGAGTAAGTGCTGGGTTCGAACAGATAGAGAGGGATGTCGCGCTTCTCTTTTGCCGCATGGTAATGCGATGCGTGCGCTTCTTTGAGATCCCGTCTTCACGTTCTGCACAACGTACGTCTGCAGGCACTGGCGGATCTCATGGGCGATTTAAGAGGCAACAAGATCGAGATCGATCCGCGAAAGCTCGTCCTGACCGCCGGAGCCACCTCTGCTAACGAGATTCTCATGTTCTGTCTCGCCGAACCCGGCGAGGCCTTTCTTATTCCTACTCCATACTATCCAGGGTAAACACATCATCTCTCCCACTGTTCATAAACCTCAGTAACTCCGCGACTAACATCCGCTAAACACAGGTTTGACAGGGATCTGAAATGGCGTACCGGCGCGGAGATCGTTCCTGTACACTGTTCCAGCTCCAATGGCTTCCGAATCACCAGAGCCGCCCTCGAAAAAGCCTATCAAGGAGCGCGAAAGCGTAATCTGATAGTAAAAGGAGTTCTGATCACCAATCCTTCCAATCCATTGGGCACGACGATGAATCGGAACGAGCTCGACGCCCTCGTCGACTTCGTCGTCGCCAAGGACGTCCATCTCATCAGCGACGAGATCTACTCCGGAACGACCTTCGACTCGCCCGGGTTCGTCAGCGTCACGGAGGCTATCGAGGGCAGAGCACACGTAACGGATCGCGTTCACGTTGTATACAGCCTCTCCAAGGATCTCGGCCTCCCTGGCTTCCGGGTGGGTGCAATCTACTCCAACAACGAGGCCGTGGTGGCCGCAGCTACCAAGATGTCGAGCTTCGGCCTCGTCTCTTCCCAAACCCAGTACCTCCTCTCGGCTCTGCTCTCCGACGAGGAGTTCAGAGGCAATTACACCGGGGAGAACCAGAAGAGGATCAAGCAGCGGCACGACCGGCTCGTCCAAGGCCTTGGGAGGAGTGGCATCAGCTGCTTAAAGAGCAATGCGGGTCTGTTCTGCTGGGTGGACATGAGGCACTTGCTGCGTTCCAACACATTGGAGGGGGAGATGGAGCTGTGGAGGAAGATAGTGTACGAAGTGGGGCTCAACATCTCGCCGGGCTCCTCCTGCCACTGCGACGAGCCCGGGTGGTTCCGCGTCTGCTTTGCCAACATGTCGGTCGAGACACTCGACGTCGCCATGCGGCGGCTGCAGGACTTCGTGGCCTCCGGCCGAGCCCACGACGACGGCAGCCACCAAAGGAAGAAGCCAATCTTGGGCAAGTGGATGCTCACCTTGTCATCCTCGGACCACAGGTCGGAGAGGGGATGGTAACAGTGTGAATTACAGTTCTCCACATCCAATCTCTTATTTTTGTTTGTTTCTTCTGATCAGAGACAACGAATAGACTATTAGTTCTTCTTCTTCTTCTTTCGAGCACAGTAAGCCAAAGTGCACAACGTTTCATGTTGTTTTTGACTTCACATCGTTGAAGTGGACTCTTCTCCTTCGCATTCAACGTGAATGGGTGTTGGGCTATGAGCTCTTTGTCCAAAGTCAAACCCTATGACACGATGTGAGTGGCAATAAATTAATGACATTAATTTATTAGACTTTCTTTTTCTGTTACTCCTCGAGAAATCAAAGATAGCGACCGAACTATGACACATTTTTTTTAAAATCTTTTCTTCATTCTTTTATAATGCATATATCCTAATTTTACTGCACATAAACCAAATTGAACCGAACAATTTGCTGCGACAATAATGAGTCCCTTTCCATGAAGCGCACTAAGACCGTGGCAACTGGCGATATATATATATATATATATCCGTCACTTTCATTTTTGTTATGATTCTTTACGTCGTGATTCAGCAAGGGACACAACTTAGTTTGTATGATTACTCAAAAGAAATATTTTACAGAAAAGGGATGGAGGATTGTAGTCGTATCTCCTAGGGTGCTTTCTGTTAGATCCGCGAGGAGTTCTAAGTCCTGAGTCCCTACATAATAGGTCAACGTCGGAGAGGGGAGTTCATGCTTGACCCCTTTGAAGTTTAAGTCAGTTTTGTAAATAGTCAATTCTATCCCCCAATATCTACCTAGGGATGGTTTTTATATCTTTCGTAGGGAGTCGGCTGCCCTTGTACTTGCTAGTGTCTATCGATATTTTCATCAGGTAGTTTTGTCTATTCTGGGGCCATCCTCCTAACCCTATGTCTTGCGGAGTTCTATCCTTACTAACAATTATCGCTTCGTTCGAATGGCGTGGACATGCTGTATGTCGCTTCGGAGCTGAGCAATATCGCTTCTAAGCCGAGCTGTGTCATAGTCGTTCCTGAATCGATTTGTGTCATTTCATACTGCTTTAAGATATATGCTCATGTCTTGCGGGGTTCTATCCTTACTAACAATTATCACTTCGTTCAAATGGCGTGGACATGCTGTATGCCGCTTCGGAGCCGAGTAGTATCGCTTCTAAGCCGAGCTGTGTCGCAGCCATTTCTGAATCGATCTGTGTTGTTTTGTACTGCTTCGAAATATTTGCGCTACTTTGACTTGAGTGGCATCACGTATGATTTGAAGTGATTGCCAATTAGGTGGTACCATAATATCCTATATCAATTATATATATAAATATAATAAAAGATCATGATATAGGTAGATACCAAATGATAGTTTTTTATTCATTACATTCTTAATTAATTTATGATTTAAGCATCAATCACATATTTGAGGGTATAAGGATTGTGTAATTTGAATGCATGAATGAAAAAAATCTCTCCCTCAAAATTTGTATAAATATATTTTACCTTAATGAATAAAATCACTCATCTTCTCAATAAATTTTTTAATTCTTCATAGTACCAGAGTCCTCTTTGCGTAAAAAAAAAACTTTTTTCCTTCGTCCCCTTATCCCTTCCCATTAGAACTTATTCCACTACTATCACTACAATAATAAACCCTTGGTGATCTGTACCTATATTGGAGTTTCTCGAGGGCACCTACTCCCTCATCTTTCTTGCCGTCGACAAGCTCTTTGTCGTCGATGGCTTCATCCTTGTCACTAAGGTTTTCTTCAGATATCCATCGTGACTCCCACGACTCTGTTCATCGCAACTCCCCGATGTTGTCGCTTACTATTGCTGCCACAAAAAGCCATCTCTTTCACTCCATCAACTTCTCTTGCGATCACAGACGTCGTCATCACCCTCACTAGTACTATCGTTCAATGCCACACCTGGTTGTCAACCTTTTTATAAGCCATAAATATTGCCATTGACATCGCTTAGTGCAGCGGATTAAAACTTCGATTTTAACAAAATCTTTCGTACGTTAAGAACGAAACTTGAGAAATTTAACTTGAAGGCGTATTCTTAAAGTTGCGCAGCAAGAGTAATAAGGAACTAAAGCAGTAAGAAGATTTGCAGTAATGTAAATGACAATAATAAAAAGCAAACCAGAGATTACGCCGATTTTTAGAGTGGTTCGGTCAAATGACCTACTCCACTTGCGAGGCCCCTCTTCGATGAGGCTCCCACCTTCCACTAGCAAGTCTCTTGAAATGGAAGGGTAAACACCCCTCTTACAACCTTTTACAAGCAGCTCAACCTCTTACAAATTTTCAATAAGAAAGAAGGAGGAGAACTCTCTAGCAAATTGAAAACAAGACTTGCTAAGACTTTCTAAGACTTTTCTCTTAATCAAAATGCTTCTCAAAAGTTGTAACCTCAGCTGAGATTTGAGGGGTATTTATAGGCCTCAAGAGGATTCAAATTTTGGGCTCCAAAATTTGAATTCTCTTAGGGTTCCCGGTGCTGGAGGTTCCACCGCCCAGCCAGGCGGTGCCACCGCCCAGCGCTCGGGTGCTGGACGGTGCAACCGCCCAGCCAAGGAGGTGTCACCGCCCAGCCAGGCGGTTCCACCGCCTGGCTTTCCGATTCATTGGTTTGGCTTAATTTTCGCCCAAACCAAATCTGACCTTGGGCCCAGTTGGCCCCTAACCAGGATATAGGATTATCTCTTAATCCTAATCCTAATTACAGGTGAACTACATAACACAAAAAAACATCCTAAGCAAGTGTTTTAACCGCGAACGTCGAGTCTTGTTCCGGCGAGCTTTCCGACGAACTTCTTCCGACGGACTCCCTACAAGCTCCCAATCTTTGTGATGACTTTAACGAGTAGCCGAGCCTTCTTGGTGATCTCCGCGAGCCTCCGACGATTTCTTCGGCGAACTTCTGACACGTTCCCGATTTCTTCTCGGATGGTTCCGGCAGCATCTCCGATGATTCTTCGGTCTCTTAAACGTCCATCGAGCTCGACTCCGGTATCCTTGCTTTATGTTTTCTGGTTATCGTAGTTAATCCTGCACACTTAACTCAATAATATGGATTAGATCAATTAACCCACCAATTGATTATATCATCAAAATCCGAGATTCAACAATCTCCCCCTTTTTGATGATGACAATCAATTGATGACGGAGTTAAACATAACTCCCCCTATCTATATGCCATATTATGAGAAGATAAAAACACTTGAATTCCATCCCATTGGATTCAAGCATAACCCGATAAGTTCTAATCGTGGAACTTTATCGTTATCCTCATTAAACAATAGTAAGTACGAAACTTCGATGAAAATCATAAGTTAAATGATACGGGACGAGTTTTGCTACGATAGAAGATAAAGATTTTCAATATAAATTTCATGATATCAATCTTGTGATATTTTCAAGGATTTGCAAGTCATATAAGACATTCATATCACACAAAAGATAAACATTTTCAATATAAATTTCATGATATCAATCTTGTGATATTTTCAAGGATTTGCAAGTCATATAAGACATTCATATCACACAAGTTTTTGTAATTCATATTAGCCATGCTATCGTTCTGGTGTAAGTCATCACTTTTCCCCCTTTGTCATCAACAAAAAGAGACAAGCCAGCTAATTGATGATCATAGAAAAAGGTTTAGCATTTATCAAAGTTCATCATTCAAATTTGTCAGAAATAGTTTATCCAAAAGACATCATCATCTATGCAGATTAAGACAGTAGTTATCTAAAGGAAAGATCAGTTATCGTACAATCGATAACAAATATGAACTTTTTTTTTTTTTTAAAAGCAAACAGGACAGAATAAAAAGATACATCAATTTAATCCTTAGGAGGTAATCCACAGTGCTGATACATGATATCTATTTTTTCATTCATCTGTCGTAGTGTCTTCAAAATTTCAACTTGTTGATTCTGAATTTGTTCTTGCTGTGATTTGATCTGAGATAGCTCCGCCATAATGATATCTTCAGAGGAGGAAACAGGAGCTGAAGGTGCTGCTCCAAAGGGACTAGGAGGAGGAGATTCACTTCCCATAAGAATTGGTGTTTCGGGTTGTTCTATTGGTGTAGGAATTGGATCCGTCCTTCTAGGCTGCCTAACCCATATGCCATTGCTAAAAGTGCACCTAAGTTTTTTTAGCAGGTTTTTATTTATTATGTTATATCGATCATTTTGAATAGATTCTTCATCGGGTGGAATGCAAATGTCATAGGCACGAAGAATTCTAGTGATTAACCTCCCATATGGCAATATAGTATCTTTAGTCATAATTTCCTACATGTGTTGGCGAATCAAGTACCCAAAACAATTATGCTGACCGGTCATAATCCAATACATGGTTCCTATCTCTAATTGACTTACTTCGTCAAGATGAAATTGTTTGGGGAATATGATGCTTGTGATAATGTGATGAAGAATTTTAGAGTTGAAAGGCATTAAGTGTTCACAGCTCTTGGGTAGGAAGTCAAGGTTTGGATTTGCAAAAATTGTTTTCACGGCTTCGGAATAGGTTGCTCCTATTTTTTTGAAGTCCCATTTACCTTTAAAATAGCATCCCCTATCTTTTTCAGTTATGCCAATTAGCTCACAAATGGTGCTGTCAAAAATTCTAATGGGTGTTCCTAGAATGTAAGTGCTTAAGCTATCATTGTCTTCATATAGGTTGGCATAGAACAATCTCACTAACCGTTGATAGATTGGTTCATCTATTTGTAGTAGAGGTAGAGCTTCTAGTTGAGCAAACCACTTAATGGGATCTAAGTCCTCTAGTTCATCCAAATCAACGTATTTTCCCTTATGGACACATCGTGTTTCAAATTTTGGAAAGCTAAGGGCTACCTCTTTTGATCTAAAAAGGTCATGGTTATATGAATCTCCTTCAATCCTTATTCCTTTTGATCTCTTTGGAGCCATTTTCTAGACAAGATGATGATCAAATTGTGAAAAATAAGCAAGAGAAAGAGAAAAGAAAGGAGGGATTTCAAGTGTTACCTTGTGGAGATTATGTTGAGAGATGGAAAGCTTGGACCACCAAGAATCCTTCTCCAATGTTTCTAAGAGTTAGAATGAGGGTTAGAGGGAATGGGAGAGGGTTTTGGAGAGGTCTTTCTTCAGGTTGGGGGCGGTGTCACCGCCGGCCCTAACCCCTCGGGTTAAAAGGGTGACTCGGTCGGTGTCACCGCCAAACTGGTCGGTGTCACCGCCGGATCTGGCGGTGCCACCGCTGGCATCACGCGGAGGAAAGAAAAAAATTTTCTTCCTTCCTTTTGTTTAGCTTCTTCCCTCAAGATCATAATTTATACTTTAATGGATCATTTTGAATTGAAGAAGAAGGAAGAATTCAAATTCATAAACGAAGGGAAAAGAACGAGTCCTTTTTGTGAAGTTCATTTTAGGAACAATTTAGCATGCCTAATTCCCTTCGGATGAATTCAAATTGGTCTTCATTCAAATCTTTTGTAAATATATCTGCTAATTGATGCTTTGTGTCAATGAATTCTAGAACAACATCATTGTTAAGAACATGATTGCGTATGAAATGATGCCTAACGTCGATGTGCTTAGTTCTAGAGTGCTGAATTGGATTTTTAGTAAGACATATGGCACTAGTATTATCGCATTTTATGGGAATATTTTCAAGGTGAATTCCATAGTCTTCTAATGTATTTTTCATCCAAATTACTTGTGCACAACATGCATTTGCAGCAATGTATTCGGCTTCCGCCGTAGATAGTGCAACTGAATTTTGTTTCTTGGAAGTCCAAGAAACAAGTGCATGTCCTAAAAATTGGCATGTTCCGGATGTACTTTTTCTATCTATCCTGCATCCGCCAAAATCGGCATCTGCATAAGCTATTAGATCGAATTTTTCAGATTTTGGATACCACAATCCTAAATTTGAAGTTCCTTTAAGATACCTAAATATTCTTTTAACACTCTTAAGATGAGATAATTTAGGATTAGATTGAAACCTAGCGCAAAGTCCTACACTAAACATAATATCCGGTCTAGTCGCAGTGAGGTAGAGTAGACTACCTATCATTCCCCTATATGTTTTTTGATCGAAACTTTCACCAGTTTCATCCATATCTAACTTAGTCGCAGTACTCATAGGGGTGTTTATTGCTTTTGAATTATCCATGTTAAATCGTTTTAACAATTCTAACGTATATTTGGATTGGTTAAGAAATATACCATCACTAAGTTGTTTGATTTGTAATCCCAAAAAGAAAGTTAATTCACCCATTAAACTCATTTCAAATTCAAGACTCATACATTTGACAAATGATTCACATAGTGATTCATCCGAAGAGCCAAACACAATATCGTCAACATAAATTTGCACAATAAGAAAATTATTTTCAAAATGTTTAATAAACAATGTAGTATCAACCTTGCCTTTGGTAAAATTATTTAAAATAAGAAAGGAACTAAGCCTTTCATACCAAGCTCTAGGAGCTTGTTTTAAGCCATAGAGAGCTTTAGTCAATTTGAATACATGATTAGGAAGAAGAGAATTTTCAAATCCGGGAGGTTGTTCGACAAATACTTCTTCGGAAATAAAACCATTCAAGAAAGCACTTTTAACATCCATTTGAAATAGTTTAAAATTATTACTACTAGCATAGGCAATGAGCATCCTTATGGCTTCTAATCGAGCCACGGGAGCGAAGGTTTCTTCGTAATCGATACCTTCTTCTTGGTTGAAACCTTTGGCCACTAATCTAGCCTTGTTTCTAACCACGATACCATTTTCGTCTTGCTTGTTTCTAAAGACCCACTTAGTACCTATGACTAAGTGGTCACTTGGTCTAGGAACAAGCTTCCATACCTCATTCCTCTCAAATTGGTTCAATTCTTCTTGCATTGCAATGATCCAAAAATCATCTTTTAAGGCTTCGTCAATGCATTTAGGTTCAATTTGAGAAAGGAAAGCGGCGTTAGCACAGAAATTTTTGAAAGAAGAATGAGTTTGAACCCCTTTCGATGTATCTCCTATAATTTGCTCTTTTGGATGAGCATCTACATACTTCCATTCTTTTGGTAAAGAAATTTCGGAAGAAGATGCATTCAAATGGCTATTTTGAGGAGAGGGTTCATTTAAATTCAAATTATCAAAACCAAGATCATCATCAAAATCATTTTTCTTTAAATCGGAAATTTCATTAAAAACTACATGAATAGACTCTTCAATTACTAAAGTTCTTTTATTAAAAACCCGAAAAGCTTTAGAAACGGAAGAGTAACCAAGAAAGATGTCTTCATCGGATTTAGCATCAAATTTTCCTAAAGCATCCCTTTCATTTAAAATAAAGCATTTACAACCAAAAACTTTAAAATAGGAGATGTTTGGTTTTTTGTTATTCCATAATTCATAGGGAGTTTTGGATAAGGATGGTCTTATTAGGACTCTATTCATGATGTAGCAAGCCGTATTTACGGCTTCGGCCCAAAAGTACTTACGTAAACTATGTTCATTCAACATAGTTCTTGCCATTTCTTGTAGGTTTCTATTTTTCCTTTCAACTACTCCATTTTGTTGAGGATTTCTTGGAGTTGAGAAGTTGTGATTGTACCCATTACTTTCGTAAAAATTTTGAAAGTCACGGTTTTGGAATTCACCACCGTGATCACTCCGAATTGATGAAATCATGAAGCCTTTTTCGTTTTGAGTGAGTTTACAAAATTTAGAGAAACACTTGAAGTAATCACTTTTGTGAGCTAAGAAATAGGTCCAAGTGTATCTAGAGTAGTCATCCACAATCACAAAAGCATATTTGCTTCCACCTAGACTTGTTGTATCAATTGGTCCAAATAAGTCCAAATGGATCAATTGTAATGGCCTAGTAGTGCTAATTTGATTTTTTGGTTTGAAGCTTGTTTTTATTTGTTTGCCTAGTTGACATGCATCGCATACTTTGTCCTTAATAAACTTTATATTTGGAATTCCTCGTACTAATTCTTGAGATGAGATCTTAGATATTGTTTTCATGCTTGCATGGCCTAATCTCCTATGCCAAAGCCAAGCATCATCATTTACGGCGGAGAAGCACATTTCATTACTTAGTTCATCAAGATTGATGGTATAGACATTATTTTGTTTTAAAGCAATCATAGTCATGTTATGATTTGGTTTTTCAATAATGCACATATTTGATTCAAATCTAACGATGTAACCTTTATCGCATAGTTGACTAATACTCAAGAGATTATGTTTCAATCCATCAACTAGTAAGACATCATCAATGGAAAAATTAAATTTGTTACCAATAGTTCCCTTGCCAATGATTTTGCCATTGTTGTTGTCTCCGAAGGTAACGTACCCTTCTTCTTTGCTAGTGAGCATAGAGAAATGAGATGGATCTCCAGTCATATGTCTTGAGCATCCACTATCGAGATACCATCTCTTGCTCCTAGCTTGTTCATCAAGATTGATGGTATAGACATTATTTTGTTTTAAAGCAATCATAGTCATGTTATGATTTGGTTTTTCAATAATGCACATATTTGATTCAAATCTAACGATGTAACCTTTATCGCATAGTTGACTAATACTCAAGAGATTATGTTTCAATCCATCAACTAGTAAGACATCATCAATGGAAAAATTAAATTTGTTACCAATAGTTCCCTTGCCAATGATTTTGCCCTTGTTGTTGTCTCCGAAGGTAACGTACCCTTCTTCTTTGTTAGTGAGCATAGAGAAATGAGATGGATCTCCAGTCATATGTCTTGAGCATCCACTATCGAGATACCATCTCTTGCTCCTAGCTTGTGGGTTTGTCTACAAAAGAGGATGATTTTTAGGTACCCATTTGATTTTGGGTGCCTCAAAAATTGACCCACTAACTTTGTTATTTATGATTGAATTCTTTATAGTTCCTTTAGGAACCCATATTAATTTTTGTGAACTAATTTTCCTAAATGGGCATTTGTAGGCAATATGTCCGGATTTGCAACAAAAGTTGCATTTCATATAAGAGGAAACATGTAATGTAGGTCCTTTTATGAAAGTGGTAGGATTTTGATGTAATCCTTTTACAAATCCAATTCCATTTCTATTTGCGATGTGACCCTTGTGTGCAAGGATCATATCTAATCCTTTGCTACAAACCTTAAACTTTCCTTAAGAAGCAAATTTTCATTTTTTATTGCTTCTAAGTGCTCACACTTAGAGCATGGAGGAGTTTGAAGACTATCAAACTTATCTTGTAGCAAAGCATGCTCTTTCTTTAAGATACTTAACTTCTTGCTAACAGTTCTACATTCATCAAATAATTCATGAAAAGCGATAGATAGTTCTTCAAAAGATAAGTCTTCATTAAATAAATCACATACCTCTTCTCCTAACGCCATTAGCGCGTAATGAGCAACTTGCTCGGTGTTGGACTCCTCTTCTTCGGATGCGCTTGAATCATCCCACGTTGCCTTGAATGCCTTCTTCTTTGATGTTCTCTTTTTGGCTTGAGGACAATCGTTCTTATAGTGTCCCGGTTTTTTGCATTCATAGCAAATCACTTGGTCCTTCTTTTGTTCAAATTTATTTTTTGTATTATTTTTAAATCTGTTCTTTCTTAAATATTTTTTAAATTTTTGAGTCAAAAGTGCAATGTCATTGTCACTATCCTCATCACTTGATGTTCCTTTCAAGTGGTCTTCTTGTGATTTGAGTGCCATATCCTTCCTGTTCTTTGGAAGGGGGTTCTCGAGCTCGTCATGAGCTTGACATGTCATTTCGTAGGTCATTAGAGACCCAATGAGTTCTTCAAGAGGGAATGCTTTAAGGTCTTTGGCCTCTTGAATGGCCGTAACTTTTGGATCCCAACTTTTAGGGAGGGATCTTAAGATTTTAGTTACTAGTTCAAAGTTAGTAAAATCTTTACCAAGAGCTTTGAGTCCATTGATGACATCCGTAAACCGGGTGTACATGTCTCCGATGGACTCACTTGGTTTCATTCGGAAAAGTTCATAAGAGTGCACAAGGATGTTGATTTTGGACTCTTTCACTCGGCTAGTGCCTTCATGAGTGACCTCAAGAGTTCTCCAAATATCAAAAGCCGAATCACACACTGAAACACGATTAAATTCGTTTTTGTCTAGTGCACAAAACAAGACATTCATAGCCTTTGCATTTAAAGCAAAAACCTTCTTCTCCGATTCATCCCATTCGCTCATCGGAAGAGAAGATTTTTGAAATCCATTCTCGACAATAGACCAAAGCTCAAAGTCCATAGAAATGAGGAAGATTCTCATGCGAGTCTTCCAATATGTGTAATCCGACCCATTAAACAAAGGTGGTCGTGCAATAGAATGACCCTCTTGCATCTCGGAGTAAGCCATCTCTCTTGGGTATTAAACCAAATATGAGAGATAACCTTGCTCTGATACCACTTGTTAGGATCGGAGCGGCACTAAGGGGGGGGGGGGGGTGAATTAGTGTAGCGGATTAAAACTTCGATTTTAACAAAATCTTTCGTACGTTAAGAACGAAACTTGAGAAATTTAACTTGAAGGCGTATTCTTAAAGTTGCGCAGCAAGAGTAATAAGGAACTAAAGCAGTAAGAAGATTTGCAGTAATGTAAATGACAATAATAAAAAGCAAACCAGAGATTACGCCGATTTTTAGAGTGGTTCGGTCAAATGACCTACTCCACTTGCGAGGCCCCTCTTCGATGAGGCTCCCACCTTCCACTAGCAAGTCTCTTGAAATGGAAGGGTAAACACCCCTCTTACAACCTTTTACAAGCAGCTCAACCTCTTACAAATTTTCAATAAGAAAGAAGGAGGAGAACTCTCTAGCAAATTGAAAACAAGACTTGCTAAGACTTTCTAAGACTTTTCTCTTAATCAAAATGCTTCTCAAAAGTTGTAACCTCAGCTGAGATTTGAGGGGTATTTATAGGCCTCAAGAGGATTCAAATTTTGGGCTCCAAAATTTGAATTCTCTTAGGGTTCCCGGTGCTGGAGGTTCCACCGCCCAGCCAGGCGGTGCCACCGCCCAGCGCTCGGGTGCTGGACGGTGCAACCGCCCAGCCAAGGAGGTGTCACCGCCCAGCCAGGCGGTTCCACCGCCTGGCTTTCCGATTCATTGGTTTGGCTTAATTTTCGCCCAAACCAAATCTGACTTTGGGCCCAGTTGGCCCCTAACCAGGATATAGGATTATCTCTTAATCCTAATCCTAATTACAGGTGAACTACATAACACAAAAAAACATCCTAAGCAAGTTTTTTAACCGCGAACGTCGAGTCTTGTTCCGGCGAGCTTTCCGACGAACTTCTTCCGACGGACTCCCTGCAAGCTCCCAATCTTTGTGATGACTTTAACGAGTAGCCGAGCCTTCTTGGTGATCTCCGCGAGCCTCCGACGATTTCTTCGGCGAACTTCCGACACGTTCCCGATTTCTTCTCGGATGGTTCCGGCAGCATCTCCGATGATTCTTCGGTCTCTTAAACGTCCATCGAGCTCGACTCCGGTATCCTTGCTTTATGTTTTCTGGTTATCATAGTTAATCCTGCACACTTAACTCAATAATATAGATTAGATCAATTAACCCACCAATTGATTATATCATCAAAATCCGAGATTCAACACTTCGATGCAGAATCCAGATCTACAGATCTGAGATCTCCCAAAGTCAAAGCCTTACCTGTGACTTACCGGTGTCCTTGATCGTTGATCCCCGTGACCTACCAGTGTTCACGACTTATCACAATCAATGCCATAATCGGTTGTTGACCTTCCCATCAACCATAAAATTCGTTGTTGACTTAATTAGATATTAGATCTCTATCTTCTACCATCCATTAGATCATTAATTGGTTCTGGATTTTTCTCGGTGGATCACAATATCTTTTCAGCATATCTTCTTCATCTACATTTATTGTTTTGTAAGGAAATAATAGTTCATCTCAACCTATAAGAGTTATATCCATCAATGCAGTAACTCTAATCCCTTTCAAACTATTCAAAGATGGTAACTATGTATTTTAGCGAGCACAATTTATCAAACTCCTCTTTGAATATGATCTATTTTGTTGCATCAATGACTTTCTTAGTTGTTCATCAGAAAAGATCCAAATACTAGGAGAACCTATCCTACTAACAAATCATGATCACAAGTTATGGTTATGACAAGACCATTTTATTACATAAGTAATTTAAGCCTCAATCATTAGCTTTATAGTACCACTAATCTCTTTATGGAGTATTATAAGAAGCATGGTCAAAGTTACAAACTATTCTCACTATTCTCACTAATCGCTCTCGCACTCATATATGTTTTTTTTTGAATTAAAATCTATTTATAGTTGAATTTTTCTCTGAAGTAACTTGTGTTTCCATTAATCTACTTTTTATTTAAAAATATAAAAAACTCATTAATCACATATCATATCATATCTACTCCAACAAAAAGAGATGTCACAAAACTGTATCACAGCAATCCAAACCCTCCAAGAACAGCCTGTGAAATGATTAAGTGTTGCCATTCAAATGTCACAAGAACTAAAAGATGAGTAGCTCCTACGACCATAATGCTGCACTTGGTCTGCAACATTAATGAAGGTTGACTCCTGGGATCGTCAAAACACTTTGGTCACAGAAATTTTCTTGTGTGCAGACCATACGATGCTATGATCGATAACATAGAATGACAAGTACATGTTTAGGACTTAATTATTACATCTTAGAAGATTATGACTCCATCAGCAATGCTGCAATTTTGTTATGCATCACCACTTCATGAAGATGATAGAACACTATCAATGATAAGACAACAACTAGGCTTTAATTACAGTCTTCTACAATCACAAATATTGAGTATTGTCGCCCACTGACATTTCCACAACTCACCTCGATGCTTGTACTCATTTACATGCAACAATGTGTGTAGCTCAGATTTATTTCCAGTCAAGCATGTCCAAGAGCCACAAGACTTCATTCTCAGAGCTTGCAGCATCGCAGAAGTCGATCTCAATGCCAAAGACATCAGTGATTCTGAGGGCATTGTTCGCCATAAACAACAGGGAGACCCAAGCCCTGATTCCAGATACAAACGGATGTCCTGGTGCAAAGTTTAGGTAGTCATAAGCCAGTGCGCGGAATGCGTTGCCATCTACGTACCCAAAATGGGACTGGTTCACGATTCGTGCTATTTGATGTGTATCCTTGCGACTCACGAGGATGGACACGGTGATCATCCGTCCCAACGAAAGGGAGAATCTTGGCTCGACTTGCATTGTCATCTTGTAATCATCACTGTCCAGATGAACCTTGAGCGCATCAGGTATTCCTGGAGGTGGGTTCTTTATCCCTCTCAGGAGTGCAGTGCCAGAGACAGCTTCAGAAAATACCAGTCTCTGTTCTGACCAAAGGTCGATGTAGAATTCCAAATCATCAAAGGAAAGCCTTGACGGGGGAAGCGGCTGAGGTGGCTGGGATCTGGAGAAGGTCACAAAGAGGTTGTGGTAGCTCAAGGATGGAGGAGGTCTTTTGCAAATGGAAGGCCATCTCTTGGAGCAGACGCACTTCCAAAAGTAATCATCCCTGGCAATATCTCTCCATTGATGGCATACCAGCATGCAGGAAACTAGATCTTCACCATCAAGTAAAGGGAAGACAGCCTTCAAAACCTCACCAGATATCAGATCTTTGGTCATTGTAGATGGTGCTCAACAGCAAAAAATAGTAAAGAAACTGGAAGGTCCAAATCAAAATCCAAGGTTTGTTACTTTTATGATGCTGAGCATGAATATGGTGTATCAATACCAGATGTTTACCTGCATAGTAGAAGAAAAAACAGATCATGTTACCAAAAAGCCTGCCACAAGTGAGCTCCCTAGATCAACAACACTTTGAAGGTTAATGAAGCTGGTAAAATGGCCAGGTATAGATTATAGAAATTCAGAACTACCTGGGATAACTGTTACAATCTTGTGCAAAAGTTTGCTAACCTTGACAACAAGGTTAATTAAAGATAGGAGTTATAATGTGCAAGGTATCCAGACAGTGTTGGCACTAGTTTTTTAATTAAGTTCCAGAATCATATGGTTCTTGAGTGAGTTAAGGGGCTCATGACTGTCAGTCTTAGTATAATTGTAATAACAAAAGTGTAGGAGGGAAGGACTGAAAGTTAAGAAAAAAATTCTGAGTTGTATTGTATTTCATTTCATTCCTTTTAAAGATAACACCTCTCATGCATTCATTCACTGTTTTCCCAACACCATGATGTCATGAACGATATTTATCAGAACCAGAATGGATACCAAATGAACCGAGTGTTGGGTCAGTGTGCCATTGCTCAGCCCATAGGTCAATCAATTAGACCACATATTCTAAATTTAGTAAATATATACTACAGAAATGATAAAAATAACAGAAACTAATAGAAAGAAATATTTAACATTAACAAGATGCAAGCTAGCAACTTTGAACTTTACTCTGATTCTCGAGACCCTTTAAGATTTCTTTTTTTTTCCTTTTATCATTTTTTGACTGTCTAAAAGTCTACAAATAAACCCAACAATGACAATTAGAAATAAGATGAAGAGCAAGCTTAGTCGTTTCCAAAGCATTTGAAAACTGAACCAAAATAATTGGAATGATATGCTTTTCCAAGTTAAACTCAGTAACTCAATGGTAGGAAAAGATTCATCTATCTGACCCAAATAGTTGGGATCTAGCTTACTGTTGTATGTTCATCCAGTTCACAGAAATTGACTAGTTGGATTCAATTGAATTCAGATCATTGATGTAACACCCTCATTTCCCAAATACTTGCCACTTTATGACTTTGTTGTTGTTATTGATGCGACACCCGGAAGTGGACAAAAACTAAGTTGACTTATAATGGTCTAATGGGCGGGCTTAAGCATTTTGGGCTAGTGGTTTAGGCCCAATGAAGTTAATAGGCTAGTTATCCCATCAAATTGGGTCGTTATCAAAAGTGACCTAGTATTGGAGCATCATGAGAGGCTTGAGTAAGAAAGACTATCTGCGAATATGGGGCTAGAGGACATATCACAACGTGGAGTCGCTACCGGGCTATAACTCACCAGCAACATGTTGGGGTTTGAATAGTTTGATTCTAAGCAATGTTGAGACTTGACAAAAACATCAAGCTTTTAAGTAGGAGGGATTGTAACACTTTAATTTAGTCCATATTGAAAGTAGACAAAGATTAAGATTAACTTATAAGGGTCTAACGAGTATACTATTATTAATTTGAACTTAATCATTGTCCTATCTGGCTGAATCGTGACAAATGGTATCAGAGTCAACCAATTATTGGGGCATGGTAAGGCTCAAGTAGAAAAAACTACTCATTGTTGGAGCCAAAGGGCATGTTACAGCCTGGAGCTACCACTTAGCTATGCCTCACCATGCTAAGGTTTGATACCGAGACTCTATTGGTCATTGACGAATACGTCAATTCCTTAAATGGGAGAGATTATAACACCTCAATTTATTCCCACAGTAGAAATGAAAGTAAACAAAGACTAAGATTGACTTACAAGAGTTTGATGAGTGTGCTACTATTAACTTGGGCTTAAATATCCTAGGCTAATGATTTAAGCTTAATAAAGTGCATAGGCCAATTATCCTATAAGTCTACGTCCTGACAATTGACATGTCCAATACAATAGCTAGATTGAATTGCCAAGGATCTGATTTTGAAATTTTCCAATTGGATCATCCAGTCCAATCTAGTTCCGAAAAAGGCCACTATTCCATAAACTATGTCGAAAACATCAAGTAGTAGCCGACCAATCGATATAACTGCTATCACTATTTAGTATCTTCTGATGCATGTAACATCAACTTAATATTAGATATCACAAAACATTTCTACCTCACAATCATTCTTCTTAGCTATCAAAATATGATATTCATGACACATGCTTGAGTAATAGTGTCTTTTGTCATGTTTAAACAATAGGTTGCTGCTTGAAATCTTTGGTTATGCTTCATTCAAAAATTTAATTTATTCATAAATGATGCATATTCCAACAAATTTATGCCCACAAAGGGAGATAGAATAAAGGCATGGTTTACTATGATTTACTTTACAGCAATAAGACAAACTAAATTGGATAAATAAGTACCCTTTTATAACCAATTTAGACTACCTAAAACCAATAAAAGATAACATTAATAGCAAAAAAAGAATTAATAAAAAGGGTGTATCTATGTGTGGCTACGTTCTAGAAGCAAACTACTGTGTGAATGTATTGGTACATCATGATGGGTATCACATGAGATACTTCAAAATTCATATAGTACATGGGTAAAACCATTCATCTAGGCTACCTGAAAAATAAACAACAGTATTGATACCAATTTTCATATGACGAAACACCAGTGAAACTTGGTTAGGGTAATTAGCAAAATCGAAGAAGGGGGATGTAATGCACAGAATCATTTGTCCTTATTAAACTTCTTTCATTGACCTAATTGTATATAAAAACTTTTCAATTTATTCATATCTATCGATGACAAAAGCTTAGTATTCTAATATCAGCAAGGAGGCGACTTACCAACATTAGTGGCACAACACCACAACCTACCGAACAATTTTATCTTTGTTGAGATAATATTTATCCACAAAAGGGCCCCAGAAGGTAATCAATAAGGCTGCAGGAAAAAATAAAAATGGTTTTTGAGAATTTGCATGTGATCTATCAGCATCAATGAATGAGAATAAACCAGCGAAATGACAATAAGACTCGTCACTTGGCACAGTGACCAACTGCTCTGGAATAAAGATTGTTGAATGCTGTCTACATTTCAGGCGTATAGTCAAAAAGTCCCAAGTGACAGTAGTTCACAAGTTCAAATGAAGATGAATTTTTGAACAACACAAGAGTATAAATAGTGTGGATATGCAGAATACACAGTACTGCCAAAAGATTAAAGTTCAAATCCTCATGGTTAATGTTATGAACTTATGATCATTTATAATTATAACAGACAAGAAGCATAACCAGTATAGCCAAAAGATTAATATGCAAGTCCCCATGGTTAATTTTATGATCTTACGATCATGCATGAGGGTAACAACTCTAGCGCACCAATCCTGCAAAGCAAATATCAGACAGGAAACATGGAGAACACACCTTTGGACTAGAGACAGTTAAAAAATCTGGTCTCCAGATCACATGATAGTTAGGCTCCAAAAATCACCCTTACTCTATTTTTGTGACTTAGGAATCAAGATCAATTTGTAGAATCTAATAACAGACTCCAAGCCACAAGTCCAGAAATAAAATTGGAATAGCCTCATGCAAAATGAAATCAGCACCCGACCTTGATCGCATGTACTTCCACAGTCTTGTGCATTGCCAAATTCCAATTTTTAGGGCATAGAAATAACAACCAAAAGGCAACAGAGATCGAGAAGAACTAAACAGCACGTCATAAGAAATAAAATGAGGACTTAAAGCAAATAATTAGGGTGGAAAAGACTTTCTTTGCTTAATAATAATAGAAACCCACAACGATCCAAAGATTTCCATGGATAGGAAATTTCGCAACATAAGCACCCCTAAAAGAACTACGAACAATCTCCTAGCAATCTCGCAAACAAAAGAGACTCGAGAAATAAATCGAAATCGACTCGAGAACTAACCTAACCCAATTTCCCAAAACGGCAAGGAGATCACCCCTAAAAATGTCGCAAATTCGAACAAAAGAATGGACCAAAGGGGAGTACCCAGGAACTCGTGATGTCCATCGACCGATCGGTAGCGAAGAGAATAATCCGCGTCCTCCGTAGGGCGATTGAACCTGGAATCGGCGATCGGGCAATTGGACCTGGAATCGGCGATCGCAGTCGCAACGGGGAAGCGTGGTGAACACCGTGGAATGGGGAGGCGACACTGCCGTTGGCGAGGAGCCTGCCGAATTAAATCGTTATCCCACTTTACTACCCACGTATTTACTAACCATACTGTAGTCATGGGTCCCACATGAGACTTCTGTGGATATCCAATGAGCACGCTAGTAGGAATTCAGGTCGACAATGGGTGGGCTCGGAAATCACAAAGATAGGGCTAGGGAAGGGTCGTCTGACCAATCACAACCGTCCGATTCCTAGGCCTTCCATCATCCGATCAAAAGATTTTATTTGGGGCATTTTTGCATAATTTACCCTCTCATACATATGTAATTACCTTTACGCCCCTATCAAATGTTAACTGTCATTATTACCACAGAACATAAATTAATAATTCATTTTTATATTATTTTAAATGTGATTGAATCTTAATATGAATTAATATGATAATTTAATTTAATGTCAACCTAATACTAAGATATGAGTAGTGTATTATTATATAAAATGATAAGTCTCTTATTTTAAAAAAAATCATTTACTGAAATATTTTTTATTTTTAAAAATTCAATCAATTTTATTTTATTTTTAGAATTTTTTATTATACATCAATAAAAGAAGAATCTAGAAAGTAAAGACACCAAAGGAAGAGCCCCACCCAAACCCCACCACCATGGGTTTACGAGTGTTCAAGAGCCCATACCACAACCAATATCTAAATAGTAATAATAATAATAATAAAATGAAACCTCAGCTGACAAGGAAGAGATAAATATTTCCTTGCCACCATCACAAGTGTTTCTGTCTGACACTTGTTCTCACTGGACTCTGAGGAGCTCTTAAACTCATTGCTTTTATGCAGTTCCTTTGCTTTCTACCTCTACAGTCATGGCTGCTGCTTTCCTGCTCCTCACACTCGCTCTCGCATTGTTTGGTGGTTCAGGTAAGCTGTAGGATACTGCCTCATTGTTTTCTTTTTCCTCCTTGTTTTGGTTGGTTTTCCAAGTTTAGGATCACATATGAACGGCAGAAAAATGGCTTTGGCATGGGGTTTTTCCTTCACTATTCTCTTCTTTCTTTCTTTCTTTTTTCGTTAGTTTCCCAAGTTTATGATCTCACATGAATGAGAGAATGATGGTTTTCTTCCCTTTTTTTTCATTACATCAACTAAATGGTTAAGGTTGTCTACCCATTACTTGCAGATGTTTTTTTTTTCTTTTGATTAGTTTTCCATGTTTAAAATCACAAATGAATGACAGAAAAATGGTTTTGTCAGGGTCTTCTACCTCATTATTTTCTTCTTTCTTTTTCTTTTTGTCAGTTTTCTAAGCTTATGATCTCACATGTATGACAGTATGATGTCCATTAAATGTCCATTTTCTTCTGATGCTTCCTTCAAGAACACATTTATGACAAATTTCCTCAAGGGATAAGTCACTTCTTCAAGAACTCCTTTCTTCTCTCATTACATGATAAGACTAGTACATAGAACAACAATTTGGTGCTTTTACAGACACTAAGGACTCCAATACTGGAGAACATTTCGACTTGTTACTCTTCTTTTCTCCTTTGTTGCGCGTACTGGAGAACAATTTGCCCCTTTAATCATCTGCTACCTTGTACATGAACTGAAATCTTGTTTCCTTCTTTTTAATTTCTTGTGGAAGATGCTGCTTGGTGTGTTTGCCGGTCTGATGTGAGCACATCTGCTCTGCAAAAGTCACTGGACTATGCTTGTGGAGCTGGGGCTGACTGCTCTCCTGTCCTACAAAATGGGGCATGCTACAACCCCAACACGGTGCTTGCTCATTGCTCTTATGCTGTGAATAGCTATTACCAGAGGAAGGGTCAGGCCCAAGGATCCTGTGACTTCGCTGCCGCTGCAACACTTACCTCCACAGATCCAGGTGATCGAAGCCTCCTCTATTACACACACTGTTTACATTACTTTTGCCACTCGAAGAGGCCATTTAAGAGGAGCAACTCACATTCTCTTCCATGTTGTAGGGGGGAATGGCTGCACATATCCTGCAACTCCCAGGTACTTCCCCTTGAGCTTGTACAAAACATTGCTGTTATTTTCTTAAGGATCTTTAAGTCCTGCTTTGAATGAAGATATGGAATGAACCTTTGGAGGAGTCAAAAAGGTTTTGCTTTCCTGCCATTCTCAGCTTTTCTTTCATCCATCCCAAGGGAATAGTGTGATCTTTGTCCTTTTCAGCTTCCTGAATCCTCTCCCCCATACAAAGAATCTAATTCATCGCACTCTTCTTTCGTTTGATTTGCCAACCTTCTTCTCCTTGAAGGTAGCTCACCTTCCTGGTCCTGCATCTTTTAATGCCTGATCATCCATGAGTTATATGGGGGACAAGTGAACAGAAGAAGTGCCATCTCAATACAACAAAGATTGTTTTTTCCTTCTTGTTTAAGTTGTTGTGATCAAGACATTGTTTCTCTTCCACTCTTTTGTCCTGCACCAGTGCTGCAGGAACTTCGAGCACCCCAACAAGTACAAGCAGCACTCCAACAAGCACAAGCACCACAACTCCTACAACCTTCACCCCAAACACAGGCACAACAGGGAGCACTGGAGGTGTGCTGGGAGGACTGGGCCCATCAGGAACAACCAGCACCTTGGATGGGAGCCATGGAGGGATGCTTATGAGGGCAGAACTGTCCTCTTTCCTCTCAGCTCTCCTGCTGTCCTCCTTGATTCTGGTGAGTATGTGAGTCCACATATCTAAGCTGTCAGGGATCAGATCTTTTGAGAAAGTGGTAGTCCATGTGCATTTACCTAGAGACACTCCCCCCACTAGTTATTGCTGCTTAGTGGCTGCAAAGGGGGGTTTGGTTCCTTTTTTATTTCTTTTGGGGGGTGCATGCTTTCTTTATGTATTTCTTCATAGACTCTTGTCCTTGTCTCTCTCTGTCTCTTGTGCAATGCAAGGAGACAGTGAGATTTATTAAATACTTTAGATGAGGTTATCATATCCTTCTTTTAGGTTAATGTGCTACCACTTTATTTTATTTGAATGGTTGGTATAATTGTTTTTGATTCATGTGGGTTGTGTCTGCATGGAGTTCCTCCTGACTTCTGTGCACTTTCTTAATGGTCACAGGAGCTTTCTTACCTGGAGAATTTGTCTTGAAAGTTAAATTTATATCAAACATAAACCCAAGAAAACACATTTCAGCATGCGGATTTTAGGCTAGAAGGAAACTTACATGCAAAGACTAACATTTTCAAATAGAATCCTTATAACTTGATTAAGATTGTTTCAAAATGTTTTAAGTTGGTAATAGTACATTTACCTAACTATAATCATTAATTTAAAAGTTGAGATTAAGCTTACTAGATGTAAGTATAAAAAATATAATTATATTTTTATTATATAAAAAATTTAATGTCAAAAATTGAAATCAAATAACGATAGATCAGGATTAGGATTGTATCTCATTCTATCATCTAATCTGTAAATGTATTATTGTCGAATCCAAAAGTTACGATGATATTGATTTATAAAGAAAACTATACTCATTTTTTTTCTTTTTATCATTTATATAATCATTATAAACGATTAATAAGAACTAAAGTGAGAGTAGAGAAAATATGCAATCTCTTAATGTAATATAACATCACTCGATGAGTCCCTAGGAGAGTTTGTCTATTCATATGCGATAGCAAATGATTTAGGATAAGTAATTAGGAGAGTTCTTCGTATCAACATTATCTCCTAAGAAATCTTATTATAAGTGGACTTTTTTTTATTTTAGTCGATAACCGTATTTAAGTGGATTTATAATAGATCTTATCTAATTAAACATGATCACAAAATCTAATATTCTCTTATTTGATCTTGGTAAGACATAAAAGAATATAAAATTAAAACAAATAAAATCAAGGGTTATTTAAAAATAATTTTATGGATTATGAATTTTTTTTTTAAATTTTATATATGCATATAAATTTTATAAAATAGACTTATAAGACTAATGAATATAATAATATCATATTAAATCTAATTACCAATGTGAGTCATAGCAGTCAGCAATGTTAGGATTTATTTTATATGTCATCAATGTTATGTTTTAACTCCTATAATTTGCTATTATATTTTTTTTACAAAGATCATGCAACGCTCGATTGTATCAGCTGTCAAATGTCAACCACCCTTAGCTAATTAGATTTTTTTTTTTTGAGTTTACATATGATGCTACAACTATGAAGGTTGCCCAAACAAGATATGGCACAGCACCTGCACTATCAAAACTTGCTAGTGTTCGTCTTATTGTGCATATCTCAATCTTTTAGAATTAAAAATTAAGAAAGAGAAAAAAAGTATTGTTAGAACAACTAAATTAAATATTTTATTTTCATAAATATAAATATCTTAAATTGAAAGTATAAAGATCGAAATATTGAAAGATAATTAATTACAAGGGATAATATGTAATTAGCCTATAGTACTATTACATCCTACAATATGTCTAAAAATTAATTTGCGTATAAAGATATTATTTCTATGACCGAAATCTTTAATAATTGCGTTACATATTATTTCTACAATGTTTTCCTTATCTGAAAACCTTCAAAATTTTCAGTATGCATATGTCATAGCTAAAAACTTGATCTAATCATGATCAAGTAGTAAACTGGCAGTGACGTATGTATGACATTCGTCAAAATGATACACGGGTGTACATTGATGAGTTCCCTCTTGAGTTCAAAGTTTCTTTTGATGCTTGATGAAATGATACATGTGCAGTCTTTGAGCACTGAAAAATTGATTCATTTGATGATGAAGATGGAAAGTACCAGAAAATTTGCAGAGCCAAAGGAGATATTGTTTTTGATTAATCGAGACTCTACTCATTGAATCAGCCAATATTTACAATGTTGGAGATGTAGGAAAAGCTTGTTAGGCATAAAATATATAAGGGGATATATATTTTTTTAAAATATAATTTTTACAGGAAGAAAAATATATGAAACAGTCATCTTTTGTGCTCAAATCGAAGTGACATAAGAGACATAAAATATTAATTAGTTCATTTGACTAAATCTGTAAGGTTTTTTTTTATAAAAATTAAACTTATCATTACATCTTTTATTAGAAAGTGAAACATATCACTTACTTTGTCTCTAATGTTTCTTTTACTATCAATAAATTATACATAAAATAATATTTTTTTTAAATTAAATTAAAACTTTGAATCTTTGTTTATAATTTATAACAAATTCTTCTTAGATTTTCTTCCATCCTTTTTGGCACAACTAATATTAATTAGTTCGATCTGTCTTACCTATAAACCTCTTCAGTATATACTCACATCATTATAAATGATTATTATTTATTTTGTTTTTTTAATTAAAACTTAATTATTTATAAACAAAGTTATTATATATATTTCTTTCATATATCAATATTTTTATCTCAGTAATATAAACTTTTTATATCTATAATATTTTAATCCAATCAATTTAATTCCTACCTACAATTTGTATACATTATATAATTAAGTCTTAAAAAAAAAAGTCACTATGATGTGGTGATATATCCCTGTTGGAAATATCTGTGCAAATACAATAAATATATGGTTGAGGGATCAGAGTACAAATATGATATATGAAGGAAATTAAACGAATATATCCCTGTTGAAGGGGGTTACAATACAATTCAGAAAGTATAGAGGCTTATTTGTAAATAATGTAATGTAAGATAGGAAACATCAGTTAAAGGGGTTACACTATAAATATGGCACGCTAAAGGTATCTATATGTAAAAATCTATCCTTACATCCCCTTCCCCATCGGTTGCAAGCCCTAATTTGGAGAACGTGAGAGAGAGAGAGTGAGAGAGAGAGAGAGAGATGTTCTTCCACATAACTTTGGAGCGCAACATGCAGCTCCACCCACGTCACTTCGGTCCCCACCTCCGCGACAAGCTCGTCGCCAAGCTTATGAAGGACGTCGAGGGCACCTGCAGGTATGCAAATCTTGCTGAGACTGATCGAAAGATCCTTCCGTTGTGAGCTCTTCCCGAGAATTAAACCTTTGGATCTATCTATCCATCTAAACCCTGCGGTAGCGTTTGTTATAGCTGACGTTGTTGTTGTGGGGGTAGTGGGCGGCACGGGTTCGTGGTGGCCATCACGGGGGTGGAGGACATCGGGAAGGGGCTCATCCGCGAGGGCACCGGCTTCGTCACCTTCCCCGTCAAGTATCAGGCCGTGGTCTTCCGCCCGTTCAAGGGCGAGATCCTTGAGGCCGTCGTCACCATGGTCAACAAGGTATGATTCTTCCCTCCTTTTCATAAAAAAATGGACCTTTTTTTTTTCCTCCTTCAATCCCATCAAGTGGTGTTGCCTATGTTGTTCGTTTATTGTAGAAAGAATATGATGCCCACTTTGTGTTTGTTTTTATGCCTGACGATGTTCTGTTTCTTTGGTGGGACTGCATGCAGATGGGTTTCTTTGCCGAAGCAGGGCCTGTCCAGATCTTCGTATCGAATCATGTGTGTGGAATTAAGAACGCCTATCAGTATAAATCATGTAGTTGTTCAGTTAATGTTCTTCAACAATGTTATGGGTTGTTACTGCCCTCGTTCTTCTTCATAGAGTTCCATGTTCCTTGGAGCCTATTGTTTTCACTTGTATTACAAATTTATTGCCATCTCAGTGCATGATCTTTTTATTTTTATACATATCTGATTATTGTTTCTTTATATTTTCCAGTTGATCCCAGATGATATGGAGTTCCAGTCTGGAGATATGCCAAATTACACAACATCTGATGGATCTGTATGTTGCCTTCAACTCTTCGCTCTATATTGTCTGTGTAAATTTTTGGAGTTATATTTGAGCATAATATAGTAGTATATCATTCTCAAATATCATTGTGATTTGTAATGTTTGATTAGTCTGATGACTGTTTTGCGTAGTCTACCATTATCATGCCACCAATTATAAACTCAATTGTTTTTGAGCTGCATATGCAATTTGTTTCCAATCATAATGTAGAGGCTTGAAGCTACTTAATTCGTAGATAAGCCGATTACTCGAAAATGGCATCCTGGTTTGGCTTTTAGAGATTGACTAAGAGAACAGTTTGGCTGGTGAAGACAAATTGGAAGTTTGCTTTTAAGCACACTGGTCTGTTTTTATTTTTTCAAAGTGTGTTTGATACTCTTAGTTAGTGCACAAATACAATGATTTACGTTGTTGATTTCAATTTAGATTTCTGCAAATAGGTCGCAATCTTCCAAAGTTATGTTGGACCCATAAGCATGGGTTTCCAACTGAGAAGCATAGATCCTACCAAGCATGTCGTACCGATTCAGCTTACTGATATGGGTCTTGTAATAGGCCAAGCTTATGCTTACACTCTTAGATATGAGTCTGGTAATTCGTCTCTAAGAGTTAATTTAAAATAGCAAGTTTTGTTGCAACAAATGATGTTATAAGCAAGTAGTTCCAATCAAGTAGTTGCTTTATATATGTAAAGCAAAATGTCTTCATTTTGTCACTGAGCATAGGGTCTTAACCATTTAGGGTCATCTCCTTTTTATAATGAAACAAATAAAATAAATTGGGTAAGTATATATGCAAGTTCTTTTTTGGAGGCCTCTTTTGTTCATTGCTTTATAAATTGTAGGAATCAATTGTTCCATATGATAATGGATGAACTTATTAGTTATTTACACGAGAGACCTCTCTGGTGTTTGTTATTTGCTTATGATATTGTCTTAGTTGATGAGAGTCTAAGTGGAATTAATTGTAAACTTGAGCTATGGAGGCAATCCTTAGAAACTAAAGGTTTTAGAGTAAGTATGAATAAGATTGAATATATGAGATATAATTTTAGTAATTCTAAGAATAAACATAAGAATATAGTTAAATTAGATAGACAAGAGGTTCTTATAAATGAAAGGTTTGGGTATTTTGGATCAATTATTCAACAAGATGAAGAGATCAATGAAAATATTATTTATAGAGTGAAAACAAGATGGTTAAAATAGCGATGAGTATTAGGAGTCTTGTGTGACCATCGGGTATCTTTGAAATTAAAAGAAAAATTTTATAAGACAATTGTGAGACCAACAATGCTTTATAGATATGAGTGTTGGATAGTTAAGAAATAACATATACAAAAGTTTATGTTGCCGAGATGAAAAAGTTGAGATGAATGTATGAAGTTACTGGGAAATATAGAAAAAGAAATACTTTTATTCGTGAACAATAAGGTATCATTTCGATACAGGACAAGATGAGAGAAAATCGCTTACGATAGTATGGGCATGTGCTTAGGAGACCCCCAGATGCGGTAATCAAAAGAGGTAAAATGATTAATATTAATGGTATAGGAAAAAATAGAAGATGACCTAAAAAGACTTTAGTAGATTATATAAATAAAGACTTAAGTATTTTAAACTTAACTAAATATATAACTTTTTACAGATCTTAATGGTGGCAAAAGATTATGTCGTCGAACCCAAATAGTTAGGACTTACGGCTTTGTTGTTGTTGTTGCTGTAATCAATTATTCCATGTTTGTGAGTATTATTTATATAATGAATTAGGGCCTATTTTGGATTCTTTTAATTTTCTGTCTTTGTAGGGACAAAAAGAACTGATAGATGAGGAATGGAATTTTTGGTTTTGTGTAAACATTTATATTCTTAAAAATTACAAAGAAAAAAAAAAACAGAATAAATACTAGGTTTGCGACAACCAAAATTGTAACGTTGATGTTCCTAGTCCTCTTTCCCATAGATAACCCCCTGTTCTTCATTCTAAGAAATGACAATCAAGTGACCACCAAACTTGTCTAGTATAAAAGTCCATATAAAAACACAAGTAAATTTTAATTTCTTTAACCTGAGAAACAGAAACATTGCAAGGGTCTGCACTGTAACTGATGATTGAAGCAAATTGGGTCTCCTGAATTTTACATGTAAATGTTACTCGGTGCTTTGCTTCTAAGTTGTTGAGACAACATTTTGCGTTAGTGCAAGAAATCCTTTGTTGTCGCTCTGTTCATAATTTTGACATGATGATCAAGTCATTCTAGCTGAAATGCGTCTCAGTTAAATTGCTTTCTTGTTCTGCTCTTGAGGGTAAGAAGGTACTAAAACGATAGCACTGTGATTCTCTAAACTTCTATTTTGATTTGTCATTTTGATGCATTTCAGGTCAAAATTCAGAAAGACAGCGAGGTTCGATTAAAGATTATTGGGACTCGTGTTGATGCCACAGAAATTGTACGTCTTCTTTTATATTCTACTTGTATACATTGATTTTGTTAATAGCAAATGTACCCGAAGGTTGTTATGTTCAAAATTAACACAACATTGTTAACTTATGTGGGTGAGAAATCAAGTTAATGAAAGTTAAAGAATAACTAGGATGATCTCCTTTTCTGGTGATGGCAGCGTAAGAACTTTCGTCAAGGGCATTATGATAAAATATTATTTTTTTTTCTAATGGTCGTAACATTATCTCTATTCACTCTTGATAAGAACTTTCGACAAACTTTGGCATATTTGACTATTCCTTTCATAAACATTGCAACCAATTTTATTTTGCTTGTAACTTGCTTCAACTTGCTGTGGCCTTGTGCATAAACTTTCTATGCACTGGAGTATAACGGTTTGGTATATGCATGTATCTTTGAAATTTCTATTATACAGTATGCTGGTGTATATATATGTAAATGTCTCCTCACTACCTTTCCTTCTTTATTAACCAATAATTATTGGTCTGATTTGCTATTCTCTAATATAATCTTCTTACCTCGCAGTTTTGCATTGGCACCATAAAAGATGATTTCTTGGGTGTCATCAATGATCCTGGTGCTTCTGCTTAATCAGCCATCGTTAGGTTCCCCCACTTTTGCAACTGCTATGATGTGGTGCCGGATGAATTTTTCTGTTGTTAGATTATAACTTATGTGAAAACTTGGTCGAATATGTGGCATAATTGTGGAGTTTTGCTACTTTTAGTTGGCTAGGATATGCTACATTAATTTTTGTGTATATGGAGCTTCAACCTTCCTAATTTTCCACAGTGCTGACATTTTGCAACTTGAATTAACGAGTATCTAATTATTTTTTTGCTGAATTAGCAAAATGAATCCAGGACATGTCAAGTTGGAACCTGAACTGTCGGATGTATTTTTATGCAATCAAAATTATGACAGTCATATTTTGTTCCATCCTGTTCTGATTTCTTCAGCTGAGGTTTAAAGTCCTTTTTCTTTCAAAGAAAATCTCTATGATGGTTAAAAACAATCATAAAGATAATTATAATTAAGGTTATGTGGAATTTTAGCATATTGGAATAGATGATATACTCAAATCAAGCAAAGAATAATAAAGAGGGAAGAATCTGCTATGACGTTTCGACTAATATGTTTTTAATTTTAAGAGTTTTTTAAGTTATAAAAAACTCCATTTTAATTTGTTTAATGAACTTGGAAAATGTTAATTGATTTATATTTTCCCAAGTAAATAAAATTCATTGAGCCTTATTGTTGTCTGTTTATTGTATTACAACAATAAATAGGATTCATTGTTGTCCTATTTATTGTGGACAACAATAAGTTATCCTGTGATTTATTGTTGTGTATTTGGAGTAGTAGAGTAGGATTCATTGAGCCTTTCATTTAAACCTGTGATATTGTCTCGTATACAACTCAATCACAAACAAAGAATCATAAATCTAATCCCAAATAATCGATATTTTATGACTTTAGATATCAACGTTAAAAATAATTATATAATTGACTCAAATAATTAAAGATATTATGACGTCGTGCTATAAGTCCATGTGGGGCCCGTCCTTGGTTCACACCAACCATTGCGCGGCTGTTACGCTGACAGACTCGTGCGTTGGCCTCCCGGTCTTCCTACTGGTTGAAGTGACGGCCCCGCGCGCGGGTCCCACATCTCAGTCCCGTGCCACATCTTGACGTGAGAGAACGAGTAGGGAAAAGTCTGCAACGAAAATTCTTTTCCGTTCAAAGAGTCGTGACAGGCGCGTAAGTCTCGCGCGTAGTAAATTCAGGTGGCTTGCGGGTCCCGCAGCGTTGTCCTTTCCTCGGCTTTAAATCTGTTTCCCTCTCCCTCGCCTTCCCGAATCCCCATTTGCTCTCTCCGGTGTTCGATCGCGTCTACCTTCCGATCCCCCAGAAGTCCGAAAGGTACGCAATTCTCGTCCTAGATATTCTCTACAGTCGTTCACATCTGCCTCACTCCCACTGCGTTCTGCCGCCGCATAATGCTTTGTATAGCTTCTCAATCGATCGACAATTTGACACTCAAGGGTAGATACCTGCTGTTTTTGATACCAAATGCCTCTCATTGGATTCTCCTTTGAAGCAATTGGGCTCTCTCTGTGTGGTTTCTGCAGTAAATCTAGAGTTCTTTCTCTGTTGAGGCAATTTGAGGTTAAATTGGGGCGGATTTGAATTTTCTTCTTTTTTGCTTCATCAGTGTCTTTTTAGCGTCTGAGTCAATCTGGATGCACTAACCGAATGCAGTTGAATTCCAAGTTCTATTTGTGCCTCCTCACGCTGAAACTACAATGCTAGCGTAGTTTTATTTATTAGTTGATTGTCTAATCTGCCCTATCACTTTGTAGATCTAGATGTTGGAAATTTTGCTATGCCCAAGGCGGCACAAATTTCTACTGAATGATTCCCCAGATTACATATAATGTTATTCTATCTGGTGATGGGGATAGTGATGGATGTTATCGTACAAAATCTTGAACGTGTTAATGCTTTTATGTTATTCTAAATGGGAATGATGATCTGGTTTTGATCTCAAGCTGTTTCGCAAAGAAAATGGCACTTGATTGCAAATGCTTGGAGATGACTGACAAGGATTTAAAGGTCACAAGAAGGTTACTAAAGAGGAATTGGTAACTTGTTTAGTTGCGATCAATGAATATATTTCAAATTGGAAATTGTGATGGATTGCAGCTAATAAGTTTCAACCCTTTCATGGAAGTGCATGTTTAGGTACGATTTATGAGATGGAATACTTTTTTCAAGAAGCTAGTACTGGAGAGGGAGATTCACCCTTGTCTTTGATCAAGGTGTTTCTGCTATTTGACTTAGGTTGTCCTGAAAGATTCTTCGGGTTGAATAGGCTTTAGATTGAAAAACTGAAATTTATGTCAAGACAAAATTTTTAATGGTTTTGCTGGGCTGCGTACGATTTTGTTTCTACGAGGCTCATTTATGATGCTTATAAAATTTTGGCCCATAACCATTGTGATTACGTTGTCCTGAATATGACTTATGGGCAATAAATGGAATTTACAAGAAGTGGCTGTTACCATTATTTAATGTTGTCTATCATAGACAGCATTGATATGTATTTTCTTGATTAGGATTTTAAACTAGGCTTCTGTTGTGTGTCTTACCTGTCTAGTGTTTTCAGTATCTAGTGAAGGGAGGTGCTTGTTTCTATATCACAACTTGGTATTAATAAGGATATAATCTGGATCCTGGTAAAATAAGAGGGACTTTTGAATTCCTAAGGCTGAGATGCTAAATCACTATATATGAATTTTCCATATTTTCTGAAGATTAGACAAGCTTATTAATTATATTTTCAATTAACATACTGATAATATTTTTTTATCTTCTCCACAAGCTTTAGAGTCAAATTCTTGTATAGTTTGCTCTTAGAAATGCTTTTACAAATGGCTTGAATATGAAGCCATTAATTCAATTGTCACTGCATTGGTCACTTGAGTTTTCTACTGAATTTTATGCTATTCTTTCCTGATGATGACATTGTTGGTTAAGCTCTGCTGGTTCCGGATTTTTTTTATGTAAATCCATTTAGAGGTTGTAGGTACTCTGAAAATCAAAGTACTTCAACATGATTAACACTTCAGTATTGTTGCCAGTAATAATTTACGATTTTTTCCCAAGAGTTTTTATTTACAGTAATATGCAAGTGAAAAAAATCGTTGTATCTATTCACAGTGTCTGTTGTGTGCAATTTTGTCAACCATTTACTGCAAAAAAGAAAAAAAAAGACCGGTGTGCTCGCCATAAAAGAGCCACGAACAACAGAACACAAACAAAAAGCAAAGTCTGTCATATGTGGTAAAGTTTATGATGTATTATAGAACCAAGTTCAAGATAATACCGCAAAAATGCACTGTAATATAATTAATTTCATATCTTTAAAAATCTCTAAAAAACATTATTTGTCAATTATCTCATCGTTTTTTATGAACTGATTGTGGCTTGTTATGAGATTCCTTAAGTTTTGGCAATCCAATAGATAACTTCTGCTATTTGTATATGGTTGTGGTCTTTGATCGAGGATGAAATATCCATTGACATGCATAAGTGTACAGAACTTGTTCTAGGGTAAGACCAACTTGAAGGTGAGTGTTGTATGCATTTTCGAAGTTCTTATTTATTCAGCTGACATGTAGATGCCTATGTTATTCAAGGACTCTCCGAACCAAGAAATCATAATTTTGTGTTGGGTCCAGCCCATATATGCTTGGACTGGATGATTGGATCTTTCAGCCCAAATCAATAATTAAAAAGAGAAAAGAAAGAGACTTGCGTGCAGTAGTTGAAGGAAGCAAAAGGTATATTTTTTTTTTTGCCTGCAGCCAACGTGGCGGCGCATACGAAGAGAAAAGAATAGAGAGAGAAAAAGGAGAGAGATAATTAGGATTTTGAATTTTTCTAGTTTTGATCGAAATTATATGTGGAGAATTCTTGCAGTAAGCTTTAGAATCCTAATGGTGCTAATATGTAGTTTATCCTCTCTGAGATACTTTTCTACTATATCTACTGAGATTTAATTTTTTATTTTGATGAGATTATCTATGATGATATATTATTCTTGAACCAAGATATATGATCTTGATGTTATTCTAATCTTTTTATTTTAGAAAAAAATTATTATAAACCTGTTATCATTATTAGTAATAGTGAAAGTTTGAAGTGGATTATGGTCACATAATTTTTTTTCGATTTTTCATATTAAAATTTAGTCTCAATTGATTCATTGTTCTGCTGTTCATGTTGTTCTGGTTAATATGTATTTTTGATATCAAGTTGGTATTTTAACGAGGAATGCAGAAAAAATAAATTATTTCGCTATAACATATTTTTTCCAACATTTTGGATTGTAATCCAATAGATAACTTAATATTTGTATATTATTGTGGTCCTTCATCAAATATCCATATAGATGTCTCTAGTATTCAAGGACTCTCCAAACCAACAAGTCATTATTTTGAAGCATTATTATGATTTATCATTTAGTATAGTCAAATGTGGTCACTCTATGCACATCTCTAGTTACTCTGTCTAAAATTTATCAACTGCTCTAAAACTAGGACAGTTCTGCCACCAAAATTTATTTTATATGGGGGATGTTTCTGTCATAATCATGCCGCATTATATAGAACTTGTAGCTGTACTTTGCATAGTGTCACATCTGGTAAACTGTAGAAGTACAAATGGGACGTGGAGTGAGCAGTGGAGGGGGTCAGAGTTCTTTGGGCTACTTGTTTGGTGGCAGTGAAGCTTTTAAACTGCTTCTGATGATGTTGCACCAGTTCAAAAGCCCGCTCCTCCACCCCCAATCGACAAAGAGATTCCCGCTGGTATCCAAAGCAGTCAAGCAAAAAACTGCTATCTGGCAGATGGACAGAACTGTGGCAATTTTATCACTGCATGATATCACTGGCTCAACTAGTTTTAATTTTCAATACAAATAGATGCGTTAAAGGGGTAATGCATTTTACAAATATAACTTCACATCTACAATTGAAATTGTTGGATAAAGTCTTAATCTGGTAGTTTTTTAGATAAACAGAGTTGCCTAAGGTATGCAGAATCGCTTTGGTTAACATGCAACCAAAAGAACAGTTTTTCTCCTATTCAACATTGATTGCCTTCGCATAATTGAACTCTTTCCTCTATCTCTGCTCGTTGATTGCTCTTGTTATTGCCTCGATATTAACCAGAAGTTCATGTTTTGTAGATTTTAGTGTGTGAAGTTTGATGTAACACCAACAATTTCTCAACCCAAAACTTTTGTCTAACACCAGCAATTGGGAAACTCTGATGTTAAGTTGAATATCTAACCATTAAATTATGTTGATTCTCATATCAAGCTCGAATTACCTAAATCTGATATAAATTCTGATTGATTTGCTTCTAAGGTGGGAATGATACCAATTTTCATTGTTTTATGATCTGGTATATATTTTTTAGTCTGTTACCGCTGGATAACATGCAGTTCTGGCAAGGTTGATATGCACTCATTATGTTTGTTTTATATGAATTGTAATGCAAATGTTTTATGCTTCTTAAATTCAAAATAGTCCTTTGTACAGGACTAATTGTGTATTCTTCTGTGATTCACATGCTTTGAAATAAAAGGTGCATGTTGCTTCTGGTGGTGGTTCTTCCCTTGCTATTTTTTTAATAGATTAATTGTGGGCTAATTATATATTATTCCTTATAATTAATTATTTTTAGTATTTTGATCCTTATACTTTCAAGTTAAATTGAGATTTTTATATTTACAAACGTGAAATATTTAATTTCGTTGCTCCAATAAATTTTTTTATTTTTTTTATTTTTAATCATGTAAAATTATTCTTTTAATCTTATATTGGGATATTGATGTTTTCCTTTCGTAAATATAGAGATTTCAATGAAATAATAAAGATAATTAATTACATGGAATGATAATATTCTTTTTGTAAGTATAGAGATCTCAATAAAATTCTAAAGATAACTAATTATATGAGATGATACATAATGTTTAGTAATTGATGTGATTAATTATCGATTACTCTTCTAATTAGTTACTTTTAATATTTTAATATTTTATACTTTTAAAAGTTACGTTAAGATCTTTATATTTACGAAAATAAAATATTTAATCTTATTATTTTAATTTTTTTATTTTTAATTTTATAAAATAATTTTTTAATCTTTATAGAATCTTAATATAATTTTTGAAAGCATATGGATTGAAATATTAAAGATGATTAATCATAAGAGATAATCAATATTTAGCCGGTAACTAATGTTATTTTCGAATGTTTTTTTTAAACAGTGAGATTTGAAAATATTGCATATGGCATCTATCAGCGAGACTACATGGTAATATCATACTAAAATATTGAAATTATGTGGAAACGTCAGATATTGCCAATGGAGAAACTTTACTTGCATGGTAATAGCATACTAAAAGTCATTAAATCTTGTGTTTGCTAATCGTTGTCAAGGATTTGTTCATCCTAAAACATATCACACGTTACTTGGACCGAGGGGTGGTGTCGCATTTGACACATCTGATGGGCGGGACCCACACGCATTAGGGCTAAAAGACGGCAGCAGCAGCTTTCAGGGGGCGTCTTAAACCACGTAAAACAACATTTTCCATGCAGAGCGGCATGCATGCACCGGTACGTGGGTGGTGAGAGTGCTTTAATGGTAGTGCAGCAGCTGCAGCGGCAGCAGCAGCAGCAGCGGCGCGGGGGGAACCCTAAAAGGAGACGGAGTCCATTATTCCACATGCATGCTGAGGACAGGAGTAATTGAATTGGAGAGGTTGTGCGTGTTGTCTACTCTTTCTTTTGCTCCATCTTTTAATAGCCTGCGTATCCACCATCTTCATGTGGGAGGAGTAAGGTTACTACTGTGTTCAGTCAGTCTGGTAGCGTCTCATAAATTCAATAAAACACATGAATAAATCAAAACAGAATTATTTCTGTTTGTGATGATGGTGTCGAGTTAAATGAGAACAAGAAAACATATCAGTGATCAAGGAACAGTAAACGCAGGACTAGCTTCCACCGAGCATTCATTTCACATCCAGCTAGCCAGCACTACAACGTGCATGGACATAAATTTCCCTGAGAAAACCTGCAAAAGATGGCACTCAAACTCATATTCTCCACACAGGAGTGATGTCCTCCAGCCTTGACCAGCCTCCGAGCATGACAACACACTCCGCTTCAGCATCGTCCTTCTCGCTTTCCTCCGTCCCTCAGCACCTGCGACTGAGTTGAATGGTCATGGTGTTCCATCAAATCATTCGTTCGACAACCAGACACGCCCAGCAGCCACGGCTGCAGCCAAGGACGGTGGGAGAGACAGAAACCGCCTCGAAGACCATCACCGCAGCGAGGAAGACCAGCACCCGGTTCACTCCATGTACAATGCGCATGTGTTGAATGGTCCTTGGCCTTCAGAGATTGATAGCAACTCCAGACCCGATAACGTCAGTGCTTAGGTTGCACGGCTCAAACATGCGCCAGGTGGGTTCTGACAACTACACCAGGTCGGGCACTGCGGGGGAGGGGAGAGTTGATGGCTGGAGGGACAAGAGGAGACGGGCTTTGTGCGTTCATGGAGTTCACATGCTGCATGAGAACAAGGGGAAGATGGTTGTAGGTTTGCAGAGCACCAAGGAGAGATGCAGTAGCTCTAGGGTTTCTACAGGATGCAGGTATCTGCCAAGCATCTCGGTGCATGGCTGGCCTCAAAACCTGAAGCAGATTTTTGTTGTAGGTCTCTAGAATGCCTGAGATGGGGGATCGGGTGAAGCATCAAGTTCAGCTTCCTGTTCCTTGGGATCATGCTATTAAAGGCTTCGGCTTTGCGAGCATATGTGCTAAGAGCATGACAGGCATACATGTCCTCACATTTGTTGGCACGCCTAATGATGTTCTTATTCATAGGCCTTCCCTTTCACTCCGGATGCTTCATGATTGTGCCCTTTTTAATGTTCGATTCATTTACCAACAGATTCATCACCCATACACATCAAAGGACATATATACTCCATCACTGTGATGATAGATAGTGACTATCATTTCATTTGGAAACCATTTTTTTTTTTGTTTGAATTTTCACGATGAGAAATCATATGCATCACATCCATTGATGAGTAGTGAAACATAATTATTATTATTTACTAAACTGCATTGTTCAAAAAATAAAACTATAATAGCTCTACCAATTGTCTTTGTTGTTCAGAATGATACATACTATTGATATCCACTTTAATTGATTAATATGAGTTGGCTGATACAAGCATTTCATAGCTAAATTTTCTACTGAAAACACACACAGATGTGAATATTATTTGAAAAATGATTAAAAGTTTATTTCGAGTTTATCTTCATTCCAAGGAAATGCCAAGAATAATGGGGCGGCCCCGCCACGTGCGTGGGGCCGCAGGCGGTGGGGATCGAATCCCGACCGTGCGATCCGGTGGTCCCCGCAGGCTCCGAGCCGTCAATCTGAGGTGGTACGGCCTCGGGGAGCGGAACGATGACAGGCGGCGCCCGCGACCGCCACCTGCCACGCCGCCAGGCCCGGCCGCACGTGGCGTATCCCGTGACGCCTCCCCCGTCGCGCCACGTGTGCTGTCCCGCTCGGTTCCTCGAATCATTGCCCGCCGCTCCCATTTATTGCCGGGCCCCACTGCGCCCCCGCTCCCTCGTACGCTTCCCTCCGACGCTACTCTCTATGCGTACACGAATCTTCTCCGTTCATTTTAAATAATCAACGGTCGATAAAGAATCGTACGTGCGTCGCATATACTGTGATATGCGGACAATTGTTTCGACCGGACGTTGCCTGAGTTACCGTCTCCTCGGGGATTGCATTAACGGTGCCAGTTTATCGAAATAACCAAATTACCCTCCGAGGGTAAGGGTTGATGTGTAATTTAATGTTACCCATGGCGAAGGGAACGAGTGGCTGTAACGCTTAACCACTGATCGGGTTAAAAGGTTAACCATGGGAACCCAAGCCCGGTTCACAACCCGCGAGAACCACTATATAACCGCCAGTCCCCGCTCTTCTTCCCTCGCCCCTTCCCCTGGCTTCGCTTGCAGAACATTGCAGAACAACCCCCCATAGAACCCTTCCGCTCGATCTCGACCTCGATTCCGCCGCGCAACCCCTCCCGTTCCTCTAAAGATCGCGACTTTCCTTCCCTCCGCCCTTGAATCCACCCCTTGAGCTGCTGCTTGACGCCGCCGATGTCGTCCCCTGACGTGGACGCCGCATCCCTCATCGTATTCCTCCCCCGAACCGCCCTCTCCCCCATCCTCGCTGTCGTCCTCATTGCCTTTTCCGTTCTCTGGTTCTGCCCTGGCGGCCTCGCCTGGGCGTTCTCCAAGGCCCATGCTTGCTCCATACCCGGCCCGCCTGGTTTCGTGTCCGCCCTCTCCGGCGACGCCGCTCACCGGGTGCTCGCGGGGCTCGCCAATTCGCTCAAAGCCGTCGATTTGATGGCCTTCTCCGTGGGCCTCACTCGGTTCGTCGTGTCGAGCCATCCCGACACGGCGAAGGAGATCCTCAACAGTTCGGCCTTCGCCGACCGCCCCATCAAGGAGTCCGCCTACATGCTCCTCTTCCACCGCGCCATGGGGTTCGCCCCGTTCGGCGAGTACTGGAGGAACCTGAGGCGGGTTTCCGCTACCTACTTGTTCAGCCCTCGGCGGATTGCCGCGGCCGGCGAGCACCGGAGGGCGATCGGAGAGCAAATGGTGGCTGACATCCGAGACCTGATGGCGAAGAACGGCGTGGTGGAGGTGAAGAAACTCCTGCACTTCGGGTCTCTGAACAATGTCATGATGAGTGTCTTTGGCAAAAGATTCGATTTTGGCAAGGGTGAGGGGTTGGAGTTGGAGGGGCTTGTCAAGGAAGGGTACGAGCTGCTTGGTGTGTTCAATTGGGCGGATCACTTTCCTCTGCTGGGGTGGCTGGACTTGCAGGGTGTGAGGAAGAGGTGCAGGGCTCTGGTGAAGAGGGTAAACGCCTTTGTGGGGAGCATCATAGAGGAGCACAAGCAGGGTAGAGCCATTGGGGCTGTGGTGGATGGTGCGGGAAGCTTTGTGGATGTTCTGCTTGGTCTGCAAAAGGAGGAGAAGCTTTCTGATGCTGACATGGTTGCTGTTCTCTGGGTAAGACCTTCTATTTTCGTTCAGTTCATGACAAAGTCACCACGCTTTGTACTTTTGTTTCATTCGGGCGCGGTTTACTTGGTTGTCAGCGTTTGCTAGTTTTGGTTGCCGCACTTGGTGTTGCTACGTTAGATCTTATCTGTTTTATTCGGCCGACTTTGGATTTCATGTGGTTACGATCGTTGAGACTCAGCGGAGATTTTTCTTTGCTGCTTATCTGGTGCCTTCCATTCAATAGATACGACCGCATAGAAATGCTTTCACAATCTTATCTACCTCCGGTGTCTTGATGTTTTCTTGGACTCTACCGGTTCTTGGTGTCTCCTTTTGTAGATTATGCTTCTTGTATTCCCGACTGTTCATTAGATTGTTGTTTGTGTTGGCTGATGAAAAGAAGCATTGCATGGTAATGATCCAGGAAATGATCTTTAGAGGAACGGACACGGTTGCCATCCTCTTGGAATGGATAGTGGCCAGAGTGGTGCTGCACCCTGACATCCAATCCAAAGCTCAATCCGAGATCGATTCGGTGGTAGGAACCTCACGCCCTGTCTGTGATGCCGACATCGCAAGCTTTCCTTATCTGCAAGCCATCGTGAAGGAATCCCTCAGGCTGCATCCACCTGGTCCACTCCTCTCCTGGGCTCGCCTGGCGATACATGATGTCCACGTGGGAGACCACTTCATCCCTGCCGGCACCACTGCCATGGTGAACATGTGGGCGATAACCCACGATGGCTCCGTATGGGCGGAGCCAAATGAGTTCAAGCCGGAGCGTTTCATGGTGGAGGATGTGAACGTTCTGGGTTCTGACCTGAGGTTGGCTCCATTTGGGGCAGGCAGGAGGGTGTGTCCCGGAAAGGCCATGGGATTAGCCACTGTTCATCTGTGGCTGGCCCAGCTCCTACAGAGCTTCAAATGGGTGCCTGCAGATGGTGGTGTGGATCTCTCAGAAAGCTTGAAGATGTCACTTGAGATGAAGAAGCCTTTGGTGTGCAAAGCTGTTGCCAGGTGCTGATCTGATGTCGGTGCATGGAGTACTGCTGCTGGGAAGTGATGCTTTGGTGGTATAGTTTCTAACTAGTCCTTTAGATAGGAAGAAAGCTCAGTGGTCGGAGATCATTTTGTCCTGGGTATCTCCATCACCATGTAACCTGATAGTTGGGCTTGCTCTATATGCCTCCCTAAATCTTAAGGCTTAGTTAGTTTCAGTACATGTGAATGACTATAGGTGAAATGTTAATATCACTATGTTGCTTGTGTGGAAGTGTTGTTTTGTTGTCTGCTCTGATGTTGGAATATACATATGCAAGGATCACTTCATCCTACTTGTGCAAAATGTTCATGTTCTTCTTCCTTTTTTTTTTTGTTCTTTCCTTCCTTCCTGCAAACAAGGATTGTTCATCCTGCAAGTTGCTCGAATGCTGAATGGTATCGACACAACTTTGATGAATTTATGCCTTGTCTCCATTATGTGCTAACTACAAAAATAGAAAAAAGGGGGGGTAGCAGAGCTCACTGTGTGATAAATGATTTCAGATATTTAGGTTTTTAATGGTTAGTGGAATCTCATTTGGTAGAGCTAATGCTGTATGTTGCTTTCAGATTTATTGAGATCTTGAAAGTGAGGTGAGACTATTCTGCATAGTATATATGCTCCATGAAGCTCTTTGGTTTTATACCCCATGTGTATCAAGATCTTGTAAGCTTTGTTAATGGTGTTAACAAGGCTTGTGTGGGTTCCATGCTTGGCTTTCATGAAGCTCTTGCTTTCCATCCAGGAGGTCTATCTGTTGTGGGACTTGCCTAGCCACATGTTCTGTCCTTCACTTCTTTATTTCCCATACTTGTCTTTTCCAAATGCCATCCATGCTTTTGTTAAGCATGCCTCTCAATACTAAATAACAAAATTCTAGCATTGGATGTGGTGTTGTTTCCTAATAAAGTTTGTGATCTAACAATGCAGTAGGCCTTCTTTCAGTTTTGCTTTAGAGTACAACAACTAAATCATTGGGGAATAAGAACCTTAACCCAATGATATGATTCCAGGCTCTGCCTCTTTTTGAGATCCAAATCCCACATAAAATAGTAAGGACTACAGAAAGATCAATCCCTTTGTTCCAAAATACAAGGATATCAAACTGGTCCAGGGATATCCTTCAAACTGTCTGCAAATGCGGATCGATCGATAGGTCGCAAAATTCTTCCTTGGCTCCTGCGATGCATTGGCTCAGTGTTCCTCAGTTCCTCCTACATTACCACTTGGTGGATCAATGCCATTTGGGTAGGGAGACAAGAAAGGGCAGGAAGTCTTGGGGAATCTCTCCCTTTTTTTTTTTTGTTCATGATGTTTATTATGCCTGTGAGAAATGTGGTCATGGCAGGCAGATGGTATGGTATTCTTTTGACCAGTCCACCAATTTGAAATCCAGGTACAGATTCCTGTCCTGCCATTTCCAATTGAATCTTTTCTACAGTTAAAGGCTGTGGGAAATGTTAACCACTATTTTTGTTTTTTCCTTTCTGAGAAGTTTGTGTTTCTTGAGCTAATCAGTTTGTGTTTTGCTTCTCTGTGTAATGGATATTGAAGAGCTTCAGTTAAGACTATTTGCTCACATCACAAACTTGAACAAATTTGTCCTTACAATGAGTGTGGATGTTGATGAAAGAACTTGAATAAAGCAGCCTTTGAATCATTTAGGGGCCTTTTGCAATGAGTGTGGATGTTGATGAAAGAACTTGAACAAATTTGTCCTTACATCACAATTGGGATACAATTTCTACAATCTTATCTTCTCTTCAGTGATTCTTAGAATAGACAGTGTGCAGTGTTTGGCAAACTTACTACAGGTGATTGAATAGGTTCTCATCAGTGCTGCTTTTGAACAGAGTATACATGGTTGTTCTGATCCATTTCAGCTTACCCTGAAGCTTGAAACCAGAAGGGATGTAGAAACTGGAAGGCATAGAGGTTGCAGTGAGATCAGGCTTTCATTTCTATCCACTTGCAAAGCATAATCTTCAGTTATTGCAGGCAATCTCAGTTCTATAATAAGCTCAACCCTATTAGTTTGCCAATCATAGGGTGCTATCAACTCCATTGCTGCTTCTTCCTAAAACAAATGTTAGGTGCTTCTCATCATCATGCTAGATTCTGCACCAGATAACTTATGTACTTCCTTCCTTCAGTGCTTCGAACTTAAATCATTTATTTAGGGTTTATGATAAAAGAACAAGGTAGAAGATTGATGAAGATTGTCCCCATGTTCAGTTGCTTTGTCAAGTATTTTCTATTGATGTGACATCCCAATGATTTTTGGAGTCAAAGTTAAAAGATGATTTATAATCATGAGATTATTTTTTATTCTATTTCGATCTTCATGTTACATATGAATATTTTTCTTGTGGTCATGCGATCGACATGCATTGTGTAACACTTGTTCATAATTTTGTTACAAGTTATGATGGTCATTATTTTGGTATGTTGAAATGTAAATGTGATGCCAAAGTCATTTTAGATCTAAAGAAACAGAAAAAAAATAAATAAATTATATGTAAAACGTAAGTGATGAAAACGATATATCAAGATTTTGTTATAAATTTAGATCATTACGAGGAATATGAGCATTATAAGGTCTTTATCGGCCAAGCTAATTAGGAGCATGAAGACTTGTTATTACTATTAATGTACTTTGAATCAAGATGAGATGGAATGTGGGGTTCATTTAAGCCAGTTCAATCAGGGTATGAAGGCCCATATATGGCCCAAATATGACTTGTTGGGCCAAATTAGTGGGACCCATTTGAAGCCCTAACATAGAAAGGAGCTGTTTGATGCTACTCCTCATCCTCCTACTCCATCTATCTCTCTCTCTCACTCTGTCTCGCTCTCTCTGAGAAAAGAAAATGAAAGAAACAAAAACACTTGTTCTGCTGCGTTGCAGTGGAATTCCAATTACTGAACATTTGGTCACAAGACTCATCTGAGAGAGATGCCAGCATGCCAAATGGAGAAGTCCTGCACCCAATGTGGATTGACAGTGCTGACATTGCTGTTCATTTGTCTGCGGTTGATGTGGAGGCATGCTAGATTCGGTGGCTGAGAAAAAAAAGAGTATACAGTGGGGAAGCATAAAAGGACAAGTGGCTTGTGACCCAGAGTTCACTCCCAATAACTACATGTCAGGCTTTGGAGACAGGAGTACTTGTGTGAGGAAGAAGTTAATGGAAGGGGTAATTTGGTATGTGTATTTGCACTCAAAATGCTTTCTTATGCTGAAATCTCAATCTTACATATGTATACTGATTTTGATTGTGACGCATCATCATTAGCTTGCTCAGAGACTAGTCCAGAGCTTACATACATATGCTTGCTTGGGGTTTCTCTTAGTGGTCATGTCTTGGATCAAATCTACTCAAGAGTTTTCCCAATACATACTTGATGTGATTGGTCCTGGATTTGGTTGTTCATGTCTTGGATCAAATCTACTCACAGTTTTCCCAATACATACTTCATGTGATTGGGCACTGAACTGTGGACAGTACAGCGACCACAGCAGGTTGAGTAGTGACAAATGCCCAGTCAAAAGTTTTCCACCCAGGAAGAACAACTTTGGCACCACTCATGACTGACCGTAAAGTCATGAACACCTTCAAATTTCAAACCATCTCCATCCTTCTCCTGACATCACTTCTTAACTGATGCTACTGTGAACTTGAAAAGGTGAAGAGTATACAGTGCATCAGAATCAGTGTAATGCATGTGCTGTCCATCAACGCTGCACAGATGATGACGAGTTCTTCCTCTATCTTTCTCTCTTTCTATATATATATATATATATATATATATATATATATATATATATATATATATATATATATATATATATATAAAACTGACCAACTGATGATGTGTTCATCCTGCATTGCATTGTTATAGGGCCAACGTATGGAGGATCCACCAGCTCCAACTGCACCTCCCAAGATATCCACATCTCCTGCACTGGTATAAGAAGCTTTGTGGTGGTCAGTAAGAGATGTAGGAAGATCGCAAAAAAAGACACGGAGTTGGTCTTAGCAGCTATGTCTGGCTGAAGAAAGCTTCAACCCTTGCATCTGATTGAGATCTATGTTGCATCTTCTTCTATCTCTACTGTATCTCTACTGAATGTATTCTTTAGGAAGAAAGAAGAGAAGAAACTAGAATAAGATAATTTAAATAAGAAAGAATTTTTTAAAATGTATTCACTAAAAAAGTTGCTATAACTCATTTGGTTCCAATACACAGATAGAAAGGTATAAAATATGATTTTATATAGTGCATGAAAAACTCTCAACATTATATATTACATTTAATTTCTTAAGGGATAAAATCTAAATTAAATTATTTCCACCTATTGAGTATCAAATTCTACTTTTACTTACTAGCATATAATGAACTTATTATTGTGAATGTGAACAAGTTTAATACTATAACATTCTCCCTCCCTTAAATTTATTCATCTTGTACATCAAGTTTCACTCGGATATTTAAATTTTCATTACTTATTCATTTTGTTATTATATGATATAGCTTCACATCTTTATCATTGATATGTTATATTATAAAATCAAATCTTATATTGATATGTTTGAATCTATTATGATAGACTAAATTTTTGGTTAGGACAATAATTGATCTATTATCAACATAAATCTTGATTGACTTCTCATATGGCACATGAGGTTCTTAGAGTAATCTTTTTAACTAAACTGTATGACAAACATAAGAAGATATTATTATATATTCTATTTTACAATCTGATAGGGTAACAATAGATTATTTTTTAGAAGACCATATGAATATAGTTCCTCTAAGATAAAATGTGATTATATTTTTTAAATTATCATAGCTTCTAGTTCAAACACTGTCACTATATTCAACAAGCTCCAAACTTTTAGATTTTTTAGAAGATCATATGAATATAGTTCCTCTAAGATAAGATGCGATTATACGTTTTTAATTATCATAGCTTCTAGTTCAATCACTGTCACTATATTCATTGATTGGTTTATCTTCCACTTTCTTGGTTAGCATTGTACCATATTCAATATGTGTATCAAAGTTGGCAATCCTGTATGAAGAATTTTTTCGATATCTCTTTTGCATAGCTTGCTTGTGAAATAGGTGTCTCTTTATTCTTTTGTTTGACCTCAATGCCAAAGAAGTAAGTCATGAGGCCTAAGTCCAGTATCTTAAACTCCTACTTCATGGAATACTTGAATTCTTCGATCATAGAAGACTTGTTGTTTATAAATATTAGATCATCTATATATAGGTATATAAACAAAATATCTCCATGGCTATTAATTTTCATGTATAGAATATATTTGTAAGGGTATATAAACAAAGTATCAATTCGAGAATTTCATGCTCTTGATGCTTGTTTAAGCTCGTAAAGAGCTTTCTTCAATTTGTATACCTTGTTTTCTGCTATGTGGATTATGAAATTGATATTTGTTACATATAAACCTCTTCTTGAAGATATCTGTTGAGAAATACTAGCTTGACATTCATTTGAAAAACTTTTCATTTCATTTGAGTAGCTAAAGAGAGAAGTAGTCTTATTATCTTCATTTGAGTTACTAGTGCAAATATCTTTTCGTAATCAATTTCAAATTGTTGGTTGTATCCTTTTGCTACTAGTTGAGCTTTATGTTTCTCCAGCTTTTCTTTTGTATTTATATTTATTTTAAATATCCATTTGACTCCAATCACCTTGTGCCTTATGGGGGGGTGTAGTAAGTTGTCATGTATTATTTTTGTTAATGATATGCATCTCTTCATTTATAGTATCTCTCTATATTTCTTATTTATAAGACTCTTCAAAATTTAATAGATCATAATATACAAAAAGATAAAATAAAGAAAACTCATGATTATTAGTATCAATTCTTCGGGTCACATAATATATCTCTTAGATCATCTTTGTTCTTGTTGTAGTTAACTACTTGAATCATATGTTGTAGCTTGTATTCCAACTTGTCTCGATGATAACTTATGAGAAAGGTTTTCTCCATTTACTTATATATTTTTTTTTTTTTGAAACAATATCTTATGTTGGTGATTCTTCATTGTTCCAACTTTAGATTTGTCTTTCATCAAAAGTCAACATCTTTTTATATCATAACTTTCTTAGTGATATGATTATATAATTTGTAGCCATTGAAATTCTCATCATAACCCAACAAAATATATTTTTAACCTTTGTCCTTAAGTTTTGTCCTTCTTTTTGGTACTTTGGCATAAGCAACACATTCAAAGATTTTTGGGTATTCAACTCTTAGCTTCTTCAAGGTCCATGCCTCTTTTGGTGTAAAATTATCAATTCTTCTTGTTAGAAATCTATTTAGTAGATAAACTATAGAAGCTATAACATCTCATCAAAAATTATTATGATATAAGAATATAATATGTGATCTCGACATAAAAATGTTGGGACAACTTTCATGCTAATGAGAGACGATTCGACGATAGTGAGAGAAAGTTCTAAGACTTCTATGGATTTGGAGAGGGATGTTAAGGTGCCTCCTTCCTACTCCAATCCAACTTCTCCATGCCTCGAGGGCTCTTATAGGGACATTAGGGTCCCTTTCACCTCCTTTAAGGGCTCAATTCCATCATTCAACCTACTTCAAATATTTATTCAACAGCAAAGACCCTCCTCTCCTTAAGAGGGGGAGAGCCTACAACTTTCAAAAGTTATATTGAGATGTATATGCTTACAAAGGTAAAATATTAAACCTCGTTACTCTAATAAAACCATTCTCTCTCTCTCTCTCTCTCTCTCTCTTATTTTTTAATCTTATAAAATTATCTTTTCAACCCTATATAAGGATATTAATATTTCACTTTCGTAAGTATAGGGATTCCAATATAACTTTTGAAAGTGTACAGATCGAGATGTTAAAAGGAGCTAATTACAAGGGGTAATATGTAATTAACTCTTTAAAAATAAGAGGAGAATTAGATAATATAACTTAATTTCTCCATATTTATTTATCTTAGTCTAATAGCTCTTATCTAGTTTGGTTACCCTAGCTGTTAATTCTAGGAGTATTTGTCAACATCTCTCACTTGTTTTTAATAGATGACCTAATATTGGCTTTCAAGGCTAATCAAACGTAGAGCATCCTTAGGACATTTTAGAGAATCATTAATCTTCGAGTTAATCCTACCAAATATATCATTTATTTTCTCAAGCCTTTAAGGTCAAATCAAATATGTAGCCTACAATTATTTTAGTATCGAGGAAGGAACCTAGCTCTTTAGTTACGTTTGATAGACTATTTAAAAAATTTTAGTCGATCATGGTTGATAAAATAGTTAATAAAGTCTACGGGTGGTATAAAGGCTTGTTTTCTCATGTAGGGAAACTTGTCATGATCAATGTTGTCATTGATTTCATTCCAACTTATGTTTTAATGAATAGTTGGGTGTCAAATAAAATTCTTAATAAGATTTTTAAAATCTTTAAGAACTTCTTTTGGAAAAAATCTCAAGGTAGTAAGAAAATACACTTAAAATATAGGGATACCATGCGTTTGACCAAGGAGGATGGGGGTTTAGGAATATATGATTTTATTAAAGCTAAAAAAGTTCATTACTATCAAATGTATTAATATATGATTTTATTAATAATGACAACCTTTTTAAGTTAGGATCCTTAAGGCTAAATATGATTACTTATACTCATAGATTAAAGAGGAATTCAAAAGGCCTTCATTGACTTTTAAGAGTATACAAAACCTCTTGTTTAAAACCAGGAATGACTTCCAAAAGGTTTTAGATAATGAGATGGATGTTTCCTTATGGAAGGAAGGACCCTTGGGATGATACTCTGCCTTAAGTGCTTGGCGCACTTATGTAAACGTTTAAGAAAATTTAATCTCCTACAGGGTCTTTAATCTGATGTGTGGTGGCTACTAGGATGAGAATATGATTTTCCTGATAAATGAAACTGGACTAATAGCCATGATGGTTTCCTAACCATTAAAGCAATATACAATAAAATGAAAGTATCCAAAATGGTTGAGGTAGAAGCTTAGTCCGGTTGGAAGACGACTTGGTGGTTGAAGTTTGCTCCAAGATTTAAAGTTATTTTTATGAAAGTTTACATGGCATTGGTTCCCTGCTTCTGGTTGGATTTTAAATTTTGTTTGAAGCTAAGTTGATGTGCGTTATTGTTGCCAACTTTTTATAGATTCTATGCATCATATTTTCACGGAATGTAAGTTTGCAATTGAGATTTGAGTTTTATCACAGCAACATATTGGCTTTAATTTTACTTATATAGATTCATGGCTTTTGAGCGACTGACTCAAAGAGGAGGAAGGCCTTAACCTTTATGTGGTAAGGTTTTGAAGATCTGAATTTATGTGATCATCGCAATAGCTTTTTGGTTGCTATGGAATAACTGAAACACAACTAAGTTTTATGACCACTTTACTAAGCCTCACTCCTTAGTGCACAAGGTTTTGATTTACACTAGTAAATCATTTTACCTTCAGATAATAACTTGGGGACAATCCTTGACTCCAAGATTAGAAATCTAGTTTAAACCAATAGTCTTATATGTATATACTAGAGACTGATGGATCTTATGCTTCTTCTATGCCGTAGAGTGGCTTTGGATTTGTTTTTAGAGATGTCGAGTCCAAGCTATTGGCTTAGGGATGTGCTTTTGTTAAGCTCCTTCACCCGCTATGGCTGAATGTAAGGTAATGCTGTTTGGCTTTTAAGAAAGCTAAGGACTTGAACTACTCAAACCTACTTATGCGTAAAGACTCTTAAGCTTTAATTAATTTTGTCCAAGGAAGTACCTCAGTTCCTTCGTTTCTTCAATATCTTGTGAGAGATATTATTTTATTATATATAAAGTTAGTTTGTCTACAATGTTGCTTTTCCCCTAAAGATAGCAATTGACTAGTAGATAGAGCTACTAATTTTGGAAGATCTACCATTTTTTTTTTTTTTTTTTTTGTGAAGTAGTAAGTAGTTCTACTACAATTTTTGTAACACTCATTTAAGTTTCTTCAAAGATATACTTTAATAAAAAAAATATCTCTCCAAAATTCTTTTGGAGTTCTTTCTTTAAGCATATTTCGAACCAAATTAAGAATAATCATTTTTTTTCTTTCAGAAACTGATTAGATTGAGGTGTATAAGGCATGGTGTACTGATGTATAATTCTATTATTTTTACATTAACCTTCAAATTTATTTGACATGTATTCACTTCCTCATTTGTGATTAAACATTTTGGCTTATAGCTATTTTGTATCTCAATCGAGTTCTTAAACTCCTTAAATATATTAAACACTTATTTTTTTAAATAATTAAATCTAAGTTTATGAAGGTAAGAAAATACCTATTTCTATCACTTAGACGTAGGAGTGATAGGACTACATACATCCGAGTGCATCAAGTCAAGCTATTGCCTTGGTGTTTTTAGTTGTATCATTTTGAACGATCTCATATGTTGCTCATACTTCACAAAAACTTTATTGGATGCTCAATTTTTGGTAAACTTTGTAGCATATTATTATTCTTCAAAAGCTTCAAAGCCTTAAAATTTAAGTACCCATATCTAAGACGTCATAGTATAAAATCATTCATAATACTAACATTTTAATAATTTATTTTGTTAGTATCCAATTGTAGAAGAAACATATTATTCTTAGTATTTTCATATGCGAGATTAAAGTCTTGTTCTTTTCATGAATAAAAAAAATAAATCTTTTAATTCAATATCATATCCTTTCTCAAGCAAATGGCCTAAGCTAATAATATTATTTTTCATATCAAAAACATAATATACATTTGAAATGTATATTTACTTCTCATTATTGAACTCAAGAAAAATATTATCTTTGGCTCTTATTTGTCTTTATAATAAATTACAAAAATTAATATTACTAGAATAATTCATATTAATTTTGGCAAAGAGTTTCTTATAGTCGCTTATATGATTAAAGGTACCTATGTCTATATACCATGTTATGGATTGAGTATCTTTTAAATCATCATCAGTCATTAGTAAAATAGAATTATCTTTTCTTCTGTATTTGTAAAATTTACATTTTAACATCCATTTTTGGGATTACAGTAGCATTCTCCAACATAGCGGTGAAACTTCTTGTAAACATAACATTCATTTTTGTTATTTTGTGCTTCTTTAGTAGGTTGACCTCTTCCTCATTGCCCATGACCTCTACCTCTTTAAGATCTTGGTTCTCCTTTGTTCTCAAGTGTTATTTTAGTTTATAGAGCTTGTTCCAATGATTTATCTTCTCCTCTTCTTATAAGTCTTTGTTCATGTGCTTAGGAAAAACTGATTAGTTATTCTAAATATATTTGTTCTAGGTCTTTGGATTCTTCAATTGCTACGACAATAAAATTAAACTTCAGATCTAAATATCTTAAAATTTTCTCCATCACTCATTGGTCATTTGTTTCTTCACAATTTTTTCTCATTTGATGAATAATAAAAATGACTTTGGAGAAGTAATAAGAGATAGATTCATATGTATCTTATTGTAGTTTTTCAAAATTACCTCTTAAAGAATATAGACAGATCTTTTTCACATTGTCCACACTACCAAATGCTCTTTGTAAAATGTTCCATGCCTCCTTTGATGTCTTCGATAGAGCAATAATCTCGAATGTGACTTCGGCCTTGGTATATTGTAAATAAGGCCTTGTTCTCCCTATTTCTTAGATCTTTAAGTTATTTCATTGCTTCTTTATCCATTTGTGCTTCTTTCTTTGCACTTAGGTTTAACGAAACTATCTTCTATAAGCTCTCATACATTTAGAGCATCTAGAAGAACCTTCATTTATATGCATATGCACATAAATCATAGTTCTCCTTTGTCAATTAAGAGATTTGTATTGGGAATGCACTTGAGGAAGTCATGGGGCCAACTTGGTTTTGAGACAAAATAAAAGAAGAAGATGAGAGAGTAGCACCAGATAATTTGGACAAGGGAAGAGGAGTTTCTCTTAAATGTATGTATTCACCAGAAAACTTACTACAGCTCACTTGTTTCCAACACACACATAGAGGAGGACAAGGGTACAAAACATGGCTTTATATAGCCCATGGGCAGACTCTCAACATAATATATCACATTGAATCTCCCTTGCATCTCTTTGAGTATCATCGTGCATGCAAATAACTTTAGTAGTCTAACATACTTCAGCAATGTTGATTGAATCTATCTTCCATGCAAGAAGAAGATAACCTTGTACAGTAAGTAGCATCACAAATCTCATACCTGCGATATGCAGCATTCATAGTTGTTCTCGTTCTCTATCTAGCAGCTGAAAATTTGTTATTGATTATGATCATAAACAGAAGAACAGTGCCAGCTGAATCTGGCAGAGTCATATTGGATCAATAATGTAACACTTGTTTCCTTCCTGATGGAATCAGATAACTTTCTCTAAATGTATACACTGATCTATACATTGTCTGCTAATACCTTTCGAAAAATTTTCAATAACTCATGCAAAAAAGGGTATGTTAATCTTGTTTCGTTTATTTCTGAAATCACCAGATGTGAAAAACTTCAGTGTCAAATTCTTTTGAAAACAAAAGCATTTTCAATATTACTTCCACTCCACATTAGGGAAGAAAGCTGAGAAAATAATGGCTTCTTGAAGGACTTGCTTATAACAAACAAGATGAAAAAGTGAAAATGAGGTGGAAAATTGTCTAGAAATTGATAACTACAGATGAATTTTCAATATATTAGAAAAGAACTAAATATAAATATCCAATAATTTAGAAGTAAAATGTAGCAATGCTATCATTGAAACTGTTCTCTAAACTATTGATGAAAGTATCAGCCCTTGGTGTTATATGGAACTCAATTTCCTTTCTGACAGCATAGTAGAAAATGATTATGAAGACTTTTGGTTGGGTTTCTCTATTAGATAGTCACAATCACAAATGAAAAATCTGTGATCTTTTTCTTGTTAGCATATCAGTATCAATAAAAGCTAAGATACTTTTCAATTCCATACATCCTAACTAGTAGGGTTGATTACATAATTTTTTTCTCGAAAAATATTTTACATAATATTTGGATATTGAAATTCACTTATTGGTTGTTAGATATATTTTATTTATTTGAGTGCAAGTCAATTCGAAAAGGTTACTATATATCACAATTCAAAAACCTATATATATATATATATTATCTTACTCATCCAATTCGAATTATTACTATTATTATTATCTCAGTGTCTCTAATCTGCCTATAATATCATAATATTTTTTTTACAAAAATTAAGTAATTCGTATGATTGAAGCTACCGTGTGATCGAAAAATTTAAGCCATTAGATTATCCTCTCTCACACAGAAATTATATTCCAAAACAGTGACATGGTACCTTATTGGAATTTATATCAAGACCACAAATTGAACACCTACCTGAGAGATCATGCAATGGAACTATCAGCATTTAATTTGGGCCCCTATATTATTGTCGAAATTTGAACAAGGAAATAGCCACCACATGAATTCATGAGGATCTATGAAAACAAAAGTCTTATTACAGCTTCCCTTGCAATATTCATGCGATAAGCTACACATGAAAAGTTTCTCAAATTCAATGTGTTCTATAACGTTTGATTTGAAATTAGCCGATCTCGAAAAGAATTATCTCATCCTTAAGTCAAAGAACATCATTACTAATGGAGAAGTGAAATGAGAGAGACTAATGTACTGTGTGTGTGTGTGTGTGTGAAGCACATTTTAATTGGCAAGAATCTAATGAACCTCATCGAGTTTATTGTTTTATGCGTAAGGTTAAGATGCTTTCGAATCGAAACAAAAACGAGCATGAAATTAATCAAATCAATCATTTTTCTTTTTGGGTTATATTCATGCTTTCGAAACCAATCGATTAAGGTAATAAGATAACAAGAAAGGTTAATCGAAATGATGTCAATGCATTTGCAAGTGTGGATGATAATGAATGAGAACTATTTGGATGTTAATTCGACTCATTAAAGACCCATCGATTTGATGCATCCATGTGAGTTGTGATATCAATTCTTGCCGCATGGTATGCCGGAAAAGTTGGTGCCATGGTCCCATAGCTATTAGCAATCTCGATAAGCATGTTGTACTAAGTACAGTGGGACTGCCTCTCCCTTGTCTACTTAGACAACTTGCTGGTCCATCTTACAAATGTGTTCGAGACACCTCTAAATTCCACCGGTTTTCACGGGTAATTCCGAATCGAATCAGAATCTCGATTTCGACTCTTGAAATTTTGAATCAGCTAAAAAAAAATAAAGCATTTCATATTAAAAGTTTAATGATTTGGATATGAATCTTGATAGAATAATTTAAAATTTTTTATTAACGATTCGATAGTTTTGGAAGTAACGATACCAAAATCAAAATCAGAATAATTTGAAGCCGATCGTTTTTAAATTTGATAGAATCAAAACCGTCGATTGTGAAACTAAAATTAAATAAATTATAATAGATAATAATAAAAAAAACAAAGACCTTTGAAATAAATATATAGATGATTATATGATATAATCCCACGTCGGTAAGAATGGGAAGAACAAAGGCCATAAACCAAAGGTGTCGATTCCTCGCGGCTGTGCTCGATGGGTAAACATTATCTTTACTTAAAATGATAAAAGTGTTTGATTGAATCTGACACAGAAACGAGAGTACGATACATAAACTCGTGAGAGTGCGCATTGACACCCAACCAAACAAAAGAGACCAGTCTCGAGGTGCCAAAAAAGAGAGCATCAAATCTACCACGAGCGGTACACCTACCCCCAGTTAGGGTCAAGTGTGTGGAATCGGGATCTGAAAAGGCTATGTCACCCACCCACCATTTCCCTAAATTGTAGAGAGTGAAGCCTGGCGTGCACCTCCTCTCGATGGTGGGTAAAAGCTAAAACCATGGAAGGTGGCCAGCAGCTCGAGCTCTTCCTCCTCCTCTGTCCGCAGAGCCTACACAGAGAGAGAGAGAGAGAGAGAACAAAAGGCTATGGTGGAGACAAAAGCAGAGGTTATACGAAGTGGGCAAGCGTAGGGGTGTGTCCCTTCCTTTACTCCTGCGGGAAACCCAGGAGTGGTCACATCACTTCCCGCACTCAATGGCTCCTCAAGACAGTGACAACTGATGCCGTCCACCTTTTCCCACCTCTTACTTAAATCTCTACTCCTACTGCAAGTGAATCTCTCTCTCTCTCTCTCTCATTCTTCTCGTGATAAATAAATAAATATATATATATATCGATACATGGTTTCTGCAAAATTATATGGCTTGTGGACTCGACATAGGGGATGGATTTGCAGCGGCTAAAACTGGAGGAGAAATGATCTTCCTGGTTTGGATGCATCTTATCTATAGTAGGGAGAATGATGGAGGATCATCCATAGATGTTTTAGTCTCCTTTACATCAAGTTTACCACAAGTGATTAAAGTAGCTGGACATATAAGATTTGCATGTATCTCCTTCGATCACTATGCATTCATAGAAAAGATGAATCCATGGACATTTTATATATATATCTTGCTGTCATGAAGTCAGAACAGCTACGGAGCAAGCTAGAGATCGATCGAGCATGCTCATCTTTGACCGGAGTAATAATTTGATGAGCTCAAAAAGACAAGTGAGGTTAATTCTCCTGTCTTAATCATTAACAAAGATGCTAAGCATTCACCATACGTCAAAGATCTCAAGAAAAATAGGCGCCGCATGCCTTTCTGTAGCTGGGTTGGGGTTGGCCGTACGTACCATGAGTGGGGTTCCCCCCGGGCATTATTGCCAGAACAGAACCCTAAGCCATGGTGCACGCCACATCCCTGTGAAGAACTCTTGGACACAGGAGAGCAGACTGCCGCTTCTCTCCCTCTCTTCTCCTTCTTCCTCTTCGATCTCCCTGTACGTACTCATGGATTTGGTCTCTCCCATGGAGCACTTGTGTTACGTGCGTTGCACCTACTGCAACACTGTTCTTGCGGTAATTCCTTCGATGAATGGAAAAGGGGGGAAACATAGAGCAAACATGATGGTTTTGATGCACAGGAAAAAGCATCTTCTTCAGCTACATGAGCTAATCCGTTGTAGTGTTAATCTTAATGCTATTTCGTATCATATATTTATTTTGCTTCACCTATTTTTCAAAGTAATGTTCATCATCATCATCTTTTTTTCTCATACCCTTCTGTTCACTTTGAGAAGATCCGGTTGATGATACTGCTTTGCTATTCTTCTGTTCATGTTGATAGTGTTAGTGCTGTTCATGATGCTTTTCTAGGCTTTTTGTTCTGTTAACTTAGGAAATCAAACTTGCATGTAAGATTTGTACTCCTCTTCGCTGAGAGAGAAAAAGAAGGGATAAATTCTACAAACGGAAAACAGCAATTCAGGGGAGATCAAAACATGTGCATGCATGAGGAAGCCAAAGATGATTTCCTCAGCTGTTGCAGATTTGAGTTCCATGAAATGCGGCTGATCTTGATCTGTGAGCACATACAAAGCCGATAGATACCAGCAAGCCCCCTTCCATGTTCGATCATATTCCACTGTTACGCCGTGCTGAATTGCTTTGTTTCCTCATCACAGCATTATGATAGCATACGCACGACTCCCGATCGACTCGACTTCGATGTGTACTCCCTTAGCTTTCTCTTAGTGTAATCGAAGATCGATTTCCATCCACTTGAACAGATCTAAAATGGACACCGAATGGAAAATAAGACCTAACAAATGCTTTCAATGACATCAGAAGGTTTCAAACAAGTGTTTCCACTTACTCCTTGCTCTTAAATGGAAACAGATCTTTTCTCTTGGCTGCAGGTTGGAGTTCCAAGCAAGCCGATGATGGACACAGTAACAGTGAGATGTGGTCACTGCAACCATGTCTCCTTTCTTAGCCCCAGACCCATGGAGCAGTCCCATAGCCCCACCAATCATCAGCTGGGCCTTCAGGTTTTCTCCTCCTTGTTTGTTTAGGTTTGTAATGCTCAGTGACAAACATGCATGGTGTGAAGTGTAGAATGACTAAGATCTAACTTAGACTAGGCTGTATTACTAATCATTGAAGTCTTGGTCTTGTGCTTTCCTCATTCCCCTTTGAAGTTTGTTGTTAGCTTTACTCTCAATTAAGTACAGTTCAATAATAATCATGCTGCAACATTTCTTTTGGGAAAGCAAAATAAATATAAACTTAGGTTACTTTTTACTATTCCTTTTCTTTCTTCCGGTGGCAGTCATATTTTTCAGCTACTAAATATATATACATACATACATACATACATATATATAAATATAACACTTGCTCTTCCTGTTGTTTGCTTTTAACTCTGAAAGATGGAAGAATTTATTTCTCTTTGTTGTTAATTAGGGTGGTTGCATGGACTGCCTGAGGAGCCAACCTTCACCATCATCATCATCATCGTCGTCGTCATCAAATTCAAATGAACCAACAATTCAAAAACCGTCGTTTGTCGTGAAACGTAAAGTTTTTTGTTTTATTTTCTTCCTTTCATGTTCTTCCTTCCTCTCCAAATTTTATTTCTCGTGTGATTGTTTTGAGGAAATTTTCATGATTTCTTGATGTCAGCTCCTGAGAAGAAACACAGAATGCCTTCAGCTTATAATCGCTTCATGAGGTAAGAATCAGAAAGGTTTGGCTTGGCATCATATTTGATCTGAGTAAGAATTACCAGCATAATGTTTATACATTCTAGTGGCTATACAATATATGGAACAGCAGATTGGAGCAACCTTCTAAATCTAACTTCAAACAAAGACATGCCTCTCCACCAACATTAATACTAATAATGTATTTTCTATGCTTCCTGGGAAGCATAAACACAATATAGCAGAACAATAATGTATTAAGCTTAAACAATTCCATGAATCTTTACTAATTTAACATGCCACTATGTTTCTAATAGTATACATTTTAGTGTTTTTTGTAAGATTTTTTCTGCATTCATTGTTGCCATTGCAAGTCCTTTGTCTGCTGTTGGAAATTGCATACAGTGTGATCCCTTCTTTGTGAATTATATTTGAGTATATCATCATCGAGCAAGTTTTAATGTGTTTAATAGAGTATTTATGATCTTATTCATCGGAATAAAACAAATCAAATTATTGTGATTAACAGACCTAAATAAAAATCATAGAACAAGAGGAAGACACAACAATAAAGAAGGTAATCGATAGAATTCACAGCAATAATAATGATTGAAGAAAACAATCAGAAAATTGGAATATTATTTCACAGTTTTATTTTTAAGAAGTCAATCGAAGGTATAGTTCATAAATTTTTCTTAAGTTTTTGGATATCTATTTTTTTATTAATGTTATGTGGAAAATAAGACTACATGTGGAAAACTAAGACGAAAACTTTCTTTGGATTAGAAGACCTGAAAAAAATTAATTGTGAAGGGTTTAAAGATACAGCACATGATGTGCAATTCGTAATATTCCAATGAGATTAAAAAAAATCAACTATTAACACGAATTGGATGATGAAGTAATATAATTAAACTATTGAGTAATAGTATATATATATATATATATATATATATATATATATATATATATATATATATATATATATATATATATATATATATATATATATATATATATATATATATATGTATGTTTTCATATGTTACTAGATCAAACAGAGAAGTGACATTTAGACAATCTTAAATTTTATTTATGATTAATAATATTTTGTCATACCATCAATGAGTTTAATGATAAATTAGATAAGAAATGTTACGAATATCAAGATAACGAAGAATTGGAAGACAACAAAGAGTATGAATAGGATGAAAATATCAAAGAAAGAAAAATATCATATGTCAGATGATGATGAGATTTTATTGGGATTGATCATATTTAGATCATGTATGAGCAAGATGAAGTGCGTGCAAAATCTTAGTGAAAAAGCATGTCTGAAAACACAGAAGATTGAAGAACAATGTCAGAGCCGCCATATTGTTAAACTTGACAAAGACTTTCACAATATAAAAATTTCAAAGAAAAATAATAAAGCATCGATAGTATTGGCAATATTTATTAGAAGTATAAAAGTTTATATAACTTTTATGTGAAAGAATCTATAAAATCAGATAATGTTAGTATAAATCAAGAAGTTGTTGGCAGTATTACTTTTTAGAGCACCACTGTTGAGGATAATTTTAGCAGAAGCACAATTGTTGAAGACTTGTAAATTACAATGCTTGATAAATTTATAGTGAATTTTCCACTCCGAAAATGTCGACCCTTTTCTTTTTTCAATATCTAAGTTTATGAACGAATTGATTTCATGATCGAAGGTTGATAAAAAAATTTTCACATTTGTGTCTGTCGAAATTTCCCCGCTTGATGTTAATGAGGGTATAGTGCATGTGAGAGGCAACCTAACCACTCGAATCCATTATCAATTGTCATGACTTGACCCGATGAGATAATTGGTTGATTAACTTTGTTAAGCTCAAAATGCTTAGACTTAAAAGCCATGTAAGTCTTACAAGTTCATTCAATACTTAACTCGCTTCAACGTCTCTTGTCTTCTTATATCCCTTGTTTATATTGTTCTAGCATTTTTCATCATTTTTCTCATAGATTATAACATGTAAATTGCACATATATCACAACTTTGCACATGGAGAATTCTTCATTATTAATGATCTGCAGCATTTTGATTTGGGAAAAACTCGGCCAATAAATACAAGTATTTGCACTAAACCAATCATCATTGATTGACTTCAGAGGGAGAACTCAATCCTTCCTCCCCAATTGCACTGCATCCAAAAATGCCTTTGAGATATTTGTTTTTCTTAGTACGTGATCAAGAAGTATCCACAACTGTAGAGATATCATGTCTTAGACAACAGTACTCCTAAAGCATAGTTGTCGAAAGTGAAGAGAGTTATCAAGATCAGAGAAATGTAGAGATGAATAAAGGAAAACAAAAAAAGTCACAGAATTATTGAAAAGATAATTAAATTTAAGATAGAAAGTAAGAGATAAATAAGATAATTATCATAATATTTTAAAAGTGTCATTGATATCTGTATATACTCATCGTATGTAATAGTAGAATCAATCAAGTTTAGTTCATTCAAATTTCGTGCCAATTTGTGTGCCACAATTTGAGGAAAAATTGCATTCTCATGTTGGATGCCTATTTTCATGTCATTCTAGCATTCCTCAATTTAAGATTTTCCTACTCGTTCTTGATAAGCTTTATTAGCATCATTTCCTTTACGACACTTCCATCGAATCCTTTAGAAGAATGAATATGTCATTAATCCATACTTTTCTATGCCACATTGCTTTCTTCGTTTGATTTCTTCATGTTATTTATTGCTATCCCACCTTTCATATCAATCATGATGTAATGAAATAGAAAAAAAATAAATAAAAATGAGATCAAGAAGTGGAAATAGGAGATATGTGAGTCGAAAAAACTTGCTTAAATAAAAATATATATTATCCTTTTGATTTCCCCAAAATTTGATCAGCACATATAATGCAACATTTTGATTCGGAATGCAGCTGAAAGGTAGCTAAACTTTCCTCCTGATTATGCCTAAGCTGCCAAAGTACATAACTCAAGTTGCACATCATGACAGGGAAGAAATACAGCGAATCAAAGCATCTAAACCCGACATTCCTCACCGCGAAGCTTTTAGCATGGCTTCGAAGAATGTAAGTTATCATCACACAAACAACCTATTTCTTCGTACATCGTCTCACTAATCTACTTCTTTAGATGTTGTTAATGCCTGTAGCTTACATGCTTCTTGTAACATGAACTAAAGTGGGCAAAGTGTGATCCTCGTTGCTCAATTATCGACGATAAGCTGACTCCCGTTCCACAAGTGGTAAATCCTATCTTTCCTGTGAAAAGAAAAAGAGTCGTTGTTTCCTTGTGGCTTCATTAATTGTTGTTTGTGTCCTCTTCTTGGCTTAATGGTACAGGAAAGAAGTTGCTCTACAATGGAAAACACCAATTTTAATGAACAAACGGAACAGAAGGATTAGGGTTCCCAATCAACATATGGAGCTCTGTTGTTAAGCTTTGCATGGATCTTGTCCTCTCCCTATAAAAAAAAACAACTCCATGCTGTAGTATTTCCTAGGAGGAAATGATACAGATGTGGCTCATATGAATTGAATGCATATATGTGAATTTTCATGATCCAGACCTAAGTATTCAGTGTGTAGAGAGAAAAAAGAGGACTGCCATTGAAGGTTAAGTTATGAAGTCTCTAACAAGTTAATTGATGTAGATAAGCTTTGACCCAGGAAGGAGTATGAGGACTTGTGTCAAACACAAAAATGCACTTTCATCTATCTCTATGGTTTTGATGAGTTCAAAAAGTTATCTGCTCAACCCAAGTCTTGACAAGGATTTGTCAGCAGCTATGTACATGTCTTTTATGTTTAATGGACAAGAGTTTGCAACACCAAATCAATCAAAGCAAACTTCTATAAATCAATTGAGTGCAACATGTTATTGAAATTTCAGCATTAGTTCAGGTGCCATCATCTGGACAAGCATTTTGAAGGCTCATTTTCCTAAGATCAATTGCTATAAATCTTTCTATCCTCTCATGTTTAGTTCATTATAACTTTCTATCCTCTCTTTCTATGAATTGCTATAAATCTATAATAAACTTACCTGTTTTATATGGAGCTAGTAAATGCAGCCATGAGCCATCCTTCTTATCTATCTTTTTTCTTTGAACAAAATAGTCCTTATTCTTCATCCTTTGGAAACTATCTTTCATTAATAAACTGTGGGTTGAATCCACCCATTTCAATTCATGATATGTAAATAAAAAAAAATAAAGGAAAAAAGTGATTAAGAGTTTGTCTACTTTTCTTTTGAGGAGAAAAATGGTCCAAACTCTCTTTCTTGGTCATAAAATATTATTAATTAACTTGAAACAAGTTACTGTAGTTACAGGGAAAGTTTTAATTAACAGGCTGCTAATTAAGAGATTCATCAATAGGAAAACAGGCAAAAGTGATGACTATTTATGAGGTTGTATATGGTTTGCTTTGGGCACCAATGGTGGGAGTCACTATGCATGAGAATGACTGTCTGATGTATCCAACACAAGATAAAGATTGTGTGGAACTATGCTTTAGTCTGCTTCATCATTCACCCACTCCAACACATATGTGGTCCCATAGCAATGGGAATGAAGAGAGTTAGCATTTATTTTTATTTTACTAATGGGAATCATATGTGATATAATAGACTATATTATTTGTAAAAAAAAATGAAAACAGTGTTTTACAGCTGACTTTTTGAACTGTGCATTATTATAATGTGTACTGTGGAAGCTCTTGGAATAAAAATATTTCTCCTAGAAACATACTCAATTTTTTTGAGATATAATAATTGAAATATATATATATATATATATATATATATGTATATTAAAAACTATTTTTTTGAAAAAAATTATTGGCCTAGGAAAATAATAAAAGATTGTGTCTATACTTTTCAAACCCCTAATTAGTTCAAAAATGTCATTATCTTAACTATCATCACCATTGTCAGTGTCACTATCACAGTCACTGTTACTTAGTGCCCAACAAATATATTTTTCTTCTAAAGAAATAAATAAATAAATACAATAAGAAATTAAATCCTGCTTAGCACAACCTTACAGTTGAGTACATACCTTTCCTGCTGGTGTCTAATCATATTCTGGCCTAGAAAAATAACCTTTCAGCAAGCTTACTTCTTGTGATTATGTCATAAACTTCATGGCTTGGTGGCATGTAATCCCATCAGTTGTTACTATCTTTCATAGTATGAATTACTCCTTTATATTCTTTTCATGTCTTGAATTCAGGTTACTCACAATCAATCAGTTGAGTTATTTGAGAACAAAGAGGTGCATCAGAACCCACAATATTTGTCAAAGAAACAGATAATTTTACTTCATAGCTTCATAATTGGCATAAGAAAGTTTCATATGCTCCAACTTGAGATATGGAACTAATTTCTTCTTGTGTTCTATTTGCAATCCGAAACAGAGAGGAAACAAAGATTGTTAAGATACTGGTTTCTCAAAATGCATGCAACACCAGAAATGGAAGCACGTCTCTTGACTACATCTCATAAGTCTTCAGTTCAAATAGATCAGAGCTGGAGTCACTCCCTCCTCCATCCTCCTCTTCCATCCTCATGGCCAACTCTTCTTTCTCCATGAACTCTTCACTCGCCAATGCTTCTTCCTTGGATAACCCATCACCATTTCCATTAACCCCGCACTTGTTCTCAGGATAACCATCCATGGACTTGGGTCTCTCAGCTGGCCAGACCTCGCTTGTCACCCTGTTGTGGTACCAAGCTTCTCTCTGTGAGCTGAAATGAACAGGCTTCTGGTGCCCGTTGGTCCTGTCATTGGAGTAACCCTCGTTGCTTCTGATGGTCTGGGAATAGCTGATGCTGATTCTTCTCCTCCCTGCCTGCATCTCCTTCAGATTTCGATCTTTCTCCGACTGTGATTTCTTCTCGTAGATAGTTTGATTGAAGAAAGAGCACAGAAAGGTAGCTAACTTACGAGACTTGTTGTCATCCTTGCGCTGGTTCTCACCCTTCTTGGACTGCCGGGGGAGGATGGCTCTTAGTACTGTATCCAAACTCTTCCTACCTGCAACCCAACTCACTCTATCTTCTCCCATGGCTCCCTGAAGGCCGAGGCCTTCACCGTCGACTACACCGGAGAAGTACCGTGTCGCCTCGAAGACGCCAATCTCATCCGAGTCACCTTGGCGTTGAGCCACCACGGACAGCCTCGAGGGGAGGGGCCGGGAGAAAGAGGGCATGCATGAATGCGTGGTGTGGTGCTTGGGATGATGGTGGTGGAAGAGCTGCACCCCTCTTTTGGCTACACTGACCATCACAAGAGAGATGCATGCTCGAGGGTGCTTTGGCTTTGGGAGATCTCTCCACTCGATGCTATTTATGCTGCTGTGGTTGGTCCATACACAGTGGCAGCAGTGGAACAAAATGTGATCTTGAACAGTACACAACCTGGAAATTGTCTCTCAACAGGTTGAGATAGTAAAATGTCTCTACAGTCTGTGATCCGAAAGAGACAGTTTGTCGTGCAATGAGTTCCATCCATATTCTTTTGGATTTCGAGAGCCCAAACCATGACATTGACAGGGGCGATAGGAAAAGACAAAACACAAAGTTTGACGCGATGAAAATGCTTGTATTCAATGTGTAGGTTACCACTCCTTATATACACTTAGTCAACATAGTGATAAAGAAAATAATAAATAAATCCTTAAAATAATTATATTAATCATCTAAATTTGTGGAACTGATAATATTTTCTGATTGCCTTAAATTTATTGAGTGATATAAAAGGATTCTTTCTTAATGGAGTGATTTGATGTTAAAAGATTTTTCCTCCCGATGCTTCCATCATAAACATTAATCTTCATCAGGGCTTTTGTAAGGATGTCATTATATGTGGAGGTACGAGTAACTTGAAGAGAATCATTTGTAATCTTATCTTGAATAAAATAATAATCGAGGATGACATGCTTCATACGAGAGTGGAATACCGGGTTAGTACATAAATAAGTTGCACCAATATTATCACAAAGAAGACGAGAAGGTTGACCAAGCAACATGCCCAACTCAGATGGAAGATTAGTGAGCTAAGATAACTTAGCCATAGTAGAGGAAATAAAGTGATATTCAACTTCCGTGGATGATCAGGCAATTGTCTATTGCTTTTTAGAGCACCATGCTATTGAGTTGGCTTTAATAAAAATGACATAAGCCAAGATGAATATAAAGTCATCACAATTATTGACCAAAGTAGTATCAGAATAAATAGAAAGAATGAGTGATTGGAAACATCGTATAATAAGGTTATGAGAGATAGTAATGTTTGAGATATCCAAGAAGACGCTTGGGAATTGTCCAATGAGTTTATTAACGGTATAAGAAATGTTTGACTATGTAAGTGATAAGTATTGCATGACACTAATGAGAATATGATATTCGATAGTATCTATATAATGAGAGCTATCTCTATAGTTTATTAAGGACCAATTGTGTTGTGGTGTTAAGAGGTGTGATTATCTCTTTGATGTCCTACATCTTTAATTGCTTAAGTAGATCTTGAATATAATTATGTTGTAAGAGAAAGATGCTTTTAGCAATAGATATAACTTCAACTCCCCAAGCAGTGAAGATTATCAAGATCTTTAATTGAGAATCTCCTAGAGAGAGCAACAATGCCATAATAAATAAACAGCTTGAAATTTCCTATGATTAATAAGCCATCTATATAGACAAGAATATAAATTGTGATAGACTTATCAATATAAAAAATAAAGTATCAAATTTAGAGTTAATAAAGCCAAGGGTGAGAATAAAGTTCTTCAATTAATGAAACCAAGCGCAAGGTACACACACATGATTGGGCAAGAGGCATCAACAAAGCCCAGCAGTATCAGCCATCCATGAGTGAGAGCAAGAGAAAGAGAAAGAACAAGCTGAGTTATTTGTGATTTGATTATAGGGCTGAAAGTTTCATAATAGTCTACAATAGGAAGTTGATGAAATCCTTTGGTGATAAATCGAGCTTCGCAAAACTTTCATCCGAATTTTGTTTGATTATAAAAATTCATAATAGTCTACTCTAGGAAGTTGAAGTTTTGATTGGAGGCATTAGGAACAAACTCCCAAATTATATTCTTTATGAGAGCATTAAATTCATCACATATGGCTTCTCTTCTCTCCACTTTGGATCTGTTTAATAGCTTGAGTGACAGAGGAGGATTCAAGTTGAAGAAATGAGGTGTTTCTAGAGTTGGATAAAATGATAGACCATACCTCTTGAAGGTGACTCACTCACTCAAAGGTAAGCCAAAAGATGCTCTTGTAGTGGTGTGTTTGCTTGATGAAGATCAACCACCAAATGGTAAGTCACTAACTTGCATCGACTCAAGCGACGGATATATCCGAATAGGAACCGAATGAAGTTGATGCATGCATCAAACTTGGCAGTGTGACTCATAAAATGGAAGGTAAGGATTCATGATTACCTACCAAAGAAGGTGGGTTTTGGAAAGACATGTTAGAAGAATCACAAATATAAACGGATTGAGTTGGTAAAGAATATTAAGTAATAGGAATTTCATAATTTAGAGATTACTATTATGGTGACATATTTGACTAATTTGAGATGATTTATGGATTTATTTTATCATCATTTGTGAATGTGGATGTGGATGGAATTTGATCTTCAACCATGTGAAAAGTAAATCTCAAGTTCAATTAGACCAAAACAAATATAAGAATTATTGATATTTAAATAACCTAGAAAAAATGTTATTCTAATTTATGTTTGTTATAAGGTCGAAGCCATGGATACCAAAGACATCTAAATATTCATAATTATTCTTAAGAATAGGTATTGGTAGTCGATTAACAAGATTAACAAAAAATTTAAATACATAGGTCCAAAGGATAACGATATGTCGCTGATGATGTTCAACAAATGTTATATGCTAGGGGGTACAGGGAGGAAAGTTCTTTAAAGTATTGAATTTCATGATTTTCAAATATAGATTTTAGACTTTAGTATTCTTTTCAACCATTTGAATATATTGTATTAATAGATACTTTAAAGAACTTTTTGATCATAGTTTTAAATTAAAAAAAAAGAGAGAAAACATCAAATTTATGAGCCATTAGGAATAACGATGAATATATTGTGAAATGATCAACATAAATAACATAAAAGGAAAGATGATCCATTCCATAAATTGGAGATGGACCCCAAACATCATCGATGTAGATGAGATCCAAAGATCATGATTTTCTAAAGTTGAGACACCAAACAGTAATTTATGATTTTTATTTAAATTACAAGAATTACAAAATGAAAACTTGGATTTACTCATATGAATAACAAGATTAAAATTTGGGATAGAATATGATAGAGTACCTGTATGGACGAATGACCAAGTCCATCATGCCAATGATTGAGGTGTTGAAATTAAACTTGTTCAAGTGTCATAAAAAGGTTTATTGCATCAAGTGGGAGAATCATTACATCAAAAAAATGGATTAGAAGTCTATAGAAGGATAAGTCAAATTGGTTATTGGTTCTTGAAAGGGTTTCTTGAAAGAGAATGATTCATCTTGAATACAATTAATATAATGTATCTTTGGGGACTATATAAACCCCATATGTTGGGTCATGAGGGTAATAGAGTTTCTGAAATTTGTAAAGAGTTTTTCTTGAGAGAAATATAGAAGATTGAAACTTGTCCTACTCTTCCTCTGTTTGATATCTCTATCCCCTCTTCCTATCAACATCAACATTTGGTATCAGAGCCAAGTTATGGCCTCTTCCTCAAGTGTCATTCAACTCCAGATCCCCAGATTGACAAAAGAAAATTATGACACATGGTGCATCCAAATGAAGGTTCTTCTAGGCTCCCAAGATGTATGGGAGTTTGTAGAAGATGGATTTGTTGAACCAAGTCCAGCAGAAGAAGGAGCAATGAATGCAGAAGAAAGAAAACAACTTAAAGAAAGAAGGAAGAAGGAGAAAAAGGCTTTGTTCATAATCTACCAAGGCCTTGATGATACAATGTTCGAGATCATCGCTCCAGTAAATACTTCAAAGGAGGCTTGGGAAATGCTTCAAAAAGCATTCGGTGGTGTTGATAAGGTAAAGAAACTTCGTCTACAAGTTTTACGAGCCGAGTTTGAGAAATTACAACAAGGTACTTCTGAAACCATTTCTGATTACTTCTCAAAAATCATTTCTATTATTCATCAAATGAGACGAAATGGTGAACAAGTAAATGATCAGAGAGTAATAGAAAAAATATTGAGATCTCTAGATCCGAAATTTGATTTTATTGCTGTTGCGATCGAAGAATCTAAAGATTTGAAAAAAATGTCTTTAGAAGAACTTATGGGTTCCCTTCAAGTTCATGAACAAAGGATTGCAAAAAGAGGAGAAGACAAAACTATGGAGCAAGCATTACAAACGAAGCTTACTCTTGAAAATAAATGAGAATCAAATTCTCAAAGAGGAAGAGGACGAGGACAAAAAGGAAGAGGAGGCAGAAATCAGACCAATCAAGAATCTCCAAACAGTGAAGATGTTGGAGAAAATTATAGCCAAAGAGGCTGAGGTTATGGTCGAGGACGTGGCCGAGGCCGTGGACGTGGCAGAAACTCTAAAAGGTCTGAAATACAATGCTATGTTTGCAAAAGGTATGGACATTACTCTTATAAATGTTATTATAATCCTAACAATCAAGGTGATAAGGCAAATTTTGTTGAGGAAGAAAAGAAGGAAAATCAAGTTTTGCTAATGAGTTATGAAAATTTGAAAAATGACCAGTCTATGACATGGTATCTAGATACAGGAGCCTCAAATCACATGTGTGGCATCAAAGAGCTATTTTCAGAAATGGATACAAGTTATTCCGGGAATATTACATTTGGTGATTTGTCTCAAAGACCAGTAAGAGGCAAAGGTAAAATTCTCCTTGAACTTAATAATGGCAAGGAATTATGCATTTCAGATGTTTATTATGTTCCTGATATGAAAAATAATATTCTAAGCTTGGGACAATTACTTGAAAAAGGTTATGATATTGAGATGAAAGATATGGCTCTCTCAATTCGTGACAAGAATAAAACATTGATATCACATGTGAAAATGGCAAGGAATAGAATGTTTCCTCTACATTTGAGTATTTTTGATCAATCAAATTGTTTTAAAGCTGATATTGAGGATATTTCTACACTTTGGCATCTTAGATATGCTCATTTAAATTTTGAGACTTTGAAACTTCTAGAAAAGTATAATATGGTGACAGGAATGCCAAAAATTGATCGCCCAGCAAAACTATGTGAAGTATGTGTCATGGGTAAACAAGAAAGAAAGCCTTTCAAAGTGAGAAGAACAAAAAGAGCATGGCATCGACTCGATCTGGTGCACTCGGATGTTTGTGGCCCTATCAATCCAGTAACATTTGGAGGAAGCAGGTATTTTCTTACATTTACTGATGATCATAGTGGCAAAACTTGGGTTTACATGTTAAAAGAAAAGAAAGAAGTTTTAAGCAAATTCAAAGAATTTAAGGATTTGGTTGAAAGACAAAAATTGTTGTAAGATTAAATGTTTAAGAACAGATAGAGGTGGTGAATATATATCAAATGAATTTGAAAGTTTTTGTAGAAATAATGGAATTCTACATCAATTCACCATGCCATACACACCTCAACAAAATGGTGTCTCGGAAAGAAAAAATAGGACTATCCTTAATATGGTCCGATGCATGTTAAAAGAAAGAAAAATTCCTAAAGAATTTTGGGGTGATGTTGTTGCTTGTGCAGTTTATTTGCTTAACAGGTTTCCGACAAAGCGAATTGGTAATGTTACACCAGAAGAAGCATGGAGCTTACAAAAACCAAGAATTGATCATTTGAGGATTTTTGGAAGTGTTGCATTTGCCAAGATACCAGAAGAAAAGAGAACAAAATTAGAGGATAAAAGTCAGAAATGTATTTTGCTAGGTTATCCAGAAAATTCCAGTGGTTACAAACTCTACAATCCTATCACAAATAAAGTTGTGATGTCAAGAGATGTTGAGTTTGATGAACAACAGATTTGGAACTGGAAAAGTGATAAGCAGCATAAGAAAGCTGTAGTTTCAGAAAAAGATGATATAATACAAGCAAGCACCGAAGTTGCTTTGCCAGAATCATCACCTAGATCAGCTAGGTCACGTGATTCAAGAAGTCCAATTATAAGAATGACAAGACCAATTCAGGACCTATATGATGTGACTCGAAGGATTGATACTAACAATGATGAACTTTCTTTATTTTGTCTTTTTGCAGGATATGATCCATTAACCTTCAAAGAAGCTTATAGTGATGAAAAATGACGACAAGCTATGAATGAAGAGATTCATGCAATTAACAAAAATAATACATGGGAGCTTACTACACTTCCAGAAGACCACCAAGCTATCGGTGTTAAGTGGATCTTCAAAACAAAAAGAAATGCAAAAGGAGAGGTGGAAAAATACAAGGCCAGATTGGTTGTAAAGGGATATAAACAACAATATGGGATTGACTATGAAGAAGTATTTGCGCCAGTTGCTCGATTGGAGACAGTAAGATTACTTATCTCTCTAGCAGCTCAAATGAAATGGAAGATTTTACAAATGGATGTCAAATCAGCATTTCTTAATGGAGTTCTTGAAGAAGAGGTATATATTCAACAACCCCCTGGTTTTATTATTCAAAAACAAGAAGACAAAGTATACAAGTTAAAGAGAGCTCTTCATGGGCTTAAACAAGCCCCACGAGCATGGAATTCTCGAATAGATACTTATTTTATTCAAAATAGTTTTTCTAAATGTTCACATGAACATGCTTTCTATACAAAATCTAACTCTAATGGAGATATCTTGTTTGTATGCCTGTACGTAGATGATTTAATATTTACAGGCAATAGTAGCTCAATGATTATAGATTTTAAACACTCTATGAAAAAGGAGTTTGAGATGACCGACTTGGGCTTAATGACTTATTTCCTTGGTATCGAAGTTATACAAGATAATGAAGGAATTTTTATCTCACAAGAAAATTATGCAAAGGAGGTTTTAAAGAAGTTTTCGATGGAAGATTGTCATCCTACATATACACTTGTTGAATATGGCACCAAGTTGACCAAGCAAGGTGAAGGTAAATACATTAATCCAACTTATTATAAAAGTCTAGTTGGATGTTTAAGGTATTTGACATGCACTCGACCTGATATATTATTTGGAGTTGGTTTAATAAGTAGATTTATGGAAGTTCCAAAGACATCTCATTTAAATGTCGCTAAAAGAATTTTGCGATATATCAAAGGAACAATTGAGTATGGAATGTTCTATTCATCATCTAAAAAGTTGGAGCTCATTGGATATAGTGACAGTGATTGGGCCGGAAGCTACGATGATCGGAAGAGTACAACTGGATTTATATTTTATTTTGGTGAAGCTACATTCACTTGGTCTTCAAAAAAGCAACGAATCGTTGCTCTATCAAGTTGTGAAGCAGAATATATAGCAGCTTCTTCTAGTGTTTGTCATGCAATATGGCTAAGAAGATTACTCCAAGAACTTCATATGCCACAGGAGAAGTAAACCAAGATTTATGTTGATAACAAATCAGCTATTGCCTTAGCCAAGAATCCAGTCTATCATGAAAGATTGAAGCATATCGATACAAGATTTCATTTCATAAGAGATCATATCAAAAAAAAAGAAGTGGAGATACATCATGTCAAGACAAGTGAATAAGTGGTTGGTATACTCACAAAACCTCTTAAATTTGAAATATTTCAACAACTTCGAAGGAAACTTGGTATGCTGGATGGAACAAGTTTAAGAGGGGAGAATGTTGGAATTAAACTTGTTCAAGTGTCATAAAAAGGTTCATTGCATCAAGTGGGAGAAACATTACATCAAGAAGAAAAAATAGATTAGAAGTCTATAGAAGGATAAGTCAAATTGGTTATTGGTTCTTGAAAGGGTTTCTTGAAAGAGAATGATTCATCAATGTATCTTTGGGGACTATATAAACCCCATATGTTGGGTCATGAGGGTAATAGAGTTTCTGAAATTTGTAAAGAGTTTTTCTTGAGAGAAATATAGAAGATTGAAACTTGTCCTACTCTTCCTCTGTTTGATATCTCTATCCCCTCTTCCCATCAACATCAACATGAGGTTCTGACTCCAATGCAACCTTTCTTTTTCATCGGCTACTCATTTGTGTTTCTCCCCTAAGTGAGAAATCCTTCATAAAAATAAATAGAAAGAATTCAATAGATGTATTATTTGTCTTACAAAATATAGATACAGAAACTAATTTTATTATACGAATGGAACATATAAAACATTTGAAAATAAAAATAAAT